>NW_027041172.1:80000-636151 GCF_037179485.1 Ochlerotatus camptorhynchus
TATTTTTCATTTATTTTATTGTTAACATGATTCGATCATGAACAATAATTAACAACTCTATTACAATAAAAATTGTTGTTACATTAAATATTGGTGTATTTTCATTGTGGGTTACTTCACGAACAATAAAAATAAATCTAATTGAAGCATGCAGACTATGAGAGGGTCAGCAACACTGCCAATGTAATTAAGATAGGCGCTGCTCGTATGGCTCTGGCTTTGACAGTTCGTTTGGCTCAAAATCAGGCAGTCCGCGTCCGCTCATATCTTATCCTAGACCCTCTCAAAAGCTTAATGGAGACCTTTTCCGTGCAGTCAATAATCATACAATAATAATAAAAAATTCCACCACTTGAAGATGTCAGGAAGTAACTCTCAGGTGGAAGCATATTTCATGGGCGATTCTCTCCAGTCGAATGCATTAACTTATCAACGACGCTCAACCACCAAGGAGACGTGACCTACACTGAACCAATATGACATATTCCTGTTATGTGGAAATCTTATAAATTTGCGCTATAAGAAAATCCATTGAAAATGATATGATTGAAAATGTGTCAGGTAAATTCTATATGAATATCTGATACATTTACAATGCTGATAATTTGGTAACTTTTATATGATCGTCGTATGATAAATGAAAATCGATCAAATTATAATAATTAACTGAAATGGATTTGAAGCCCATAAGCATAAGCTATACTTTTCACCACAATATAATATATGTGTCATAAATCAATCGAAGTAAAGTTTGTGTGAAAATCACATGAAATTTACTTCTTCTTTTGACACATATATTTAATCGATTTCTAAAAATAAATCGAAAAATAAACATCAGGCAGTGGGAGCTTTCACAGTTGTGCCTTTTTTTATTGTAGCTGATTTGGGATTCGATCAAGGACTGTTGAGGTGTGATGCTTTCGGTGTCTGCGCTCGATTCCACTGGGCCACGGCTGACTTCAAGATTGAGCTCGTTCAAATAGCATGAAGTAAGAACAGCTCTCCCGACATGGAATGCAGTGCAACGTTATGCTCGTTTTGCTAGAGTGAAGACAAATAGCACTGACAAATTTATGTTCCGTTTCGGTGGTGTGGTTTGTTCAAATCTTTCTTAATGCACCTGTGTGCAATAAATCAACGACTAAATTATATAAGTTGATGTAACTGGTTCATGAAGTTCGAGTACTAGGGCTGGAATCTGAATTAGCCGTGTAGAAGGCTTACAATTAGAATCATAGCAAAGTAAATATTGCAGTAGAATCATTTTTTTTCAATCTCAATACATTCTTTTCCGGAACCCCTTATCTTATGAAACAATAACAAACAAAGATTATTCAATACAGTATCATTGTTGTTAGTAGTATTTAGTTCAACTAATAATTTTAATGAGTGTACGATAACATCGTTGAAAATTGTTTCAATAATTTATAAAGAACAATCATGTAAGATGTATTTTATTGGGAGCGATATTCAGCCCAGAAAAACATGCAAAAACAAACGTTTGCTGTTGGATTTCTTAAAAGGCAAATCTATATGACTATTAAATGATTGGGATAGATCTGTTTACAATCTTTAAACCCCAAAAATCAAAGGAAGCTATTCCAATGAGATATACATGTTTTCCTATACTGCAAAGTTAAATGACAGTCCAATAGTTTCTACATGTCTGTTTACACGCGACATATCAACAAACGTCAAAAATCATTAAAAGCAACTCCAATAAAATAAACATCATTATCTTATAAGATATATATTTTAGTGAGCAATATTCATCATGAAAACAGGTATATTTTACTGGATTTTCTCATAGTGCAAACTTATATGATTTTCCATTAGTTTCTAGATGTCTGTTCCCACCCATGACATATCAACAGTTTTTCACCATGAAATATATCAGACAATATTCATATACTTCTTACCTATCGCTAACCGCGTTCGAAGCAAAGTATTATCAAGTACTAAGTATGTGAAATTACGATAGAAATCATTCCATATCGCAGTCATAGTTTTTAAGTGATAATCCAATGGAATCTATCAATCATCACATAGAATGAATAAATCTGCTGACATTGCTATGTTATAAGATGGATCCAATAAACGGTACATGTCGATTTGTTTCAGTGTAGGGATATCGAGCGCAGGGGAGTTGGCCTGCATTTCTCACAAGTTCCGGATCGAATCTCGATCCATAACCAGTAAAAAAAAAGGACCACCCGTAACAGACATACCACCCCCTTCCCTTCCCGGGGCAATGTTTTATTTTTTCGATTTATTTTTAAAGTCGATAAAGTAGATCTGTCAAGCCAACACATACACTCTAAAGTACAGTTATTTTTTTTAATCAATAAATTCGCCAACCAACAGTAAAATAACAATAATATATAATGTTATTGAAAAAAAATTATATGGGAAAATCACGAAAATTTCATTGTTAAGATACTTAACAACCCCCCTTTTTTATTGTAAATTTTCCATTTACCATGAAATTTACTGTTTTGTACAACATAAATCAAGGTAAATTTATTGTAGACGTAACAATATAAATCATTGTTAAGACAATAATTTTCGTCTTATTGTTACATTGTTTTTTAATGTATTTTTGTTGTTATTTTTTTTCGGGGGGGGCACGTTGCAAAAGACTGTACAAAGCAACCGAGGTGCATGCTCTGCAAAAAGGAGGACGGAAATGGCCATGTGACGGGAAGTTTCAGGTGCCCTGAGTTCAAGAAGGCGATGGTGGGCCAGCAATAATGAAGGTAACCCAAATAAATCTCAATCATTGTAACACAGCACAGCAACTGTTGTGGCAGTCAACAACGGAAACAAAGTGCGACGTTGCAATCATTGCAGAGCCATACCGAGTCCCTCTCGATAATGGTAACTGGGTGGCGGATAGAGCAGGAATGGCGGCCATACAAGTCATGGGCAGGTATCCCATACAACAAGTGGTGGCAAGCTCATATTAAGGTTTCGTGATCGCCAAAATCAATGGAATCTATGTATGTAGTTGCTACGCACCCCCGAGATGGACAATTGAGCAGTTCCACCAGATGCTAGATGGGCTCACCGAAGAGCTCATTGGACGAAGACCAGTCGTCATCGCAGGAGACTTCAATGCTTGGGCAGTGGATTGGGGGAGCAGATGTACCAACGCAAGAGGGTATAGCCTGCTGGAAGCTCTGGCAAAGTTGAACGTCAGTCTGGCCAACGAAGGAACCATCAGCACCTTCCGCAAAGATGGTAGGGAATCCATTATTGACGTCACTTTCTGCAGTCCGTCGTTAGTGGCAAGTATAAACTAAAGAGTGTGTGAGGAGTACACTCATAGTGACCATCAGGCGATTAGGTACAGCTTTGGCCAACGGATACCTACGGCAATGTGGAAAACGAAAGTAAGCAAGCGGAGGTGAAATAAGAAGGCATTTGACAAGGATCTCTTTGTAGAAGCTCTCCATGCCGAGGAAATCGGAGCCAAGGAACAGACGGCGCTAAGCTTACTGGTGGAACGAGGCACTTGTGGTGTTTCGAGCAGCCATGGCCGCTCTAAAACGGGAGATAAAGCTGAGCAAGTCAAACTGCTTCAAGGAGCTGTGCCGAGACGCTGATGCCAACCCCTGGGTGACGCATTCCGAGTCGCGATGGCGAAGATTAGAGGTCCAACGACGCCCGTTGAAATGTGCCCAGACAAGCTGAAAGTCATCGTGGAGGGACTTTTCCCGAAGCACGACCAAATGACCTGGCCACCTACACCGGCAGATGCAGACAACACTGAAGGTAGACAAGTCTCCAACGAGGAACTCGTAGCAGTGGCGAAAGGGCTGAAGACGAAGAAAGCTCCCGGTCCGGATGGAATCCCCAACGTGGCGTTGAAGGCGGCGATCCAGGCGCTCCCGGACATGTTCAGGATAGTGCTGCAGAAGTGTCTGGATGAAGGTCACTTCCCGGACCGATGGAAGATACAGAAGCTAGTGCTGCTGCTGAAACCCGGAAAACCGCCGGGGGATCCAGCATCGTATAGGCCTATATGCTTGCTGGATACAGTCAGAAAGCTATTGGAGAAGATCATCCTCAACAGGCTAACGAAATGCACGGAGAGTGTGCATGGATTGTCGGTGATGCAGTTCGGATTTCGGAAAGGGAGATCAACGGTGGATGCAATTCGGACAGTGGTCGAGAGTGCCGAGAAAGCGTCTAAACAGAAGCGGAGAGGAGATCGATATTGAGCCTTGATAACGATCGACGTGAAGAACGCATTCAACAGCGCCAGCTGGGAGGCCATCGCCAAAGCACTGCATGAAATGCGAGGGGGGCGACACATCTAAATCTCAATCATAGATGCTCGAAAAATCTCACGCCAGCGAATAAATCTACGAAAAATCTTCTTGCCATTTTAAGCATCTAAATCCATATACTCGCATCTTTTTGCAGGAAATCTTCAAAATCTTCATCAATCTTCTTAAAATCTACTCATCGTACGTGCAGCTAAGCACAGCAAAACAAAATCGTTTCTGCATCGAAGATAGAGTCGTCCCCCTCGAAGAAATGAGGGTTCCTGATTACCTGTGTAGCATTATAAGGAGTTACTTCCAGAACCGGGTTCTAGTCTACGAGACGGACATGGGAGAGAAATCAATCCGGATCACGGCGGGTGTGCCACAAGGGTCCATAATTGGCCCAACGCTCTGGAACGCGATGTACAACGGCGTGCTAACGCTGAAGCTGCCCAGAGGAGTCGATATCGTAGGATTTGCGGACGACGTCGTGTTGGCGGCAGTAGGCGAGACGTTGGAAGAGGTGGAAATGCTGACAACCGAGGCGATCGACACGGTTTCCAACTGTATGCAAGGAGCGAAGCTGCAGATATCCCACCACAAAACGGAAATGCTACTGGTCAGTAACTGTAAAGCGGTACAGCGGGCAGAAATCACCGCCGGGGAGCACGCCATAGCCTCGAATCGTGTGTTGAAATACCTGGGAGTAATGATCGATGACCGGCTAAACTTCAACAGCCACGTCGAATATGCCTGTGAGAAGGCTTCGAAGGCCATCAACGCGATAGCTAGAATCATGCCGAACAACGCTGGTCCCAGCAGTAGCAAGAGGCGTCTTCTGGCCAGAGTGTCGTCATCGATACTGAGGTATGGAGGTCCAGCCAGGGTTGCAGCACTGAAAACGAAGCAGAACCAAAGGAAACTGAGTAGTACGTTCCGGCTCATGGCCATGCGAGTCGTGAGTGCATACAGAACCATCTCGTCGGAAGCAGTATGCGTTATCGCCGGTATGATCCCTATCGGCATCACCCTGGCGGAGTGATGCCGACAGCGAGTGCTACAGGCGGAGAGAAGCCAGAAGAGTACGGAAAGTTGTGAGAGTGGAGTCATTGGCTAAGTGGCAACAGGAGTGGAACACGATGGAGAACGGTAGATGGACACATTGACTAATACCGATTCTTTCGACCTGGGTGAACAGGAAACACGGAGAAGTCAACTTCCACCTAACGCAGTTCCTGTCTGGTCACGGCTGCTTCAGGAAATACCTGCATCGGTTCGGACACGCAGCGTCACCCCTCTTTTCGGAGTGTGGCAACGTCGATGTAACGCCGGAGCATATGGTCTTCGACTGTCCAAGGTTCGAGGCAGTGCGAACGGAGATGCCCGTCCTTAACGTGGAGAATGTCGTCGTTGAAATGTGTCGAGAGGATGGCACTTGGAATGCCGTCAGCAGGGTAGTCACGCAGATAATGTCGGAGCTGCAGCAAAAATGGAGAGAAGAGCAGCGATCTAGCAATGCCAGCTACTGTGTTACCTGACTTATAACGAATATACACGCAGAAAAAAATATTTTAAACGTAATAATATTTGACGTAAATTTAATAAGAATTTCATTTTGTTTTGGCTGCAAAATGAAATCATTATTATTTCAACAATCCAGTATCTTTGTTTTTAAAAACCCATGGATTGTTAAATCAAAAAGAAAATCTTTTCGAATTAACAAGAGCTTTTATGGTTTTGACGTAAGCTTTCAAATTTGGCAGCTGGGTCAACAAAAAAATATGTTTGTTTTTAAAAGAGATTTCTTGTTGATTCAATCATATTTATTTTATTAAGCCTAAAAATATACGCAGTGGAAACTAAAATATATTTATTGATTCAATTTTTAATAATTTGCGATTATTTTTGTTTTGTTTTCTATTTGTTACCAACAGAAATACAATTAAATTTAAAAAAAAACTTTCTGAGGCATAAAATCTCTCCGGTTCATGAGTCGATGGGTCGATAGGTAGGGCAGAAGTATACTTACTTACCTCTAGAGCTGAATCAAACGAGAATTTTTTTTGTTATTGTTTACATTTTTGTCCGGGTTTTCACGAGGGAATGGTTGGTAGTTATTTTTGCATTCATGGGAAATTGACACAACAAATAAATGTTAAATTAAAATTAACTATTGTTGGCTTGATAAAAGAATATTGTTATTTTTACAATAGTTGCAGTTGAAGAGTGGCTTATGAAAACAAAAAGAATCTTATTTTGAATTTATTTGAATAAATATTATCGAAACAATAAAATGCAATATAATTTCAACCGGAATTGTTTGTGTATATACAAATAAAGTTTTTTTTGGTTCAATGCAAACAATTTTCTGTCCGTGTACGTTATATACAAGTACCCCGAATATGTTAACATATGACTCGTCTAATTTTGCATAGCATTTGCAATGTAAAATTAGACGAACTATACGTTGTATTCGGGGTACTCGTATACAACGTATATTTGTTATAAGTCAGGTAACACAGTAGCGCTGAGCGTATGACAAGTGCATGAGCACAGCCACCCCGAAGTAGTCGCTTCACAGTGGTCCCGGGGGGATCCACGCAGAGGAGAGAGTAAGGAATGGGTTTTAGTGCAGCTGCACTAGGCAACTAGTGGATATTACACCGTGCCAACTTCACTACAGGCCAGGCTTCTTGAAGCTTTCCTAAACCTTGCTATGAAAAAAAAACACACACACACACACACAAATTGACCCCAATGCAGTTTTTTTTTTCGCGCAGACGAAGGGTTAAGTTTTCAGTAAATGGACAAAATCGTGAATAATATCCCAATTGCGGTTACTGAACAACTGATTTATTCGCTGATTATTTTAAAGATTTATTAGCTGAAGCTGAAAATGGAATTCTTTGTTGATTATTTTAATTAATGGTATGTTTGTTAATTTGATTTTCACTTGAGATATTTTTTTTATTTGTGTCATAGAATATCAATATATTAAATATAAATTGTATCGCGGCATTTAAATTAACCTCTGAACAATGGGCCGTACACACTTAGATTTTTTTGCCAAGATGGGCACCACCGAGCAGCTCGGTATTTTGTTTTGCTGGATCTCAGTTAAAAACTTGCCGAGATTCAGCTAACAAACGGGATTTTTTCCGACATCTCAGCTAACAAATAAAATATTTGCTGAATCTCCCCAAGTTTTTCACTGATATTCAGCAAAATAAAATGCCGAGCTGCTCGGTGGTGCCCATCTCGGCAAAAAAATGTGTATGAATAAAAAGAGTTGACTTTACTTTCCCGTGCTTTTCTTACGGGAAAAGTAAAGTAAATGCTTTTATTCATACGACCTAATCTCCTCATACCATCCCACAGTCAGATGAACTTGTTATGAACTTGGTAAGCATCGACAGAAGGTTGGGCTAGCGGCTGAGCTCATTGATTTCGCCAAGCCCATGTTCGAACAACTAGATGCTCGGCGAGTGTCGTTGCAAGTGTTTTGCTCGTCATCGCCTAAGCTGTCGAGCCAAGCTTCGAGTACATAATAATTTCCGTTTATCCATTTCACTACACCGGTATATGAACTTTACTATTATGAATGATCGATTCTTTTGATTCATTGTATGGTAATTTAACAAGATCTGATTTAAATTCAATGTTTAAAGCATACTTGCAATGCATTACATAGCTAAAATACGATTATTCGGAATTATGAAACTATGGGATATAATTATTATATTTTAATATGTAAGATGCAGGAAGAAGAGTTAAAGTTTATGTATGACACTGTGTCAATTTTAAACATAAAACATACATTTAAAACTACATGTTTAACGATCTTAACCTCCATGAATGAAGCTGAAATTTATACGTTCGTGACTTACATGTAAAAGCACACACGCATGTGAAATTCAATGCAAATTAATGTATTATTAAATACTTCCATGTGAAATTAATGATTTATTGCTGTGTGTTTCAACTTCGACCAGAAAATACATGACTGTGCCACATGTAAATTTACGAAGTTTTTGCTGTGACTGTCAATTTCTCTTTCAGATGGTCACAATTAGCGATTGAGACCCTATTAAGGCAATTGTGACCCTCTGAAGGCAAAATTGACAGGTTTCATGTGTCAGACAAAAATTTACCTTTTATTTTTGCATCTTACATATTAAAATTATTGTTATAATATAAATTTCATAATTCCGAAAAATAATATTTTAACTGTAATGAGCATTTGCAAGCTTGGCACAGTTAAGATACCGGTGTGGTGTAATTTAAACGAAAACAATATAGAGTTCTGTTAAAAAATTCCTCCTGTTAAAGCTGTTGTACCTGAAAAGAACCAAGAAAAGATTGACAAAAAATTGGTTGAAATCTTATGCGACGTTTATACGTTATAAAATGATCTATTACTGGGAGAAATAAATCAGAATAAGTAATAACCAAGAGCAGAAAAAGATGAAGATGGTGTTTTCAATGTTCATACTTACATTAGTGCCTTGTTGTGACTATTGCGAAAGATAGACTCTTCTGCAATCTTATTTTGTATTCGCGAATCACACTCTCCAATCCACAATGAGGGCATTTCAATACTAGCTTTGGAATAATTGGACTAGATTTTCCTTTGGTGTTGATAATGAACTTCTCTGCGCATTCCCGATGAAACAGATGCTTATTGGAGCATATGATAAAATATCCCTGTGAACAAAAAAAAAAATAAAATAAAATATTTAATTTTTGAGGCAGGGGGTAAAAAGTAAAAGGGATATCATATATGAAACTATTGCTATTGTTATTAGGAGTTAATATGAGAAATGGGAGTAAAATGCCCATAGTGGGCAAAAATTCTTCTTCTACTTCTTCGAATTTTAAAGTTATTGCATATTGCATATTAGCTTATTGTGTGCTTGCAACTTAAACGCTGTCCAGACTGGAGAGTTATAACATATTATAACGGTTGTCAAATAATTACAACACAGAAACCACCATGAATATAGCGCTATAACATGTTAAAACCATAGAGGTAACTCTAAGACCACTGGGTCCCGAAGAAAATCATTATTATTTTTGGCTCACTCAGTACCAGAACAACGGT
Organism: Ochlerotatus camptorhynchus; assembly: GCF_037179485.1. NCBI lineage: Eukaryota > Metazoa > Arthropoda > Insecta > Diptera > Culicidae > Ochlerotatus > Ochlerotatus camptorhynchus. The sequence continues at coordinate 89,373 of NW_027041172.1, forward strand.
CCCAAGCAGTCCCAAGCTATTTCACTCACCCCTGCATGTTCTGCATGAATCCTCACACCCCTGATGTTATCTGTCAAACTTTCATAGCGAATCAAAACAAACATAGTGTAGTAATAGAATTTCAACTAGAATAGGGTACGTTAATCGTTTGCTTGGGACCAATAGGCTACTAAAGTGGTGAGCCAATTTAAAATCGTTAGTTTCGTATTGATTGTTGTTATAACTCTGTAGTCTGAACAAGGCATTAGTGTTCTAGATGCACTTCCACAGTTATTATTTGAGATGCCTGTACCATTTGCTCACTACTTGACTAGCCTATTGGTCCCAAGTAAATCGATTAACGTACCCCATTCTAGTCGAAATTCTAGTACTAAAAAATGTTTATTTTGATTCGCTAAGAAAGTTTTTCCTATGTTTCGAGGGGGGTGCATCGATTAGCTTGGGTACGAAGATAGTACCAGAGCTGAGCCAAAAAGTTGAGCACGTTTTTACTACTAGTCTTGAACGCTGTCCAGACTGGAGGGTTATAACATAGAGGTAACTCTAAGACCACTGGGTCCCGAAGAAAATCATTATTATTTTTGGCTCACTCAGTACCAGAACAACGGTCCCAAGCAGTCCCAAGCTATTTCACTCACCCCTGCATCAACAATCAATACGAAACTAACGATTTTAAATTGGCTCACCACTTTAGTAGCCTATTGGTCTTAAGCAAACGATTAACGTACCCTATTCTAGTCGAAATTCTAGTACTACGCAATGTTTGTTTTGATTCGCTATGAAAGTTTGACAGATAAAATGAGGGGTTATTGGTTTTTCCTATGTTTCGAGGGGTGAATCGATTAGCTTGGGACCGAAGAGAGTACCAGAGCTGAGCCAAAAAGTTGAGCACGTTATTTCGGGACCTTCTAGTCTTAGAGTCCCAAGCAGTCCCAAGCTATTTCACTCACCCCTTTATGTTCTGCATGAATCCACACACCCCTGATGTTATCTGTCAAACTTTCATAGCGAATCAAAACAAACATAGTGTAGTAATAGAATTTCAACTAGAATAGGGTACGTTAATCGTTTGCTTGGGACCAATAGGCTACTAAAGTGGTGAGCCAATTTAAAATCGTTAGTTTCGTATTGATTGTTGGTAAAGCCCTCTAGTAAAAGTATGGACGACTGTCACCACAAAACTGAAAAAAAGCTGTTCCAATCGAGTAAAGTGGTGCATTTTGACAGTTCGATTGGAACAACTTTTGACAGACGTCCATACTTTTACTGTAGGGCTTTAGGATAAAGCACAAAAATCATGGCTATTGTGGCTACAGTGTTGCTGCTACTTGATCATGCCACAAGATTATTAATCTCTTAAATAATTAATAACTATTTAATTCGACGTTTGGCTAAAAAATAATCTTCCGCAAAGATGAAGCTGAGAAAATTTCCAATAAGAATAGTTATAGAACGTTTCAGCAGAGCAATATGGAAAAAAGGCTAGAAGACAATGAATAAATAGTTAGTAATCAAGTAAGTTCCATACAAACTTCAAATGGCTGATCAGGACCCGATTTGAAGCCGTTTGAGCACTGTGGAGTGAACATTTCAAATTTTCTAACTCAAATCATTACCTGTGTACAGTAAACTCCACAAGTAGCACAGCATCCATGATGATGTAGTCTTCGCTGATGTGTCAGACACAAAAGCTGATAACTGGCACTATTGCTTGGGCGTAGCAAATTCTGGAGACCACCTTTCAATTCGTTGCAGCACCCGATCATCTGTCCGTCAATGTCGTCCGTTGCTGTACAATACATGCGACTTTGTGTTTTTGTTGTAAAATATCGGGTATCCTTTTGACAAAAACACAGCATTTTGGATTGCAAATGAGTAGCAGGCAGTGCATGTGTAGATGCTTCCGTTTGAGTTTTCATATCATCATTAATTTGAGCATCATTCGCATTCGTACAAGTATTTATTATTGTATTTGACGAATGTGTTAATGCTTTCGTATCTTCTTTATTTATACTAATTGTTTCGATACATTGGTTGTTTGTATCGGCAAGCGATTTGTTGTTGTTAGTTTTTTGAAGCCCGAGCATGAAGAGGTGCTTTTCTTTTAGTTTAAGCAATCTTTTCTGTTGTATCTTGGTAAGTTTGCTATTACATTCTGGCGATTTATTGCTCCCTAAGTTATTCCTTTTAACTTCATTGAGAAACTCCAATGGATCCGGACATTTGATTTGAACGTTGCTTAATGGTTCGGATGGGAACGAATCTCGTTGTTCGAGTGTATTATCAGGTTGACTAATAGGTATTGGTATTTTCGCCTCGGATATTTCTGTCTTCCCGGAAGTAGAATCCACATCAAATTTAAGTAATTCTTTGGTGTTAGATGAATCCTTTACTTCCACGTTTAGGTTTAATCTGGCGTTGTTTTGGAGTTCGAACCCATATCGTAGCTCGTCATTGGCTAGTATTTTTGCGGATAATTTGATGGGCCGCGAAAGTCTACCTTGGATCCCTGTAATGTCATTTTTTTCTCTCCTGGCAATTGCTGATGCCAATATACCATCACTTCCATCTTTAGATAGTCGAACTGATCGTTTTGGTGAGCGCTCCTTAGGATTTTTGGTTTTGGCAGTTTCTTTCTGGGTTTCTTGTGAATGTTTTGGTTTCTGTTCGCTTTCTTTCCCCAACTTACTGGTTTGATTTTTCGCGTTTTTCCAAAAGCGTGACGAACGCTTTCTTCTTTCAGCATTTTTATCCATAATACGATTCCGTTGCCTTGTGGGGTAATTGCTTCTAATGTGTTGTGTTCTTCGAGTTGTTGGAATTTTTCGTAGAACGGTTTTACTCCTGGTTACTTTTCTCGTTTCTGGAGAAACTGAATGTAGTTCCTTAACATGAACAACTTTTCGTGGCGATTCTTGCACCTTTGGATCATTCTTATATTTTTTCTTTGCAGTTGTTTTAGTTTTTGCTTCGGGTTCATTCAGTTTGATTCCAAAAGATTTGTTTCGCAAGGTTCTTACTGTGTTATCTGTTTTATCACCAGGGATCTTCACGGTATCATTAATGTTAATCTGTTCATCGCTCATATCGTTTGATGATTTAGAAGATATTGATGGCAGTTCGAATGTCGACGTTTGTTGGTTTGATAAATGCTCCACATCGGTCAATTCGGAATCTTTTGTTTGATCATGTTTCAATCGTTTGGACCTTCTCACAGAGGTAGGCGAAGGATGATCTTTATGATTCTCACTTGCATTGTCATTTTTTACGGTTGCTTTTAAATTGGATGATGATGTTTCTTCATTGGCAGATGGTGAATTTTGCATTTGTAATAAATTATCATTAGAAGAACTTTTGATTAGACATGACCCGTTGAATGTAGACGACATGTGAATGAAAATATGTTTTGCATCAGGATCATTATGTTTCGTAATTGTGGGAGCAAGCTCAGGTTTTCCATCTACAATTTCAGTATTTTCAGCATATTTTTTCTCAACTGATAAATCATCCTGAATAGGTCTTACATCGTTTTCACTATGGACTACTTTCTCAAAAACCTCATCATTTATGTGCTCACTGTTTGAGGTACACGTTGAACCCTCAATTAACTCAGAATCGTTTGCGATGTTTATAGTTTCATTTATTTCATTAAGGCTGACTGCTTTGAGCGCACTGGTTTCCTCTAACAATACCGGAACATTTCCTTGAGTTGATGCAAGGACTTCTTGAATTTCTGCTCCACTGATATCGTTAGCGATTTCAATTTCAATATCAGCGCTTTCACTCACGTCTGCTATTATAGGATCTTGGGAGCTATCACTTTTATTGTTTTCATCAGAAGACATATTCAACTCGCTGCTAGCTGCATCCTTCTTGTCTTTGTCCTTGGATTTTATTTTTGAACGACCATTTTTTGACCGGCTGGCAAATTGATTATTTTTTAAAGCACGCCATTTGAATGTTTCGTCCATTGATATTTCTGCTTGTTTTGGTAATGTACTTTCTTGGTTGAACTTAGATGACATATGATTTAGTAAGTTGTCGATGAAATCCATTTTTTCTTGCAGATTTATGCATTCGACATAATCAGCAATACCATAGCACAGTATTCACTCCATTTATTTATAGCATTTATTACTTTTTGCACAACATGACATATAAAACTGAATTTGTTTGATTTTTATCCAAGAGATATATTTTTAATAATAAATTACTGGATATCACTATTCTTCTGATTATTTTGCTTGACATTTATGCTTTGTTTGTGTGAAATGTCAGTCTCATCAGCTACTTCAAAACTACTCAGTTTTGGGTAAAAAGTCACCCACTTCGATTTTAAATGAACCTATTTCAAATTGGGTAGGAGTATACATCCTATGGTGGGGATGATAGAGAAGTAACCGTGACTGCTTCTCATCCCAGTGGATCTGGGTTAAAGCCCGTAGGGATTTTATGATGTTAAAAATCTCAGGTACAAGGAAAGTACGGCTAATGGGCTGATGGATTCGATATGTTGCCATCCTGGTGTTGATTATTGACACATCGCATGCGGGATATTGACGGATGAAATATTGCCAATTCAGAGCAAAATTAGCAAGTTGTTAGTTGCGTTGTGATTTTTTTTTCCTCTGAAATGTATATTATTAAAAGAAGAATAAGAATAAGAAGTATATGATAGCCAATTAATAGTAATATCTTGAGTCAAACTATTTGACAATCACATCTTAATTAGCATGTTACCCCATTCTAATCGGAATTCTAGTACTACACAATGTTTGTTTCGATTCTCTTTGAAAGTTTGACATTTTTTTTTTAAATCTTTATTTTAGAGATTTTTAGCCTAAAATGCTGTCGAGACTGGAGAGTTATAACATGTTATAACGGTTGTCAACTAATTGCAACAAAGAAACCACCATCAAGATAGCTCTATAACATGTTATAACCACAAACGAAGTGACAGACGAAGGGAAAATTTTGGTGACGCACCTGCTATTGCAATTTTACACTGTACCACATGGCAACACTACTAATGGATTGTACCACATGGCAACACTAAATGTACTAGAATGTTTTGGTTCTATCTTTTACACTCTACTCTAAACTGAAATGCATAAAAAAATGACAAAATGATACACTCTTTGCACACTGCCAAAGATCATATTGCACACAAAATCAACTATGTTCAAATCAAAACAAAAATACTAGCCCATATGGTGGCTGATGGCACAAGCTTCTAAGAAAATTCTATTGCAGCGAACCACATTATTTTAATTAATTTCTTCGCCAGTTAGTCGTCTGTCACTTCGTTTGTGTTATAACGTACTATAAGCACAAACGAAGTGACAGACGACTAACTGGCGAAGAAATCAATTAAAATAATGTGGTTCGCTGTAATAGAATTTTCTTAGAAGCTTGTGCCATCATCCACCAGATGGGATAGTATTTTTGTTTTGGTTTTGCACAAAGTTGATTTTGTGTACAATGATTCTTTGACAGTGTGCAAAGAGTGCGTATCATTTTGTCATTTTTTTATGCATTTCAGTTTAGAGTAGAGTGAAAGAGATAGAACCAAAACATTCTAGTAAATTTAGTGTTGCCATGTGGTACAATCCATTAGTAGTGTTGCCGTGTGGTACAATCCAGTAGTAGTGGTGTTGCCATGCGGTACACTGAAAAATTGCAATAGCAGGTTAGTCACCAAAGTTTTCGAGCCGCTCCGTCTGTCACTTCGTTTGTGCTATAAGCATAGAGGTAACTCTAAGACTAGTAGGTCCCGAAAAACGTGCTCAACTTTTTAGCTCAGCTCTGGTACTATCTTCGGTCGCAAGCTAATCGATTCACCCATCGAAACATAGGAAAATCCACTAACCCCTCAGACCGAGGGGGACGACTCTATCTACGATGCAGAAAAGATTGTATTTTGCTGTGGCTAGCTGCGTGCACGCTGAGTAGATAGAAAGAAGATTGATGACGATTCTGAAGATTTCCTGCAAAAAGATGATGCGCGATGCACGTAGATGCGACAAATGAAAAAATATTTTTCGAAGATTGATTCGCTAGTGTGAGATATGTTGAGCATCTAATTTTGAGATTTAGATGTGTCGCCCCCCTCGGCCCAGACTGGAGAGTTATAACATGTTATAACGGTTGTTAAATAATTGCAACACAGAAACCAACACCAAGATAGCGCTATAACATGTTATAACTCTGTAGTCTGAACCAAGCATGGAAAATCATTTACATTCATTTCATGCATTCATTTACATTCATTTGCCTCTAACTTTTTCATCAACAGCATTCCGCAAAATGTTGTTTGGAGCTTTAGTTGGTTTTGTTATTATCTACAACTTTTGCTCATAACTCAAATCTGTATCTCTTATGCCTCACGAATTAGAGCGGGCAGAACTTGTTACTGTTTTTCAGTGAATGTAAAATACATTCACTGAAAATCAGTAGTGGCTTTTGTTCGCTCTGGTTCGTCATGCATAAAAGATAAGGACTTAAGTTGTTGACAAAAGTTGTAGGTAATAGCAAAACCTACAAAAGTTCCATACATCATTTTGAGGATTTTTGTTGAAGAAAAAAGTTAGAGGCAAATGAATGTAAATGAATGCACGAAATGAATGCAAATGATTTTCCATGCCTGGTCTGAACGTACTATTAGAGTTACCGTGTGTACCAGAGCTGAGCCAAAAAGTTGAGCACGTTTCTTCGAGACCTTCCGGTCTGAAACGCTGGCCAGACTACAGAATAATAACATGTTATAGCGCTATCTTGATGGTGGTTTCTGTGTTGCAATTATTTGACAACCGTTATAACATGTTATAACTCTGTAGTCTGAACGTGGTATAAGACCAGAAGGTCTCGAAGAAACGTGCTCAACTTTTTGGCTCAGCTCTGGTACACACGGTAACCAGCGTAAACATTTCGTGAAAAAAGGGGCCTGTGTAAACCCAGGAAACGTCAATTGAAGTGTATTTTTTACACATTTTTCAAGAACGGTTTTTACAGCAAATAATGTGTAAAAGGTAATCATTTCTAGAACTTAAATATAATGGGTGCGCTTGGTTTTTTTATTAACTTTGGGATTTTCTTATTTGTGTCAATGATAAAATAAAGATTGCTCGAATACAATAATATTTTATAAAAAAAAAGAAATGCCATCAACAAAAATAAGTAGCGGCACCGGTGGTGTAGTGGTAACCCCAGTAGGCCTGGGTTCAATCCCAGTCGACGCTGCCGGGATGTTCTGAGGCATAACATCTCTGATCGCGCCTTCCTTCGGAAGGGAAGTGAAGCCATTGGTCCCCGGTTCATGAGTTGGTGGGTCAATAGTGTCGTGACCGGACCGAGGTTTCCAGCCTCGGTCACGGCTACACGAATCTCGGCTGTTCTGCTTCGACTGCTGCTGCTTCTGCTGACTGCTGCTACTGTGTTACTGCTGCTGCTGCGTTCCTGTGCTGCTTTTCCTGCTGCTGCTGCTGCTTGTCCGTTGCCTTTAAAATTCGTCACAAGAATGATCCAACGAGCTTAGGTTGGCCGTTTTTATACCTGTTGTAACCCAACATGGTGGCGATACGGCTTGGTCCGCCACGCCGGTGCTGACTCTTCTCGGCTCGCTTCGCTGGTAGTTAGTAAACTGCTTTTCCGTAGGTGGTCGCTCGCTGCAAAATATGTCAATCGAATGACTGTTGCTTCCGCTGTTCGTTTCTTATATACGGTCTGCTGCAGCTTTTTACTGTTTGTTCACTATTGGTAGTTCATTCTCTAAAAGAGCCACCAATAGAATGTCGTTTTCTCTGTTGTGCGTTCTGCGAGGGGTATGCACGCATCGAAAAGGAAAAAGGGGGAGACCAATCTATTACTACAATAACTCACAAGAAGAATAATTAACTGCCCAACAAATTTTAATAATTTTATTCCAAAACCCTTATATCTACTACAATACCCTACGTAATTTCCCTTACTTTACCCAGCGCTGACCGCTGTGTCGGGATTTCCTCTCGGATTTCCCCTCACAAAGTAATATTTTGTTTTCATACTCTCTTCTTTACTTTCACCTCTACCATCTTTCACGCTAACTAAATTCTACTAATTTTGAATGTTTAATTCCTTGATTTAATTCTCAAATTCAGTGTCAACATTTCAAAGGGGTGTAATTGCATTTGTAAACAGTTTGGACCGTACTTCCTCAATTTTTCCTGCTGTTCTTCACTGGAAATTCAGCAAATGGCGTGTGTCAACAAAGCAGGATGCAGCCTCGGATGCAGCAAAGTTTGAAGTTTATTAACCCATTAATGAGTATAAAAATACACAATTTTTGACTGGTACTACATTGTTTAAATGTGTATTTTTCACACATTTTAGGATCTACAAATTTACACATTTTTTGACAGCTGCGTATAAATATAAAAAAATGTGTATTTTTTACTCATTGATGTGTTTTCGCTGGTTACTCTCTTCGGTCCCAAGCTAATCGGTGCACCCCTCGAAACATAGGAAAATCCACGAACCCCTCATTTTATTTGCTAAACTTTCAGTGAAAGTCTCCTAAATAAAGATAAATCAATCAATCAACCAAACTTTCTTAGCGAATCAAAACAAACATAGTTTAGTACTAGAATTTCGACTAGAATTGAATACGTTAATCGATTTGCTTGGGACCAATAGGCTAGTCAAGTAGTGAGCCAATTTAAAATAGTTAGTTTTCACGCGTGGCTGTACGATCAATTTTGCGATACACTGTAGCTACCGAGGTAGCTACCCATTTAATGAGTTGACATCTAGGTTGACATGCAACTCTGTTTTTTTCAGAACTGGGTGATATTTTAACCATTATTATGGTTTTTTCAGTTACCGTGCATGTCACAGATAAACAACTCAAGTAAGCATTGCCAGCTTGTGATCTATTAACCAGGTTTGTGAAGTTCTTAAAGAATAAACATCGATATTTTGTTGTATATTTAATTTTAATGTTAGTAATAATGTCATATGTGATGTATGTCAGGTTCTCATTAAATAAATTTCGCAATTCAATGTCTATTTGATTGATAACAATAGATTATTCTATCCTCTAATCACAATGTCAGCCGAACAATACAAAAGGTCCAAAAGGGCAAGGATTACGTTGTACTATATAGTTTTTTCTTTGATTGAATTTAATTGATTTATGGATGCATTTTAAAGAGAATGACCATGTAAATGTAAATGTAAAAAGTTCAATAGCTTTCGTAAAGTTTATCGAGAATGAGAATGTATGTTAGTCTAGAGTGATTTTTCAAATCATCCTATCACAATGCAACCTCTCTTTTTTTTGTGTTGTCTTTCGACTGGCTAAGACCACAGTTGGTCCATCTCGTCCAACCTCTCTTCGTCAAGTTCCGCTCTGAAACATGAGTGATTTGCTGGTAACCAGCAAAGAACTGTCAAAGTAATCACCCCTATTCTGTATTTCGTTCGAAACTAAATTCTCATACAAAAATTTTTTTTTTTGTATAGGAATTTCGTTTCGAACGAAATACAGTATAGGGGTGAATATCATAACTGTCGATTGAGTATATCAGGTAGGTAGGTGTGGCATTTACACAATATCATGTCGACTTTAGCTTCACGCCACACGACATCGACATGATGTATTGACATGTTGCATGTTACCACATCAGTGGACGCCTGGCTTTTTGCTATGTTTAGACTAGGGAGCAGTCTTGTAAGCGGTCAACGTAGTCGACTCATTTTCTGTGATAATCGACTGCCTTTGCTTCCGACACTTGCTAAACCAAGCTATCAAATTACAGTACCAAACTAAAATGTCATATGACAGGCTCAATCCATGCTAGGTTTTAATCCCTGTTACAAGGCTATCTGGATGACATTTTCTTGTCGGTAATTATAAGGGTAAATTTGCCATTTGTGGACCCTTTCCTTTGGATAGATTTACCAATGGATAACACGTTTTCTAATCCATGTGCATCGGCTTTAATGAAAATGTTGGTCAAATGCTATTCAAAACAAGGAAAAAAATAATGTAAAGAACGCCAACAGCTGTCAAAGAAACATTGGACCCTTTGGGTATAAAATTTAAAGGCAGGACCATTTGTTTTAAATTACATTTTCTTGTTGATACTTATTAGGGTAAATATTACTCTTTCCTTTATTGAAGCACTTGTGGCTTAAATAGATTTTATAGACCGATTTACCTGTAAATTCCATTGGAAAACAGTCTTTAGTGGGAATGACACTAGTCGAAATACGTATCTGTCGTAGATACCAAAATTAATTAAGTGGAATTAAATGGAAGAAAGGTTATCTTGCTGTTTTATTTAAGCATAACCGACAACCCAATTTCATAATGATGGCTACCAAGCCATTGGGAATTTTTCCTTATTAGAGAGTTGTATAGATTTTTCTCCTTTGCTTTACTTAAATCTTTGGTTTTTTATTTAGGTAGGTTGCGATTCTACACATTGTAGTTTCATTTTTACACCTGTGATTTTGACATTCTTGTGACATCTCATGGGTAATTCTGCGTAATAAGGTGCACACATTATTGGGGTAAACTTATACGGTATTTGGTGTAAATTTAAACACAATTTCGCATACACCAGCAGTGTTGCATACAAGCTTGTAAACAATTTCGATGTTTATGCCGACTTAAGCTTAAAATTAAACGAAAAGAGATATTACGCGATGGTTAAAATTTCGATTTTTTCTGTGTGGGAATGACACTGATGAAGACTGCACAGTGTGTAGTCGAAATACGTATCTGTCGTGGATACCAAAATTAAATAAGTGGAAATGGCAGATAACCTTTTTTGCTGTTTTATTTAACAAAAATCATACAATAAGAACTTATGATAAAATTTTTGAACTTTGAGATGATTGCGATACCCACAGAGTTCTACCCACCACGTTTTCTTGGCGGGTTTTTAACCAATCGCTCTGATTTTCTCCATTCACACCACTCATATGCAAAAAATCAGACCGACTGGTTGAAAACCTGCCGTGAAAAGCGGTCGGTAGAACTTAGTGGGTAACGCGGTAACTAATACAGACCAAAAACTCATAATGGAACTTGATTTGCTCAATGAAAGTACAAAAATAGAACTTTAGTTCACTAAATTCTGAGGTCCTTTTGATCTTGGCATCGTACACACTTAGATTATTTTACAGAAATCAGTATTTTTTGACACCGTAATTCATGTAAATTTTTGCGATATATAGCGCACACGTAGACGACCTGAAAATAATAAAAAAAAAAAAAAATTGGCACGTTTATAAATCCCAGAAAATCTGTTTTTTCCTTATATTCTTAAAAAAAAATATGTTTTCTATCTCATCATGAAAAAAATTACTATCAAAAAAACCGAAAAGTCGATGTTTTGTGGTTTTTTGAGTCCAACTTTATGCCATGATGACTTACAAACATTTTTTACACGTGAATTATCTTTAGAAAAAAATGAGATTGTTTTAGATTTTTGATATGTTTTTCCAATATTTTTAGAAACATCGAAATTTTTTTCGAAGCGGTAAACTTCGCCTTAACGCTAGATTTGGCGTAATTCTATACGATATTTCATGTAAATTTAAGCAAAATATAGCATACATCAGCAATGTTGTATGCAAACTTGTAAAAAAATTCGTTATTTATGTGCTCAACATTAAACGACATCCCTAATAAAAATAACCATAGAAGAGAGCTAACGACGTGTTCGGGGTATCATCCAAACCATTTGTGGGATAGTTTACCCATCCGGGATACAGTTCGTTTATGGTATTTGTTTTTTTTTTTTTTTTTTTATATTAATTTATTTGTACAGGCTCAATCGAATAAACTTTACAGAGCCGAGTTATCATTTTCATTATACATGATTATTGTCTTAAATCTAGAGTTAAAGGAATTGAACCGATTACTCGCGGTCGTCTCGAGGTTAGTGGAGATTTACAATTTTTTGGGTGGGGAAAGGGAGAAGGAGGTATATGATTTATTATACAAATATTTAATTAATCCTAAAACATGAACTTATTTCTATTCATCTTGAAAACAAACATTAAAAAAAAACTACACGCACAATACACAAACTAAACACAAGGTTAATCAAACTTACAATCTAAGGTTAGTATTCTTAAAGTAAACATATATGAGTTTCATAAACTCCAGGTCACGTCTAGCCAAAATATCCCGAACTGGAACATTAGGTTGTCTACCTCGAGCCTGAAGGGAATCGCACAGCTCAGATCTGACTCCACGATGCTCAGCACAAGACCGAAGGATGTGATCGGCGTCTTGGTAACCTTGCCCACATTCACAGAGATTGCTGTCTCCCAGCCCAAATATCGCCTTCCATAGCGCCCACCTTAGCAAGTGAGTCAGCCATCTCATTGCCCGGAATCGAGCAATGAGATGGGACCCATGCAAAGGTGATGACAAAAGATCTTAAAGATAAAGCACTTAAAAGCTCTCGTATTTTCATGAGAAAATACGAGGAGTGCTTTACCGGCCTCATAGAGCGAATAGCCTCGACAGAACTGAGACTATCCGTAAAAATAAAATAATGATCTGGTGCAAGTGAGGCGATCGTTTCTAGCGTATAATATATTGCCGCCAGTTCAGCAACATATATGGAACAAGGAGCTTGAAGCATTCGAGAGGCGCTATGAAATTCGTTAAAAATACCAAAACCAGCGGACGACTCTATTAGTGATCCATCTGTGAAGAACGATCTTGCGGAATCAACTTGGCCAAACTTTGCAGCGTAAATTGACGGAACAATCATGGAACGATGATGTTCTGGGATTCCACGAATCTCCCGCGTCATAGATAAATCAAAACTAACTGAATTGCCGAAGTCGGAGAAGCATACACGATGGGGATTATGCTGTGAAGGGCTGACATCCTGAGTTATGTACACGTAGTACAATGACATAAAACGAGTTTGAGGGTTTAGCTCAAGAAGCTTCTCAAAGTTTTCGATTACCAGTGGGTTCATAACTTCACAACGGGTGAGGAGCCTGAGGGACAATTCCGAAAACCGATCCGATAGTGGCAACATGCCCGCCAACACTTCGAGACTCATCGTATGAGTCGAGTGCATGCATCCTAACGCGATACGAACACAACGATACTGGATACGTTCCAGTTTGATGATGTGAGTTTTAGCCGCCGACTGGAAGCAAAAACTACCGTACTCCAAAACCGCTAAAATCGTTGTCCGGTACAACGTTAGAAGATCTTGCGGATGAGCTCCCCACCACGTTCCGGTAATTGTTCGGAGAAAATTGATCCTTTGTTGGCATTTTCGTCTCAGATACTCAATGTGGGATCTCCAGGTGCATTTGGAATCGAACCAGACCCCAAGATATTTGAAAGACATGGACTGAGTGATCGGCTTACCCAAAAGTTGAAGCTTCGGTTGTGCTGGGCTATGCTTCCTAGAAAAAACGACCAACTCAGTTTTCTCCGAGGAGAATTCGATACCTAGCTCGATAGCCCAAGTAGACAAATTATCTAAGGTATCCTGTAAGGGTCCTTGCAGGTCGACCTCTTTGAGCCCTGTCATTGACACTACTCCGTCATCTGCAAGTTGTCTCAACGTGCAGTTGTCACTTAGACAATTGTCAATTTCTCTGACGTAGAAATTATACAAAAGGGGGCTTAAACATGAGCCCTGGGGGAGACCCATGTAACTAAATCGAGAAGCTGTAGAGTTTCCATGAGAAAAGCTCATATGTTTCTCTGACAGCAAATTGTACAAAAAGTTATTAATTAATGGGGAAAGGCCACAAGCGTGGAGTTTGTCTGAAAGGACTTCAACCGATACTGAATCAAAAGCCCCCTTAATATCCAAGAACACAGAAGCCATTTGCTCTTTTTTAGCAAAAGCCAACTGGATTTCTGTGGAAAGCAACGCGAGACAGTCGTTCGTTCCCTTACCCCTACGGAAACCTAATTGAGTATCTGAGAGTAGGTGGTTCGTCTCAACCCATTTGTCGAGGCGAAAAAGGATCATTTTCTCCAACAATTTTCGAATGCACGATAACATCGCGATGGGACGATACGAGTTATGATCTGACGCGGGTTTTCCAGGCTTTTTAATGGCTATAACTCTCACTCGCCTCCAATCATCTGGAACAATATTGAACTCCAGGAACTGACAAAACAAGTTCAACATGCGCCTCTTAGCGACGTCTGGGAGGTTCTTCAACAAGTCGAACTTGATCCTATCAGCCCCCGGAGCCGAATTGCGACACGAAAGGAGCGCGAGTGAGAGCTCCAGCATTGAAAAAGGCTGGCTGATCTCGTCTACCGAATTCGTCGTTTCGCGAGGAATCATCTGTGCCGGCACGGAATCAGGACATACTTTTCGCGCGAACTTGAGAATCCACCGATCCGAGTACTCCTCGCTCTCGTTGTTTGAAGACCGGTTACGCATCCTTCGCGCCGTGTTCCAAAGCGTATTCATCGACGTTTCGCGCGATAAACCGTCCACGAATTGCCGCCAGTATCCGCGTTTCTTGGCTTTGATGAGGCTCTTGAGTTCGTGTTCAAGAGTCGAGTACGCTTCGAAATACTCGGGTGTTCCGCGTTTCCGGAAAAGCTTAAACGCGTCGGACTTTTTACGATAAACCTCAGTGCATTGCTGGTCCCACCAAGGGGTAGGAGGTTTCCTACGAAAAGACGTTCCTGGAACCGGCCGAGTTTGAGCTCGAAGCGCGCTGTCCAAGATCAGATTGGAGAGGAAGTTATATTCCTCCAACGGTGGAAGCTCTTCTACCGACGACACGGCTTCATCTATCGCGGTCTTGAACGTTGTCCAATCGATATTACGGGTGAGGTCGTACGCGACGTTAACGGGTTCCGACGGATTGAACCCACTGGTAACTGAAACTTTGATCGGCAAGTGATCACTACCGTGGGGATCTTGGATCACATTCCACGTGCAATCCAACGATAATGAATTAGAGCAAAGTGTGAGGTCTAATCTACTTCCATTTGAGGATGGACCAGCCAGACGTGTTACTTCTCCATTGTTAAGAATTGTCATATTGAAGTTATCACAGAGGTCATATATCAAAGTAGAACGGTTGTCATCATACAGTTCCCCCCAGCCTGTACCGTGGGAATTAAAATCTCCCATAATCAACCGTGGAGTAGGAAGAACTGAACAGATATCTGAAAGTTGTTTTTGACTAATCGAAACTCGGGGAGGAATATACACAGAAGCAATACAAAGGCTCTTGCCTTTAACAAAAGCCTGACATGCGACAACTTCAATACCTGGAAATTGTGGAAGATTCACTCTATAGAAGGAATGGCACTTTTTGATCCCCAAAAGTACTCCTCCTCCACGCGAATCCTCACGATCCAGTCGAATAATGTTAAAATCATGAAAAGGAAGATCGATATCTGAAGAGAGCCAAGTTTCACACAGAGCAAATGCATCACAATCATTATTGTGAACCAAAAACTTAAACGATTCTATCTTAGGAATAAGACTTCGACAATTCCACTGTAGAACAGTGATCAAATCCCCGACCTCGTTTGGAAAATTATCCATCGAAGGAGATGATTGCTGCAAGGAGGGGCCACTTCAATGTCAACTGCTTCAAGAGGGTTTTCACAGTAGGAAGCATTGCCAGAACAATGCTTTTCAGAGGATCAGAAATATCGAGGTAATTGAGGATACTGTCCACAATGTTATCAAATGAGAACAACCCAGATGAAGAAGGGGCTTGTGTTCTGAAAATTGGGGCATCGGGGGTTTTGGATGTCCCCGGGAGAGGTGGAAAATCCTGGGTATAATCAGTTCTGCGGAATCCAGGAGGAGTAGAAGTCTCCTTTTTTCCACCACTCCTTGATTTGGGCAAGCTGATTTGGGGTTCTTGATCTGCAACTTTCCGCGAACGGATGCGTTTTCGTTTCCGGGCAGAACCTTCCGGAAAACTGAAAGAAACTCCCTCCTCAGCCAAGTCAGAGCCAGACTCGTCATCTGACAAAAGAGCGAAGGGATTTGTTTCGTTGGTCGATGGCTTGGCTGTCTTAAGCATTTCTGCAAAAGACCGCCTGGAACGTTCTTTAAGAGAGCGCTCTAGTTTTTCCCCGCGTTGTTTATACACCGGACACGACGAGAGACCATGAGGAGGAGATCCTTTGCAGTACACGCATTTTGGTGCCGTGACTGTGCAGGCGCCATCCTCGTGCTTCTCCCCGCATTTGGAACAGCGTGCCTTGCTGCCACAGTGAGAGGCCGTATGTCCCAACTGTTTGCAGTTTTGGCAGATCATGACCCGAGGAACAAACAAGCGCACAGGTAGCCGAAGTTTTCCCAACTCGATGTACTGAGGAAGGGCTGAACCAGAAAAGGTCACGCGAAACGAGTCTGTGGGGGTAAAACTCTTTTTACCCTCGCTGACAGATACTGAGCCCAGTTTTTGGACATCCAGTATCTTCACCGGGGGCCAACCGCCTGCTTCTCCAAGATCTCGGGGGTCAGACTCGCTTCGGTGACCACACCTTCGATCTCCACATCACGAGCTGGTATGTAAACTCTGTACTCAATCGTAAAGAGCTGGGAGGCAGCAATCTCGTTAGCCTGCTTCAGGTTAGAAACGACAACACGAAGTTTATTATGCCTAACCTTCGTGATTTCGGTCACGGCCGAGTATCGCTTCGTCAGATCAGTGGAAATTTGCATCAAGTTCAAAGGTTTGTTTTTGGGCTGAAAGTAGACAACCCATGGCCCAGTCGAGTCATCTGGATAGGCTCGCGATCGGGGGCTTTTCTGAGACGAACCATGAATGACAGGACGTTTTCGTCTTTTCTTGCCATCGAGTGGCAAACTGGTTTCATCTTCCGACAAAATGTCCATATCGTCTTCTGACGAGACGTCCATTTTGCCGTACTAGTGGGAGCGGTAAACGCTCTACCACTGAAACGATGCTTAAAACCACACAGACACAATAAACAGAAAAAAACTACAAACACAGAAACACAAAATTAAATTTAACTGATGGGCGAGAGAAAGAAACAGGAAAAAAAAACTTATCTGCTATACTACTACCACCGAGTGATTACACAGCAGCAGCGGAGCGACGCGCAGCGTGGGTGACCTTCGATGCGCGTGTGCGGGCGATCTTTGTAGTGGTGTGCTTGTATTAGGCTCGGCACTCAGCTGGACACACGATGATGGATGACCGGTATAAATGCGGAGGCAGATGCTGACACTCGATGACGATGATCTGTGTGCAGGTATGCGTGATCACGCACCGATGGCAAAATGGTTGGCGAATTGGCAATCGCAAAAACAATTTTCCTTCCGATGATGCCGAAAACACACTTTCTTCTCAGAAAAAAACTCACTTTCAGATAATTGTTTAGCCGGGTACTATGCCAGTAATCACTAAGCGAGAAAAAACTGATAATTTAAACCAACCGAATACCGAGAAAACTTCCGAAATACCGGAGCGCGAAACAAGTCGACTGTACTTCTTGCTAGGTCGCAGTGGGATGATGGTATTTGTTTATTAGGGGTTCTTTGTGTCATAAAGTCAAATAAAAATTTGTATCGGTCTAAGTTAAAATAACATTTTTTTTATCATATTTCAGATATGGATTATTCTCCAAGAGGATTCCTAGCACGTGCTGTGGTGGATAAAACCCGAAATGATATTTCACTTGATAACTGTGACATGTCAGCAGTAAGTTTCTAAACTTAATAAGAACTTATTAATGTGCAGCAAAATCTTACATTAACACCCCTTGCGTGGCGACATATGTGTGTAACATTTATTGTTTCGAAGATGTTTGAACCGATTTATGTTCAATTCTTCAATTCCTGAAAAGTGAAATTTGGTGTTCTTTTGCTACGCACTGCACACGAAAAATTTCAGTGTCAACCCTAGGAAGGTTAATCTAGGTTTTTGGGGTTTTCAATTATCTTGTATTACTATTTGTCATTACGCTACTAAAACCATGAAAATTTATTTCAAATTTGATTAGGCCCTAGGACCAGAAACTGAAGAACTAGGGCCAAAACTGGCACTAATCCAATAATGTAAAATTATAAATCTTTTATATGTTAGTGAAGCTAAGTTATGTTTCTTTTTTATATGTATTTTAGTGGTACACATTATCAAAACTTCCGGGAAAATATGAGAAGAGATTTGTTAACATGCAGAGTCCAGATGAAATCACGCTCAAGTGGTTAGAGCAATCTAAAGAAGTTTCCGGTAAACTGTGGTTACAATTATGGCACCTTATAGCTAAGGCTTTCCTTAGTGTATTTCTTACCCAAACTGATGTCAATGGAATTTTAAAACGTGGATCGATGTTTATCCTATCAGAGCCGCAGTTCAAACACTTGCTGATAAAAAGTGGAATTAATAATACCCTTGATCAAGAACCAAGAACCGTAAGTATAATTATTGTAAGTATTGGATTAATTTTGATGCTTAAGAAAGCATTAGATGACATACTTAAATGATGTTCCATATTGTTGACTTTACACGATATTTATTTTTTATTTTTGTATTTTTGGTACATAAGTCAGGGATTCAGACGGAAGATTTTGGATTAATTGTAATTTATCTTGGTATTTTTTTTAGTGGTTGGCACAGTCTATACACTGAACAATTACAATTAGAATTAGAAATTTTCTTGAAGCTCGCTTAAGAACTTCGTTAAAAGTTTTTTTTTTGCACTGTCGGACAAAGGGGCGACCCCGGCATAGTGGTGAACATCCATCTCTCACGCCAAAGTTACGAGTACAAATCTCACCCCGGACCATTCATGGCTTGAAGACCCAAGAGTGTTAAAGTGACTATGATAAAAAATAAATAAAATAAAACTATCTAACAGGTTTGGCCCAAAAGGGTCTCAGAATTTTATGAAATTTTGCCCACAGGTATGAACAATATAAAAAAAATCAAGTTTGTTAACTTTTCAGGAAAATTTTAGATGAAGATTTCGGTTTTCCCGGACATCGCGTACTTTGAAAAATCATAACTCATGAAACAAGCACCGATAATTCGATTTTCAGTGTAGCGTAAATAATATATGCCGCCTCATAATGCAAACCCGGTAAGAGGCACCACTCTAAAAATTTCACCAGTGAAAAATAATAAGTTTTCAAGCATAATAAAACAGAGAAGTTTTCATTACCCTGACAATGGATTTTCCGGATTTTCCTTGAGATTTTCATACATTACATTTACATACATTTTGATCCCCACGTGAATCCTCCAATCCAATCGAATAATGTTAAAATCATAAAAAGGAAGATCGATATCTGAAGAGAGCCAAGTTTCACAAAGAACAAATGCATTACAATCATTATTCTGAACTAAAAACTTAAATTAGTCTTATTTAGGAATAAGACTTCGACAATTCCACTGTAGAACAGAGATCAAATCCCCGACCTCGGTTGAAAAATTATCCATAGAAGGAAATGATTACTGCAAGGAGAGGCCACTTCAATGTCAATTGCTTCAAGAGTTAATTATTTAATTGGGAACTATGTCAGAAAACACTAATAGCGAATAGCGGAGCGAGAACCAAGTCGACCGTACTTCTTGCTAGGACGCAGTGGAGTCCTTTTTTTCAAGCATATGAAACTGTACCTGTGGCTTGAAAATCGACATTTTCATTGCAACCGGGACCAGGAACTTTACTTGAACGATTGTCTGGAAAAACGTGTGCTGCCTTTCCTGAAGCAAAACGATTGTTCCGTGCTGTTTTGCCCGGATTTGGCATCCTGTCATTGCGGAAAAAGGCTGTGGAAAGTGCCACCAACAACGTGTAGGTGGTGCCCAAGGACAAGAACCCTCTCAGCACGCCAGAGCTCCGCCCAATCGAAACAATATTGGGCCATCGTCAAGCGGAACCTGAAGAAGACCCAAAGAATTGTTGGAAGCGAGAAGCAGTTTAATACAAACTGGTGTTCTGCGGCGAACAAAGCGGATGAAAGGCCTGGCAATTTGGATTAGGTCAACCCGAAGCTTAGCTCAATATTTTTCTGTATTTTATTAAATTGATTAATATTTTATAAAAAAAATCGAATTATTCAATTAGTAAATTAAATAATTTAATTTTTTTAATAAAACAATAATCAATTTACACGCATTCTTGTTAGACCTAATTCTGATCTTAACACCCTATATTACATGCTATAGTCAGCTCGTGGTATTAGTTCTTTTGTAATTATCAGAAAAGTTAATCGTGCTGCTAATGCTAAGGGATTAATTTTTATTTTATATCCCCAACAGATAAAAGTATTGGATATTGGAGCTGGAGATGGAGAAGTTACTTTACGCCTTGTAAGTGGGATTGCTTCAACTTTCCCATCATCTACCATGAAGTTATATGCAACTGAGTCAAGTTGGATAATGCGGTCAAGGCTCGCAGAAAAGCAGATAACGTAAGTTTTTTTTTAACTGTTACCTTGAAACGGGCGAAAGTTGATCATTGTGGTGAAATTGATGATGACAATGACATTTTTCCTTCTCATTTTGTTTTTGCTATTATGGGTAAACATCTACAGTACAATTCTTTCGAAATGCTCCTCTGACGAGCAATGCATTCTGCTACGCTATAAAATAGTTATTTTGGAAGTGGATATCTGTTTCCATATTATATTTCATCGTGGCATTAGTTTTGGTGCTATGTTTGAAGAAATGGTCTATTTGATTAGCATTGGATTCAGAATTTTGCATAATAAATTGACACATTTACATTTTCTCAAATTAGCAAAATTAACAAACATCTAAAACGCATCTATGCTCAAGCTTGTGATTCAAATGTTTATCAATAGTATCATCGAAGTTTCTGTTTGCCTTAAGTTCCATGCACTTTTGATTCAGTTGGGATTCAGAAACAGTTAGTGCATAGACTATTTAACAGTTAGAGGAACTAAAAATGAACGACGGCTGTAGAATGTACAATTATTGGCTTTTTGAGCGCTAATTTTTTTTTTGTAAATGTAAACGATTGAGGGGGTAGAAGATACTTTGATTGAAAGCCTACCTGCTAGGTTGATCGAAATTTCGACGAATCAGCAATGAAAAACGCCAAGTGCATATTTTACTTACTATGTTCATTTTACTTATTCAAATTTTCGGGATAGCATGCGTGTGGACCTTCATTAGATTCATAATTTATTTTTAACTAAGAGTGTATTGTCGTTATATTTTAAGGGTCCTGGAAGAGATAAACCAACTGAATGACGTAGAGTTCATATCTTGCCTCAACGTACTTGATCGCTGTATTGATCCACATCAGCTACTATATGACATGTACAATGCTCTTGCACCAAACGGAAGAATACTATTGGCGTTAGTATTGCCTTACAGTCACTATGTGGAGAAAAGTAAGTATGAAAAATTCTTTCAATGCAATGTACAAAAATAATAATAATCATACTCAGCAAATCCACGCCGTTCAAACTTTACCCTCTCCGAATTCCATGAAACTTTGCATCATTTTTCGCTAGTGGCAATACACCAAGTCTGTGCTGAAATTCGGCCATTTTGACTCGCGCCTAAATTAAAAAAAAGGCTTATTCAATTTTTTCAAAGAATCCTAGCACGAAAATTGCTCATCTAACCAAAATGAAGTCTGAGACAAAGTTGAACCAGAAAAAAATCATTAAAGTTGATGTTTTACGATTTTTGTCAAATTTAAAGTTTCCATTGAGTGCAATATCAGAAAAGTTTGCATTTTTGATAATCTTTCAAATTACATAAACAAAACATAAATCTAAAAATGCACTTTTTTGCAATCTGTGTCAGTTTTTTGTCCAAAATTTATGTTCTGAAACTCAATCCAGTTTCCTTCAACTTTGTCTTAGCCGTTATTCCGATAAGAATGAAACGTTTTTGTGCTAGAACCTATTGAAAAACATCGAAAACGCCATTTAAAAAAATTTGGCGTGAGTCAAATGGCTGATTTCCAGCATAAATTTGATATGTTGCCCATAGCGAAACATTATGCATAGTTTCATGGAACTTTCTGAGAGGTAAAATCTGAAATTTGTTTATTTATTCACTACTTGACGTGGATTTGCTTTACTAAGCTAATATTGTGTCATATACGCTCTAGGATGAACTATTTATCAACATGATTGCTAAATTGCTTCTTTTTGCTGCTATTTATTTTCTCAAACCAGACAATACATGTCGTATGATGAAAAAATAGCAGCTATTGGAATTTCAACATTATGACGTCCGGCCTAGTGGCATTCGGTCTAATGATACTTCACCGGTTTTGACTACCCCAAATGTAATACAAACCATAATGATTTGTAATCATGATAGCTTTTGGAAGTCCAGGATCATAACAAAATTGGAAAATTCAGGATATTGAACGTTCTTATTGATTTGGGATATTGAATTTTTTTACATGTTGGAAATGTTTTTTTTTAATTGCTCTAAGCTCGAGATGCTGCTATGTATGAAATATTTTTATTTTTTTAAAGCCCGTGACACACACACACCCCTCACCATCCCACTCCAATGGGGAATTTGGTAAAGAGAGATGATAAAACCGATTTGTACCTTCCTAAAAGTTGTCCTAGCTCACTGTCTACTCTCTATATGCAGTTGTAGGGTTTTGTAGGGTTTTCGATCTAATTTCCGTCCTACTAAGCACATCCCGCCAGTGCTGTAAATTCTCAAAATCATTTGAACATTTTTGATGAAAATGAGAAAAGTAGCTATTCGCTATCAAAGGGGACCTCCTCCGAATGGGTGATATCAGTTGCTTAGTCATTTGACGAAGGCATGGATCATTCTCATTTGAGAAACGCTATATTTCTGGATTTCTTCCATACTCCACTGTCGTATATCAAATGATACTGAGTGACTCAATTGACAGTGACAATGAGCTTCGAATGAGAAAGGGGCTCTTCAAATTATGGTCATGTGAGAATTCGTTTACACAGAATTGATTGAATGGTTGTAGTGGTTCATCTTCAATCGAATGATATGAAAATTTACAGCACTGCATCCCGCACTTTATCTCTCTTTTCTGAACGAGTATAAACAAAAAATGGAATATTTCTGTCAAAGATGACTACTAAATTTATTCACCTTTCCATACGTACCGTTGGATTTGATAAAGAGCCACAAATTGTTGAGATATTGTACAAAATTTAATACTGCTTCTTGATTCTAAATTCGTTCTACGAGTTTCAATTCCGTCCTAACGCATTGAAACGCCATTAGATTTTCTTCGTCCTACGGATAAACGTAGAAAAGAGAGATTCGCTAGGGGCGCTTTTTTGTTTTGAGAACAATGAGCGTAAATATTCATACAATGCGCTCTAATAGGATTTATGTTGTAGCTAATGAACTAACGCATCGGAAAAAAACCTATTATGGATTTGTGCACGGTGAAATCATTGATATTATTGATCTTTTCTGATCGATAGAACGGAAATGGGCGATTACGACGAAGTAGCGCTCTACCCTATACTTTCATCTCCTCACTCCATCGTATAAAAATTACCACTTCAGCCTGTTATTTCTCGATGAACATTTCAAATTGTCCTATCTGCCTTGGTCGATTCTCTTCATGGACTTTCTCTTTTCATAATCACTGTTATGCAAACAGATTTCGCGCTAATTCTACCACATATTTTGATAAAGGAGGTTCTTATCTAGCGTCCAAAATGTCAAATAAAACACGGAAAGGTTTTGCGAAAGAGAAAGTCGATGAAGAGAATCTATCAATGCAGATAGGACCTTTTGAAATGTTTATCTAGATTTGAAATTAGCATCTTCAACTATGTAAATCGTTGACTTCACGCAGAAGTAATACTAAACATATAGACAAAGTTCTTTTAGATGCTTATTGTAGACGTTGACCGTCGCTCAGCTCCGCTGGAAACGTGGACAGGACAGAAAATCTGAGTAGCTACGCAGTAATTGAGCGTTTTTCAAAGGTTTATGGAGCATTTAATCGTTTTAATGGTAGAAAAATCATTTTATCGTACCCTGACCGTGTTTTTTAGTGGGTGGTGCGTAGCGGCTGCAGCTTTTAAGAGCAACATGTAATTACCCTTTTACCTCTTCAAAATACTCAATAGGAACTACTTCGTCATACTCCACTTCGCTTCGACTCACACCTCTTAAATCTGTAATTCAACATTCCCGTAGTTTTTATTTAACACTAGGTGAGTGTGCCCGGCCTTGCTTGGGATTCAATATTAGCTTGATTTTATGCACCGATTAAAAAAAAGCATGCTATATTGTACGTAGCTCCCCTCGTATCTAAGGGGCTACCCCCTATGCCCATTTCCTTATACGTCCACATGCCAAATTTGGTTCCATTTGCTTGATTAGCTCTCGAGTTATGCAGAAATTTATGTTTCATTTGTATGGGAGTCCCCCATGGGTCTCGAACCATCAAAAAAACCTTTCCCGACCCCAAAAACCCCTCGCTCCAAACGACATACAGCTCGACAGCCTCATCCGTGTTGAATACCCAGCTCAGAATTACTCAACCATCACTACAAAACGTTCCTTTTCAGGGCCACCAAAAATTTGTTAAAGAGTATTATTTGGACATTGGTCAAGGTCATCAGTTCCCGCAAGCAGCTAGCTATCAAGGCGCAACCTGTCTATAGAAGGTGTGGAATTGTAGGCCTGAATATATTGGTGCAATTAGTTTTTCCTCGGCTTTCATTCCACACGATTCGTTTCTCTCGTTTAATCAATCACCCTTGTAGTGACGTCGAAAAGATAGTTTCAATCGGCGCTTATATATGAAATTTAATGTGGATTATAGAATTTTTTGTATGTTTATTATGTAAAATTTATTAATGGTTTGCCACTAAATGTTGAGATAATTTTTGATTATTGAATTATCACACTGTATACCATGAAAAAGCAGCCTGTTTGTGAGTTTTTGCCTGTTTTCAAGTAAGGAGTTATCATAAAAAACAAATCACCAGCTGGTATTTCTCGGCGACTTTACAAATAAATAAAATCAAACAAAATCATCATGCAGAACTAGCTAGGATTGGTTTTACTTCATATTTCACAAAATTGCTTTCGAGTGTTAAGACATCGTCTCCCGCAAAGTTTACATTTTTCCCTCTACCAACACATACATCAGGGCTAGATTCGTATCTATAGAATCCACGCAATTTCAAAAAACCAAAATGTACAGCATTACGAAAAGAGGTCAGGTTTCGACCAATAGCAGATAGATTTTAATTCTAAACAAGCCAAACGATTGGAAATTTATCTACCCATCTGCTAAAATGAACACTTAGTTAATTTTCAATAGGTCACTATTGAAAAATACCAAATGTCCAACTGTTGCAATGGTGATCAAAATTATCACCGAATGTCTGAAAACAGCGCATTCCCTAACACAGACTTAAAAATCGAATTCGATGCGGTCCCACTGAACGGTGCTCATTCAATCACCGTAAGTGGTGGTGTCCACTCCAGCAGCAGCAGTAGTAGCAGCAGCAGGAGCAGCAGCAGGAGTGCTTTCAACAACAACAACAACGAAAGGCTGCCTGCAAGCAGCGAGCTGCAGAGCTCATATGAGCAACCATAGAGAAGGAGGAAGAAGTCCCACCGCTAGGCTAGGATCGGAATCAGTAGCTCGTCGTGCTCAGCTCAGCATTACTCAACCATCACTACAAAATGGTCCTTTTCAGGACCACCATAAATTAATTAAGAGTATTATTTGGACATTTGTCAAGGTCATCAGTTCCCGCAAGCAGCTAGCTATCAAGGCTCAACCTGGTCTCTATATAAGGTGTGGAATTGTAGGCCCGAATGTATTGGTGAGATTAATCATTGTCCAATCATTTTCCAGAACACGCTGGTAGGAAGATAGAATTTGAGAGAAGTGGGAATAATTCGCTTTGGGTGTATATTCAGTCCCCAGAAAGCCAATAAAATCAAATTTGTGAGAAAATTAGCTCTCACGAGTTCAATCTCTCGAAGTCCCTCCTTTTTTACATATTCTGCACAAACGATACTTTCCGCCCCGCCCCATTCATATAATTCGGAAGGAAATCCTGTGAGGGGTGAATTGAATACACTTTAATACCAAAATACACAAAACTTAAAAATAACAAAAAATTCAAAATACACCTTTTAAAGTCGGGTAGATGAATCGAAAATACTCAAGTTGAGAGTCCCTTGGATTCTCTTCATCAACTTTCTCTTTGAAATAAATACTACAAATTTGATACGCTTACAAATAAAAACGGAAAGAGTTAAGATAATTGATGATTGATCAATTAAAAGAACTAAATGTTCACATTTGTTCCGTCCACTAGCGGTCCTACGTCAAGCTTCCGTTCGTGCCCCTAGGCACAGACCCTTCTACTTTTTTCTTACCGTGTAGTGCCAATCACCGACGGACATCGACTGCCATCCATTGACGGCAATCGAATGTGCAGGAAGGCAGCTTCCACACCTGCGTAGGATATCGCACCCATTTATCAACACACATGGGCCGGGACCATCGGCTTTACTTTCCTTCCGAAGGAAGACGTTCAGTAGTTTCCGAGTCTACAAGGGTCCAACAGACAAACAGACAGACAGAAATTCATTTTTATATGTACCGTAAAACGGGGTATCTTTGATAATGCGGGTAACTTTGATAGTAGAATCACAGACAAACAGACATAACACATTTCTCAATGTAAAACATCGTCGCTAAAACATTACCGCCATCTGTTAAGTACATTGTTGTGCGTTGTACGCTGAACAGAAGGCGGTAGTGTGTAAACGTCAAATGCAAGGAAATTGACTATGCGCGCCACAGGTGGTGGTACTACCAACTACGATACTTTTAAATTGACTGTTAAATTCTTGTCCGATGAACAACTTGCGATTGAGTCTATTTGTCTGTGGTAGATTATAATGATTTAATTTACTCTCTGCCTATTTTCCGAACTAGAAACATTGGTTCCATATTGTAGCTTAGGACATTTCCCTTGATATCGCATATAATTTTTATATAGCCTGTGTAACGTGTTTGCCAAACATATTGAAAAACAATTTTCTTGCTTTTTGCCTGTTTGAAAAGGCACTCAAACCATCA
Source organism: Ochlerotatus camptorhynchus (assembly GCF_037179485.1). Classification (NCBI taxonomy): domain Eukaryota; kingdom Metazoa; phylum Arthropoda; class Insecta; order Diptera; family Culicidae; genus Ochlerotatus; species Ochlerotatus camptorhynchus. The sequence goes on from NW_027041172.1 coordinate 116,437, forward strand.
CTTATGAAATGTATGTCTGATACAGCCATCACAAATTCAATGTTGTCTTATTATTGCTTATGATGTTTCTGATTATATACTCATTAAAAGTTTCATATTTCTTGAAAAAAATTGTTTGAGATTCACACATGTTTTTCTACATTCATCGAGCATTAGCAAAGTAACTCCAAATCAAAATCGATGTTCGGTTAAAAAAAAAATGATAAACATTAATTGATGTAAAAAATATTTAGAATATACTTTAAAAAAACTATCATTGTTACCCCGTTTTACGGTATATCTAGTAACTTAACTCGAAGCAAAGGCTTTGATAAATAAATGCTGACTTATCTTTAATGATTTTTGAAACGGAAATGAATTAGCGCACCAATGTAAGTTGCAGCTTAATGGAGCTATCTAAATTTAACTGAACTGTACTGCTAATCTTCCATTTCAAATTACTGAAATTATCAATGAATTCTAAGTGCGCTGTTTATAGTAGAGTGTAATTATGTTTTATTTTATTTCCACAGATTCTAGTCACATGCCACTACGGCCTCTTATGGAACATTGGCCTAGCCAATCCTGTTTACCCATGGAAAAGGAGATTGAAAAATTCTTCGAGCAACTTGAAAACATCGGATTTAAAATCTTATCTTGGACCAAAGCTCCGTATTTATGTGAAGGGGATCTTAAACAATATGTTTACTGGTTAAATGACATACTGGTTGTATGCTCAAAATAATAGATAGATAACATTAGCGATAGCGAATCTACGTATGCATTCAATACTTTTTTTTTGAAAATTCCGTATATATGGATGTTAATAATCCTTTGTGGTTGTAAAAAATACATGATTACCGCATTCTTCAATGCAAGTTTGTTTGATAAAATCATTTCCGAAATTTTACATATTAGGGAGATTTAGATTTTTCAGTGCTGGACTAACGATAATGTATGTATATAGCTCCCTTCATAGTTGCACTTACAGTAATTAACAAAAACTACATAAATTTATCATATCGATCTCGATTCTCTGAATGACTTATCAAATCACAACGGCAGTGTTCGCAACATCATTCTCAAATCTTTTTCATTAAGCCAGCATGAAAAAGGCCACCCACATTAGATCCGTTTGTGTTTCGTTGATGTTAATTTGACAGTTAGATAATAGATTTAGCTGTCACTTTGCCACAACGCGTCAATTTCGGATCTAATGAGCATGGAGATAAAAAAACTACCCCTAATTAAGTAAATACTACGTACTTATTCCTTAATTCCTGGGTTCAGCCCAATAATCCAAATTAGAGTGAATCGCATATAGTAGTTTCCATTTAAGACCAGCAAAAAAATACTAACTCTTAAGTATATTCTACCCAAAATTAAGCTTTTTTTCCTCTGTTCGGGACATAAAGCCACTGCGACCAGTAATTTGATCTATTGTAGTATATCCCGTGTCCTTAGTTTAGTGCATGTTGTATTACCATAGAGGTAACTCTAAGACCACTGGGTCCCGAAGAAAATCATTATTATTGTTGGCTCACTCAGTACCAGAACAACGGTCCCAAGCAGTCCCAAGCTATTTCACTCACCCCTGCATGTTCTGCATGAATCCACACACCCCTGATGTTATCTGTCAAACTTTCATATCGAATCAAAACAAACATAGTGTAGTAATAGAATTTCAACTAGAATAGGGTACGTTAATCGTTTGCTTGGGACCAATAGGCTACTAAAGTGGTGAGCCAATTTAAAATCGTTAGTTTCGTATTGATTGTTGGTATTACTCCATCACTATTGAGGAATGGTGAAGTATTCGGTTTTGATAAAGTTGTCATTCTTGCCTTCATAGCAAGGAATCGATTCTAATTGAAGGTCCCCCTATTTATACCCAAAGGTCCCCTTTGTCAGACAAAATTGGATTCCTTAACAACAAAATTTAGCAATGAGCATGCATCAGAACCCTAGTCTTAACCACTTCATACTAGGGAACAACGAATAGATGAAGACTAACCAACTCATTTTGAAGTAGGACTACGTCTTTAATTTCTATACTGGGGGTCACATTAAAAAATCAAAATTCAGACATGTAGCGAAAAATCCCAAACACGGACGCAACAATAGAGCGCAGATCGAACACACGACACATTGCGCATGCTCACATGAGCGTACAAATGAAAGGAAGCGAGCCAATGAAAGGAAGGGAGGAGAAAAGCAGCGATAATAAAAACGCTTGCCATATCGTTTTTTTCGTCAGGATTATTCTCTGCTTGATCGTCAAGCAGTTCAGTTCGGTGTTAGCTCGCTCTCTCGAGTTGTTTGAAAAGTTCGTGGCGATAGTGTTCGCGCTCTCTTTCGCGGTTTGTCGTGCGTGTGTGTGTGCCCAGAAATCGGGAAGCATCGGTCGCGAAGCCCGGCGAAGGTCCAGAACCCCGGTGAAGGAAGATCCGGTGTGCCTACCTCGAACAGGTTTGCTGTTCTCCCCATGGATGCACGCAGAAAAAAATATTTTAAAAGTAATAATATTTGACGTAAAATCAATAAGAATTTCATTTTGTTTTGGCTGCAAAAAGAAATCATTATTGTTTCAACAATCCAGTATTTTTGTTTCTAAAAACCCATGGATTGTTAAATCAAAAAGGAAATCTGTTAGAATTTAAGAGCTTTCATGGTTTTGACGTAAGCTGTCAAATTTGGCAGCTGGGTTAACAACAAAAATATGTTTGTTTTTAAAAGAGATTTCTTGTTGATTCAATCATATTTATTTCATAAAGTATGACAATTCACGCAGTAGAAATAAAAATATGTTTATTGATGCAAAAATAATCTGGCAATTTTTTTTTTATGTTTCGTTTTCTTTTTGAAACAAAATTGCAGAAAGCCCCCGGTTCATGAGTTGATGGGTCGATATGTAGGGTCCAGATGTGGGAGCTGCCTTCCTGGCGTCGGGAGCATTGGTACTCGTCAGTACGGAAAATATGATCGACGGAAAAAAATCAAGGAAATAAAAACAGAAACATTGATTATATTTATCAACTGCAGCTCGAATTGCAGCATACTTACTTACCTCAAGTCTCAAGATTTTCGAAAATCTTGCACTTATTTCCCGAAATTCACAATTAAAAACAATACTTACGAGGAACGCGAAAGTATTGTTATTGTTTACATTTTTGTCCGGGTGAAAACGAGGGAATCGTTGGTAGCTATTTTTGCTTTCATGACCCAGAAAATGAACACAGCAAATAAATGCTTAATTAATATTAACTATTGTTGGCTTAATAATAGAATATTGTTATGTTTACAATAGTTGCAGTTGAAAAGTGGCTGATTAAAACAAAAAGAATCCTATTTTGAATTTATATGAATAAGTATTATTGAAACAACAAAATGCAATATAATTTCAACCGGAATTGTTTGCTTAAATACAATTAAAGTTTTTTTTGGTTCAATGCAAACAATTTTCTGTCCGTGTGGGAATACCCAGCCAGCTGTGTTGGAAAAACGCAGCAAGAAGAGAAAGAAGAATCGAGGCCAGTCCGATGTCACTGCGACGAACGCCAGCGACATCGGTGATTTCGGCGACGCCATCGGCAACGAAAATTCTGCCGGCCCGAGTGCGGCAAAAGTGAAGCTACCTCCATTGGTAGTGAAAAATGCCCATCTTAATGAGCTCATCGCAGATCTAGCGACGCTGGGCGTTAAAGCCGAATACAAGTTGGGCAGAGTCGGCACCAAGGTGGTGCTCCGTACCAAAGCGGAGTATGACTTGGTCGTCGCCCACCTGAGGACTTCCAAGGTGGAATTCTTCACCCACGACATTCCCGGTGAGAAGCCATTCAAGGTCGTCATTAGGGGCCTACCAAACTTCGACCCAAAGTTTATCGAAGCTGAAATCAGAGACCGGTACAAGCTGGCCCCAAGTGCCGTCTATCGGATGACAAGGAAGGACGAAAATGTGAAGGCGTATCCGGATAGCCTTTTCCTGGTACACTTCCAGAAGGGAACGGTGACGCTCAACGCGCTGAAGGCCATCCGATCCATCAATTCCATCATCGTCCGCTGGGAGTCATACCGTGGCGGCCATCGTGATGTGACTCAGTGCCAACGGTGTCTGAACTTTGGACACGGCACCCACAACTGCAACATTAAGCCACGCTGTGGCAATTGCGCTCAAAACCACGCCACTTCCAACTGCCCTGTGGATGGAGCCGTGGCGTTAAAATGCGCTAACTGTGGTGGTGCTCACCAAGGTTCCGAAAGACAGTGCTCCAAACGCGAGGACTTCAAACGCATCCGAAAACAGGCGGCAACTAACAACCAACCAGGACGCAAGAAGGACAAAGTCCCGGCATTTTGGATGGAGGATTTCCCGCCTCTTCGTGCTCCTCAGCAAAGGCAAGAGAATTCGCGGGTGCATTCCGCTCAAGCAACTTCTGGTGATTCTGCTGGCCAAAGCTCTCCATCCCCCCCTGGATTCTGGAGACAACCACCAGCGCAAAACAACAACCCCGATCTGTTCTCAGCGGATGAACTGATGGAAATTTTCGTCAACATGTCTGGTGCTCTTCGTAAGTGCCGCAATAAACCCGAACAGATCCAAGTGCTCGGTAAGTTCATCATCCAGTATGGTGTCTAAACCGCTAACCATCGCTACCTGGAACGCTTGCTCTGTAAAAGCAAAACAGATTGAGCTTGCCGACTTCCTCCGCAAGCACAGCATCGACGTGGGCCTTCTAACCGAGACCCATCTAAGGTCCGGCGACAGCTTCTGGTTGCCTGACCACAACATTATCCGGCTAAATCGCACCAGCTTCAGGGGGGGGGGGGGGGGTGTAGCGGTCATCGTCAGAAAGGGAATCAAGTTCTGCACTCTGCCCCACGTCCGCACTTCTATCATCGAGGCCGTTAGTGTGGAGGTGGAATCACCAACTGGAAACGTCCGGTTTGTCGCTGTTTACTGCCCACGCCAGTACACCGCCAACAATGGACTAGGAACTCAATTCAAGAACGACCTGACCGCCATCACCCGTACTAGCTCCCGATTCATCGTTGGGGGTGACCTGAATGCCCGCCATGAAGCTTGGTGGAACTACCAGAGGAACCGGAACGGATGTCTATTGTTCGACCACGCACAACATGGACTGTACACTGTGCAATTTCCAGACGAACCAACTTTCATCTCTCCGGCGGGAAATCCCTCCACGCTGGACTTTTTCCTGTCAAACATCGGACTATCCAAGCCGGAGGCGCACAACGATCTCAGCTCCGACCACCAACCGGTGGTGACTGAAGTCGGTGTCAACGTGGTTCCTGCTAGAAGCTGCCTGCGTAAAGACTACCACCATGTCAACTGGGTGCAGTACGGACGAATGGTGGACAGCAACATCAATGAAAATCCACTGCTCGACACCGTAGATGACATCGACCGGGTGTTGGAAGGACTCCAACGGGCCATATCCGAGGCTGACGAGACATGCGTTCGACAAGTTCCTGTGAGGGGTAAGTTTGTTGCTATTGATTCCCACACCCAATTATTGATTCGATTGAGAAATGTGCGTAGACGCCAGTTTCAGAGGACTGGAGACCTAGGCAAAAAACGTGATATGGCCGATCTGAACAGGCAGATTGCTTCCAGAATGGACTCACTGCAAAATGAAAGTTTCGGGCGTGTTGTCCAGAATCTGGACGACCGCTCCAGACCATTCTGGAAGGTAGCCAAGGTCCTGAAAAATCATCCCAAACCCGTTCCACCTCTCAAAGTCGAAAATGATGACGATCGGCTTTTAATTACCCCACAGGAGAAAGCAAATGCGATCGGCAAGCATGTCGCTTCATCGCATTTGCTTGGCTCGACTATCCAAAGTCCGCTCGATGATCAGGTTGCGCAATGCGTTCAAAACCTAGATGTCTCCCCTTGTGTCGTGCCTCCGGCGGATATGATTACAGTACAACAGATTTGCTCAGCGCTGAAATGCACCAAGAACATGAAGGCTCCCGGGTTTGACGGTATATTTAACTTGATCTTGAAGAGACTCAGCATGAAAGTGCAGATGTTTGGAACTGCACTACTTTCCAAGCATCTGGAAAATAGCAAAAATCATACCAATCCGCAAACCCGGTAAAGATCCAACATTGTCTTCAAGCTACAGACCAATCAGCCTCCTTTCAGCGCTGAGCAAATTGTTCGAGAAACTCATTCTCAATCGTTTGCTCAAGTTTGTCGAGGAAAATAACATTCTCCTTCCGGAACAGTTTGGGTTCAGAAAGGGGCACTCCACCAATCACCAGCTAGTGCGGGTGATGAATAACATCCGAAGTAACAAAGCTGTATCCAAGTCCACAACCATGGCCTTATTAAACGTTGAGAAAGCGTTTGACAATGTTTGGCTCGACGGACTTGTGTACAAGCTTTGTAACTTCAACTTTCCTTTACATCTGGTTAAAATCACCCGTAACTACCTCCAGCAAAGGTCGTTTAAGGTATCGTTGAATGGTTGTCTTTCCGACACGTTTTCCATCCCAGCAGGAGTCCCGCAAAGCAGTCTGCTGGGCCCCTTGCTATACAGCATTTATACTTCCGACATTCCTCCCCTCGGTGACGGTTGCGTGTTTTTCCTGTTCGCAGATGATACCGCAATAGCCGTCAAAGGAAGGATGCCTCGCGAAATAACGAACAAACTTCAACGATGCCTTAACGCCTTTGCTGATTATGTATGTGGAAAATCAAAATCAATGCCTCCAAAACACAAGCGATCATGTTCCTCCATCGGTAATCGCCCAAACTGAAACTGGCTCCATCTTGTACTGTAATCATGAATGGCACAAGGGTTGAGTGGTCTGCCGAAGTAACCTATCTCGGGATGTTGTTTGATGAAAAGCTCCTCTTCCGTGCGCATGTAGAGAAAACTGTAGTTAAGTGTTCTGCCTTGATTAGGTGTCTGTATCCGCTGATTTGCCGCAGATCCCGCCTCTCAAGGGTGAACAAACTGGCCGTCTACAAACAAATCATAGCACCTGCGATCCTCTACGCAGCTCCGGTGTGGGAATCATGTGCACAGACTCACAGGAACAAAATCCAGGTCGCTCAGAATAGAGTGCTGAGGATGGTACTTGATCGTCCTTTCGACACTAGAATAACAAATTTTCACGAAGAGGCAGGCATTGCCAAAATAGATTACATAATTAACGAAATTAAGACTAAATTTGCACAAAAATGTTATTTATCAGAACATGCTTTGATAAGCAATTTGTATATCAGTGCCAACATTTCAAAGGGGCGTAATTGCATTTGTAAACAATGGCTTTAGCCGTTGATTTCTCACAAATAAAAGCTCACTCATGAAAATTGATTGCACCAACAGGTAGAGGAATGTTTCCTCTTCCAGCTAGCATTGTTTATTTGGAGGAGTGAGCTTTCATTTGCGAGAAATCGACGGCTAAAGCCTTTGTTTACAAAAGCAATTACGCCCCTTTGAAATGTTGGCACTGATATAGTAGATTAGGTGTATATAGTAGTTGTAGGTTAGTTGTAGTTGTAAATAGTAGTTATAAGTAGTCTCCTTTTTCAAATTTTAAAACAAACCAATCCCACCAAGGTGGTCATTCTCTAAAACAGGCCTGATAGGACTAGGAACTGTAATTAATAATAATTGAAATTTCACAGGAACAAAAGTTGAAAAGACGCATCTGTGTCACTTGATAAGTTATACATGTAAACCACACAAATTCAAGAAATATAGATCATTTTAAGTCAAAAGTTTTTTCGTCATTTGCATTCGAGCAACGGACGGACAAGCGTCGGACACGACGTTTGAGTGGAACAGCGCGCATCGCACCAATACGAAGACGACCCGACGACGACGAAAACACCCACATTGACCGGAGGAAACTCAATAGGCAGCATGACTAGGCCACCGTCATCCGGTCGGCATCGACTTGCACTGATGTGGCCACCATTTGAAAAACAACCGGCCCTTTTCAGGGCCACCAATTCAAAAACGGAAAGAGTTAAGAACTAAATGATCAACATATTTGTTCCGTCCACTAGCGGTCCTACGTCAAGCTTCATTTCGTGCCCCTAGTCACAGACCCTTCTACTTTTTTCATTGTTTCAAGATCATCCTCGCTCCAGGTTATTGTTGCATAACTCTTCTTCATAATTATTCATTATCTCTTGAATAACCTTTAAAGGAACTGAGTAATTTTTCTCTTCAAAGACACCAAGAGACGTGTTTCTTGGAACCCTTAGGCCAGGTGCTCACTGTTGTGGCGGAGGTGCGACATCTGCTAGCACGTTAAAACATCATGTAGATTATCGCCACACGCCACACGACGTTGACATTGATGTTTTGGTTCGGTGTAGGTGAATTCGCTAGGTTGTGCATCAGCTGGATTGTTCGTAGCCGGCCATGGCCTCGATCAAATGGCTGCCATCTTTTTAATTGAAAGCCTTTGCCGAAACTTAAGCTCAACCCTATCAATTAACACTAAAAAGGAGTTGTCTTGAGCCGTAAGGAATAAAACAAGTGGTGATATTACGTTGCATAAAAATTTTATTACTATCAAAAAGTCATTGAGTAAGCATATTCTTGTTTTAAATTCTACTGGGCAGGACTTTGCATTTGCTTTTATCGTCGTTGTTTTATTTAAAATGAACTTAATCTACTAGATGGTGATGATATCAATGATTTAAAATAAATACGATGATCGTTTTAGAATCAGAACCATACGATTTATCTCTCATAAAGTTCGTCAGATACTGTTGCGTGGTTGTATTAACTATAGGTTTAAAATAAATTACTAACCTAAATAACACGCAATCTCTATATGGGTTACAAATTGTTAGTTTCATTATTGCTGAGCATATGTGTACGAATTTCCATGTAGGGTTTCTTTCCTTGTAGTGTCACGAAAAACCTTTAATTAAGTATACGTTGCAATCCACCAAACAATGTTGAACCCAATAGAAAGAGCCATCCTCTCGACGATCGCTTTTCTACGTTCTTTTACAAATATTCTTAAATATCTTGAATCTTAAGTAGGAAAATAGCAAACAACCAAACAAACAATTTAAAGTTGGTTCAATAATTGGCAAATGCAGAGTGTAAATAGATTACGAATATGTTGAATTAACATTTATGATTAAGGGAAATTCGATTTTCAAGTATTTTGTAATTGTTGGGCGTATGACTCACCATAACGATGAGGTTCCTTTAAGGTTTCTAGATATTTAAGAAATATAAGTTCTTTAGTGAAAACGATGTCATGCATGCAACTGTGAAACACAGCAAACATTTAAATGCCTGTAGGAAGCCAAGAACAAGTGAACTGCAGTTTTGTTAGTACTTGTAACATCGAAGATATCTATTGAGCAGTAACCAATTTATCACATAATCTGACTTTATGAGTCATTTTAAAATGGCCAAATAGTGTTGATAAAAAATGACCTCAACTTTATATGCGTTAATAAAAGGAAAAAGGAATGTGAAAAATGTAGTTTACATTATTCTATTTAGAACATAGAACTAGTATTTTTTGTAGCAGTTTTTTTCATGTCCACTTGTGTTGGTTCTCGAGATAAAAAGCAAATCATCCCTATTGTGGCACTAATGAGTTAAGCCGGTTTTTAGATAACTTCTTTTTTACCGGTGACATCGTTTTCGATTAACTTTCAGTAGTTTACATTAGTATACATCAAATATATATGTCAACACATATATGTAATCTATACCAATATATGCACATATTTATTGTCCTGTTACTCTCGTTTGAATCAACTTTGACAATTTATTTCAGTCATAGCAAAGTTACTTGTGTTAACGAGCATAAAAGCACTTTATTTTAAAATGCTTGGTATGCGTAATGTTTGTCTGAAGTATGATCGTCTGTCAGAGTCTCAATAAATATTTACGAACAACTGATCAAGTGAAAAGAATTCACTGCTTCGAAGTAATCTATATAAATAATCATTTCAATATTTCTGTTAGCCCTACTGCCCTTTCAGTTATGATCCACAGGGAGAATTGTTCAACATCTGTTTCTTTTTTAACTGGGGAAGGAGAGCTCTCCCTTATCAAACTATTACAGCACAATAAATAAATTAGACTAATGCTGAGTGATTACCATCGTTGTATCCATTTGTCGTCTTAAGCCATGACTTTGTGCGGTTGAATCCACTTTTTCATGTAGTAACAGAACAGCGTCGACATGTAGACTAAAACCATTAAAGAGCACGTTACAGCCAGTGCTAATACTGATGTCTTGGTCGGGCATGGTTCAATTATGGTCACGGTTTTATCTGTAAATAGATTAATTATAAATTGAAACATTTGGTAATGCTCTACTACATAGGATCTCAACAAGAGGATATTTACGCACATTTGTAAATCAAACGGTTGGAAAGGACAAAATGTCGTAGATACGAAAGGTTGGAAGCCATTAACTAAATCGTTTTTTCTTATTTTTTTAATGAAGGATTTTTAGCCATTTATCGTTATTTCATTTTACATAATAGTAAAGCCGGTATTCCATGGACACAACGTATCAAACTAAAGAAAAGTTTTAAAACGATGAACTTTAACCCACATTTTATAGAACGAGCTTTCAAAGAAGGGAACGAACTTACCCTTCCGGAAATCAATATAAGGAAACTTTTAAAAAGCATGACTCATCCCAATTTAAAGAATCATAGACATTATTAATCATTTGTGTTTAGAAGCCACCATGTGGTGCTACAATATGAGTACATGAAAATGTGTTTCATTCCTTAGGAACTAAGGAGCTAAATCGGGAATTCGTCAGTATCGAAATATGATTATACCTACATGTCAAAACATATAATGACACCTAAATAATCATTGAACTAGTTCTCTTAATAATTGAATAGGAGTTTTGCAAAGTTTTTCGAAGAATCATTGATTATTTTTGAAAAAAATGACGGGTTTGACGGCAAATACAAGCAGCTAATGAAGCAGGAGAATACAGCTAAAAAGCTGTGAGTGTGTGAGTGATAAGGTGTTGCCGCTACAAGATGTAAATACAAACAAAGCTATTTTCATTGGGAAAGATTTGTCAGTTAATCTGTGAACTGTTAAAACTTTTTAGTAAATAAAAAATAAGTGAAAACGCGCTTTATTAGTCCAGTTTGGTGCAATATTTTGTTATCAATTTGATACCGCAATTTCTTAATTTAGTTTTAGAAAGATGTTGCGGTAGCAGATTTTTGATATTATTTCTTGATATTTTACCTCTTATGTCATGCTAATCCATATCTTTTTTTGGAATCAAGATAATAATTTTCTATGACTGAGCTATTTTCTTCTACACAGTTTTAAAAAGTAGTGTAAATTTCCATTACTATGATGCACATAAATGGAGCGTCATATATCATTCAAATTTACATTATTGTGAGACATTTCATGTAAGATTCCATAAATTGTATGCAACTATTCATCTTTGTACGCAACATTTCTTGCAAGCTGCTAGTTTACGAGAAAAGGAAGTTTACATGCATGAATATTTGCATCATCAGTAAAATCCAGAATGTTTCTGTGTACCTGGGAAACCGTGAACAGGAGAGGCCGAAAAAAAAAACTTCATGGGAAGTCGGAAGACAATTCCACCTCGGACCTCGGTAGAAATTTCCAATAGAAATAAAAAAAAACTCAAAGAGAAGTCTGGAGAAACATCCAGATGAATTATCAAGCGAACTCGAAAGAAACTTGCTATGGAAGATGAGAGATCATTTTGGGAATTTCAGATCATACTTCGGGAGATAGTCAAAAGACAGAATGGTTTACAGGGATGTTGAAAAAAAAATCCGATGGAAATCGGAAGAATCTTTCAGGAGAATCAAGAACAAACATCCTAGGAAGTCAATACCAATTTATTGAAGAATTTATCGAGAAAACAAAAAAACTTCCAAGTGAAGTATCAAGAAATTACCGGAGGTAGCTCAGAAGAATCTTCCGGGTCAAGCCAACTCATTCAAATTATGTAGTTTATCATAATCTATCAAAGTATTTTCAGATTCCAAATTCCATTAATGGTGTTAACGTAGAGCACATGCAGAAGACGAAATGTTCTCGGCCCAAGAAACTTCCAGGAAGTCGAGGAGGAAATCGGCCGAGGAGATCCACTGAACAACTTCCAAGCGAATAATTCACTGCGCTGGGTTATACCACAGAGGTAACTCTAAGACCAGAAGCTCCCGAAGAAACGTGCTCAACTTTTTGGCTCAGCTCTAGTACAATAGAGGTAACTCTAAGACTAGAAGGTCCCGAAATAACGTGCTCAACTTTTTGGCTCAGCTCTGGTACTCTCTTCGGTCCCAAGCTAATCGATTCACCCCTCGAAATATAAGAAAAACCAATAACCCCTCACTTTATCTGTCAAACTTTCATAGCGAATCAAAACAAACATTGCGTAGTACTAGAATTTCGACTAGAATGGGGTACGTTAATCGTTTGCTTGGGACCAATAGGCTAGTCAAGTAGTGAGCCAATTTAAAATCGTTAGTTTCGTATTGATTGTTGCTAGTACTCTCTTCGGATCCAAGCTAATCGATGCATCCCTCGAAACATAGGAAAATCCACGAACCCCTCATTTTTTCTGTCAAACTTTCATAGCGAATCAATGATAGGAATTTTTTGCATAGTGCACAACATAGATAACGTCTTGGGAAAAACCTGTTCCAGAGCATATTCGTTACTAGGGATGAAAGTCACTGAACACTGGTCAGCCACGTAGGTGAAACAAATGCATGAACAAACTTACCCCTGCCATATTCCGTGCTAGCTTCGCTTCGTAAGAAGTCTCGGTTCTTCTCGTCTCCGAAGTCAAGGACCAAAATTTCTTGCGAAATATTCATTTCTTCCTCCTCTTCCTCGATGTTGGTTTCATTTCTGAGAAATAAAAATGGAAATTCGTTATATAATATATTAATTGTGCAGAAGAAAACAAATCAAACCTTGTCACCGAACGACGTTTTCTGCCCCAGGACTCTACTGAATCTCTGCCCCATTCACACACAGCTGGTTCGCATGGCCCCAAGCAGTACTTGACGTTACATTGGAAAATGACACCGTAGCTTTCAGTGAACCGGAAGGCTTCGTAAATCGACTGCAAGGCATTTCCGTCTTGGGTGAATGCAGGGAATATACTCGGATCAACTGGGCATCCATCATCGTCAATGATTTGGAAGGTGCTCTTCGAGTCCTTGGCCATTGCAACACATGATCGTGCAAAGATACCGTATGGAGCTGTTAAATAATAAGATGTTTAGTTAAAATTTGTATGTCTGTTAGGTTACTTGTGCACTTACTGTCTTCGGGAATTTCAATACGGAACGTAAGACGATCTCCAATACGAACAGTTTCCACTTCGCGGCTTCTGGCATCCAGAATACGAATCCTTGGTGGCGGTGCTTCTGGCGATGAATTGATGTGAATCATTTCAGGGTCGCGAATAGGCAGCATTCCGAAGGAGATGTTCTTGGAACTCATATCGTAAGTACATTTCACTTTGTAGATTTTATCTGCCTTAGTCATAACGACTGAGTGGTGTTGTAGAACAACAGTGTTACTGTAAATACCAGTCTGGAAGAGTTAATCAATTTATTATTATTTTTTTTAATTACGATGAACTCATAAATAAGTATATCCATACGGCACTCTGTGTGTTGCAGTCTTGTCCTCCCATCGTGAGATCTAATCGGAAGGCATCCGAATTGATCACATCGATATTGCAAGTTTCGGATCGTCCCAGAGCATAGATACGACCATTGAATGGCTTGTTGGTGCGCACCTGCACAGCAATTCGCGTGTCTTTGCAATGCACAGATACTATAACGATAAAGAAGAACATATTATTTTCAATAAGAAGCTCCAGAGGTTCTCAAACGAATCTGTTCCGTTTCGTACAACTGCCAACCAGATGTAGATATTGCCATAAACGTTAAGTGACCTGTAATACTGCACACCATTCTAAAAGCGGTGGGATCAATACCCAGTCCTGTTGAGGATCTTTTACCGGCAACAATATTATAATGTCTTATGCGGCCAATACACATTGCAACTTGGTTGATCTGCGTTTTGCCGAATCTCAGTAGAACCATTTCGCCAACCGTGTGAAAATTGTGTGACTAACCCACACGAAATTCAATCCGTCGGGTCGATGGATTTGTGCATCAACCTGTTGCTCAATATTTGTTCAACTTTCCCATACATATTGCAACCAGTCTGACAGACTTTAACTCGACCCCTCTTAAATCAAAGCTCATTGATTTTACTTCAACCGATTGACCAACTTAATAAATAAACCTGACCTGATTGTAGAACCAGAATGTAGGCGTAATGCCCCGTTATGTGGTCTGCACACACTACAATTTAATTGTACAAACACGTTGAGTTGATGCTCAGTTGTCTCGTGTTCAACCTAAGTGATCGCTTGTATATAGGAATCCCTCGAAGACTGCAGTGGGTGGTGCCGTCCACCCACCGCTTTTTATCGGCTGTCCTGTAGGCAATCGTGCTGATTTCTTGTAGGCAACCATAGTTGATACTAATAGCATAAAAAAATCAGCTCAATCTGTTGGATAACAGCCAAGAAATAAAGGAAGATGGATGGCACCCACACCGTGCTCTTCGGGAGATTTGTGTAAATAGGTTGGCAAAGGCTGTTCAGCAGATTGGATTGTGTGTGGGAAAGTTGGCAAAATTGTTGAACGAGCAGTGGAGAACAAGTTGAACAACCAAGTCTTACGACCAGGTTTTAGCGTGTGTTGGCCTCATTATTACGCATAAGGTAATTTGGTTGCTTTACGTTTAATAGATATAAAACTGAAAATTACACGAGCTTGAATTGACGTAAGATCTAATTTTCTTGTCATGTAATTCGATAAACGACTTAATTTTATCTGCACATAGACGCACTTAAAAAAATAAAGGTTGAAATTTAATAATAAACACATCTAGATGTGAAATAGCGTCTTATGACTGAATAAAAATTCTAAGATTTGTGAAGAAAATTCTCCCATCTCCCCAGTACTCAAATAGTGGCTGTCGTGAGGAAAATGAAACAAACAGTGGTATCCGGAAGTCAATTGAAATTATGTTTGATATTGGTCTCACAAAATCACGCAAATGAGACCATTGTGCAAAACAACATACAACTTTTGCTGCCTTTCTGAATATAGGTATAAGATGACTCATTACATTTAGGCTAGTTAAGGAAAATTATGTATAAAAAGATGTAAAATTGCAGGTTTTTGAAAAATTATAAAAATCTGAATGAATGAATGAATGACATTTTCGTTACGACATATAAAAATATGTCTATAGTTTGTGGTTCGAGAAAATTTAAGAAAGGACATAAATTTAGGTCAATTAAGCCGCTTCTTTCGAGTACATCTAAAAAGCTTTAAATATACATGAAATTTTTCAAGTGTGTATATAAACCTGTCCCATTGCAATTATTTGTATATAACATCACAAGCACTATGATGCCCTTCATCCAGAAAAGTCGAGATAAAGTTCCTCGTCCGGACTGGGAATCAAACCCCCAGCATGGTGTGTACATTTTGACTAGGAAAGAACGGCTTGGATTAGATTTTGGTGTTATTGCGGATCTTATGAAAAAAAAATCCATCCAGCAGCTACCATACAGTTCTACCCCAAACGAAGTGACAGACGGAGCGACTCGAAAACTTTGGTGACGAACCTGCTATTGCAATTTGTCAGTGTACCACATAGCATCACTACTACTGGATTGTACCACATGGCAACACTAAATGTACGAGAATAATTTGGTTCTATCTCTTTCACTTTACTCAAAACTGAAATGCATAAAAAAATTGACAAAATGATACACTCTTTGCACACTGTCAAAGATCATTGCACACACAAAATCAACTTTGTTCAAATCAAAACAAAAATACTAGCCCATCTGGAGGATGATGGCACAAGCTTTTAAGAAAATTCTATTACAGTGAACCACATTACATATTTTAATGGATTTCTTCGCCAGTTAGTCATCTGTCACTTCTTTTGTGGTTCTACCGCAGCTGTCAAAGTTCTACCGTATGAAAGTGAGCTGAGTACTGAAAAAAAAAAAACATAATGTGCATTTACAAATTTGAAGTATTATGGCTGGTTCTTGGAATTAATACGTAAAACGGAAATAAATCTCTGGAATAGCAATATGTCTTTAAATAAACGTAGATAAAAATCCATGAAAGCAAACCAACATGGGTAAAACTGCATTTTTTGCAGTGCCCACTTCCTCATTCTTACCATCGTAGCACGTTCCTGTTTTATCACAGTTAGCATCGTTTCTCGTTAGGTTGTTGATAGCATGATCCTCTGCGGCATCAAAAACTACGGGCAGAGAGTTTTCTCCTGGTCCAGCCTCTATAAATAAACATAAAATGAAACGGTATTAGAAAAGAATCGATTGAGGATAGTATTTTTTTAATCTGGTCAGATACTAGGTCAAATGTTCATAATAAGCATGATGGAAAAGTTACGAGTTTTAAATAGTTCAGCCTTAAAGTGTGCTGTAAGGTTGTTTATATGTAGCTATACATGTTTGACTTCCTCGTACACGTAGGTATACCCTGGAGTGCCGAATAGAAAAAAATAACCATATTTTCGTCTACGCCTAAACCATAGTTTCCAACCAAAAATGTACAATCGGTCCGAACGAAAACGAGAATATGGGTGAATATCACTTGTAAAATACATATTAAATCTAAAGTGTGGTTCATAATGCATCTGGATCTCAGGGTCAAGGGTCATTTACCAATTGACTCAGATTAACGAGATCGGAAAATGTCTGAGCTTTTGCCACACCTTACTCACGGACACAAAATTATTTGCATTGAATTAAAAAAAAAAAAACTTTAGTTGTATTTAAACAAACAATTCCATTTCCTCGTTTTTAACCGAGACAGTTCTCGTGCGAATTCAGCTTTGTTTTTCCACGTTCAACGTAAATATTGTTTTAAACTGTGAATTTCGAGAAATAAGTGCAAGATTTCCGAAAATATTGAGACTTGAGGTAAGTAAGTAGGCTGCAGTTGCTAAATTTAAAAAGTTTTTAGCCAACAATATGTGTCCCAGAGTGAAATCTATTGGTGAACTTGCGCTGCGCTGGAGTTTCTTCTACTGCTTGCTGGTCCTGCTGCTGTACATGGTTTTTACGGTGCGGTTCTGTTTTTCAACCCCTAATTTCTTACAGAAATTTCATAAATTGTTACTTCTGTTACCAAAACTTATGAACAAATATAGAAATTTTCTTGATAAGAAAAAAAATATAGCGATATAGTTTTACTTAGTCGGATTTGAAATCTCGATTGCAATTCTGTTTTTTTTTCCAAAAAAAACATAACATAAAAATAATCGCCAAATTATAATTGAATCAATAAAAATATTTTGTCGTGCGTGTATTGTCATGCTTCATAAAATAAATATGATTGAATCAACAAGAAATCTCTTTTAAAAACAAGCATATTTTTTGTTGACCCAGTTGCCAAATTTGACACCTTACGTCAAAACCATGAAAGGTCTTGTAAATTCGAAAAGATTTTCTTTTTGATTTAACAATCCATGGATTAAAAACAACAATACTGGATTTTTGAAATAAAAATACTGGATTGTTGAAACAATAATGATTTCTATTTGCAGCCAAAACAAAATGAAATTCTTATTGATTTTACGTCAAATTTTATTAAAATTAAAATATTTTTATCTGTGTGCTCTATGTCTATGTTGCTGCGACTCAATCCGCTAATTTTTTTTTCGAATTTTATGAGTGGAATACTCACAAGCGTAAAAAAGGTGATGTTTACCATTAAATTGGGATTTCATGTATTTCATTGATTAATCATTGAATTGGTCGATGAACCTGACGAAATAAAACAGCCAGTTAATAATAGTTGTAGATTTGAAGTTTTTAACCCAATTACATTAGATGAACTTAAATTTATTTGCTTTTCATTAGGAAAATCGGCTGGAGTAGATAATGTTAATGCTAGAGCTATTCAAGATTGCTATCATTGGCCACATCTTGCTGGACCTTATTAATGAATCATTGCAAACTGAACATGTGCCACAATTTTGGAAGGAATCCTTAGTGGTCCCTATTCAAAAAGTTGCTGGACGATTAAAGCCGAAGAGTTTCGTCCCATCAAAATGTTGCACACATTAGATAAAATTTTAGAACTTTTTGTTAAAGGCCAGCTGGAGTGTAAAGATACGATTGTTGCTGTTTTTTTTTGGATCTTAAACGCGCATTTGAAACAATTTCTCGGCCCTTGTTGTTAAGATCAATCAAGCGTTTTGGAATTACGAGTACTGCATATAAAAGGTTTGAAAGCTATTTGTCTGACAGAATTTAACGGACTGTTTTTATTTTTTATGTTTCCAGTCCCGTGGATAATAACCTTGGAGTGCCCAGGGAAGTGTATTAAGGCCCCTGTTATTTATTATGTATATTAATGACTTGCGACGTGTTTTACGATTTTGCGACATTAATCTTTTTGCAGATGATACTATGTTATTCATTGCAGCTTAGGATTTAGATGATGCCGTTTTACACTCGAATGAAGATTTGCGTTCTCTAAGTAGATGGTTGAAGTATAAGCAGTTGAAATTGAATACAAGTAAAACTAAATTTATGGTAATTTCGCGGAATCGAGTAATCTGCTGTAATTGATGATGAGACTATTGATCGCGTTCGAGAGTTTAAATATCTTGGCGTGATTATTGATGAGAAACTTAAGTTCAACTCTCACATTGACAATGTCATCAAGAAAATTGCCAAGAAGTATGGAATTCTATGTCGACTGAAAAACGATTGCCAGTAAAATACAGCTATACAAATCAATCACCTCTCCTCATCTAGACTTTTGCCCTTCCATTTTATTTCTGGCCAATGCAATACAAATATCGAGATTACAGCGCTTGCAGAATAAAATAATGCGTTTGATTTTGAGATGTAATAGATTCACTTCCTCAACTTCTAGATAACTTTAAAACATCTGTTTTGAATCGTCTGGATTGCTTTGAGTTTAGTTTTACTTGCCATATTCCATACCCCATATCTAGAATAAGTAGCAGATTTTCGAATGCGTGATAAAGCAGTAGTATTTGTTTTTATGAAAAAAAGAGACTAGGACACTTTCCAGAGAACTCCACATGTAGTACTGTTGGCCTTATGCAGTGTGTTGATGTGGGGGGGGGGGGGGGGTTGATTGAAGGAGTGGCCCCCGCCAGAGGACCCGAGCCCAAATCCACGATTGGCTTTCAGAAATAAACACTGCTGTGCTTGTACTGTAATGTTATCAAAGTTTAGGCAGCCACAATTTTATCTACAATGATTATTTTCTTTGGAACTGTATAAGAGGTGTTCTAATACTTTACTTCAGTAGTTCAACTACGCGTTAGAGTGTTCTTCATTCTTAATCTATTGTTCTGCAATATGCGTTAACCCAATGAAAAGAATTGTAAGATTCTCTTATAATTTTGCATAAAAAAATTTCAACCGAATCGCGAAAGGAATCACGACATGATCAGATTCATGTGGTCGTTGGAATATTTTCTGTTTCTTCGGAAACAAAACGCGCCGAAACTGTTGCAGAAATCGTCGAATGATGGCGATTTCTGCGCGTTTTGCTTCCAATTAAAGGGATACTAGACAACCCCCAATACTATGAACTGATGCACCGATACACATAATCTAAACCGCTTATACACCAAGTTAATATTTATGTAATCTTCTAAACAGTGAGAGAATTCTCTCAAACCCTATAGTTAGGTAAAACACACATAACGAATATATCTAAATAGAGCTGGAATTAGGGCCTAACAGCTTTTATAAACAATGTCTTCTCTTGATGATTTCTAGAAATTCAAGGCTCGCCCACGCAAACCAACATCCTTATCGGGTAGGGAAAGACTTCCCTTATCCGATGATTAGGTTGGTCTGCGTGGACGTGTCTTGAATTCCTAGAAATCATCGATAGAAGTCATTGTTTACAAAAGCTGTTACGCCCTAATTCCTGCTCTATCTAGATATGTTGTATCCGGGGAACATGGACTTATCTAATTTTGGAGGCCTCCGAGACTCGCGGACACAACATATATACGTTATAGCTCAGGTAGCATAGTAGCAATTCAACTGTATCGCAAATTAGTTCTTAAAGTTGGTAATGCTATTATAATGATCAAAAAACGAAAATTATAATGATCCACAACATTACTACATTTTTTAAATCTGAATGGTTAAGTGCATGTGCACACATGGGTGCGATCTGCGTGCGATAAAACGGAAACCTTCAATAACCAATGGCGTAATACTGCTGATGACACCATTGGCTCTATGGAGTTTCTCGTTTTATCGCAACCACAGTTAAGTATTCAGATTTTCAAATGGCCAATCTCACTAACCCCGCGGTTCCACTTGCCCCGGTGTATCTTATGTCGTTTTCGTTTTTGCGGTGTAGCACCGGTGTAGTGTAAGCAGGAATAAGCGCGAGTCTTTGACAGCTCAACATCATTTGTTTGTAAACAAAGGTGCATCCTATATCTACACCCTAAAATATTTCGGTGTACGGCAGTGTAGCACCGGTGTAGCTACACCGCAAAAACGAAAACGACATTAGTTATTGCTTTTTGCACTAACACGTGCGTTCTAGTAGGGTAGAGAACTACTTCGGCCTAATCGCCCATTTTGGGCCTATCGAGCAGAAAACTTCAAATAAATCCATGATTTCAGAGTTAACAAGTCAATTATGCGTTTGGTACGATACTTTAGTTAATAAGCTACGGAACGAAATCAATGATATCGCGTGATATGAAGGTTTGCTTCAATTATTCCCAAAAACAAAAGAAGCGCTCCGACCGAATCAATTTTTATCTTCATCCGATAGGCCGAAGTGAATTCATTGGCGTTTCAATGGCGTTTCAATGCGTTAGGCCGAGTTTAGAATCCGTAGGCCGAGTTTGGCGTCAAGAAGCAGTTTTATACTTTTGACAATATCTCAACGATTGGTTTCTCTTTATCAAATATTACTGTACATACGGAATGGTAAATAAATTTGGAAGCCATCAGTAATAATAACATTCCGTTTGGTGCTAAGTTGCGCTAGATTAAGAAAGATAAAGTGTGGGTTGTTCTTAATAGGCCGGAAATGGGGTATTTAACCCTAAATGCAATGAAATTGATTTTTTACTCACAATAAATTCTAAAATATTTATCTTACACCAGGTGTTAAAATTACCGATTCCACATTTAATCACGACACTATTAGATACTATTCATATTTCCAAGAATAGTTTCATGTCGTCTACATTTATTTAAACAATCCTTGTGCTCTACTTTGTTAACGAACAAAATAGGGATTTTTATCTTCCATGACTTCTTGTTTTAGATCAGAGTACAGTACACGACACGGTTCCCTACACCAAATTGGGAAATATTAGATTGTATTACAGATTTGCATAAAAAACATAAAACAAATTTATGGACGATTTTTTTAAAATAATTTTGCAATTTTGTAATCTTAGGTGATATGATACAGAAACAACGATGTTAGAAAAACAGAGAACAACACGAAAACTCCCCTGCGCAGTCGCATGTCCGCTGATGAGGTAGTATCTTTGTGTCCATGCACGACAATAACTTCAAACTTAAGTGAAAGCTGGTGATAGAGTATTTGCCCCAGAGAAACATGAATGTACTGTAATGTCCTCAGAGCTCGGACGAAATTTGAAGAGCAGTTACAAAAAGATATTAAAGCTGTGTGGAGTACCTGCCAGAAACTACAAAAAACCCTGGTCGAATCGATGTCATGATACCTGTCGGAAGTAATGATAAATTTAGGAGGACGAACACACTACCGCGCTGCTACCTTGGAATATTTAAGATATTAAATGTAAAAATTTAATTTCATCCTCTTATCCTATCATTTTTTGCACATTTTTTAAATTTTTCATTGGAAATGCACCACATAAGGGTGAGTCAATTTAATAACTCCCAGCTTCCAACAGGTCTTCCGATCTGTATTGATATTTCGAATAACTTCGTCAAATTCGAATGAATTTGGTTGCGATCTGGATTTGCGGAAGAACTTAAAAGTTTGTATGGGAAATTAATGGTGAGAAACTATTCATTTTCTTGTCAAAAATTCACAAACGGCTCAATATTACCCGTGCTTGAGCCTTAGATAGAACAAACTATGTCAAACAACTTTGTGTAAGACCACAGATCGAGTCATCTTCTGTGCAAAAAATATGACCTTTAGCCCAAAAGCTTCACGCATATCCAGAAGCGAACAGTCAGAGGTGGCAAATGCACATTTTTTGCAAAACAATCGTCCAAAGCGATACAAAACAGCCAGCATACGGGTGGTCTTGCATATGAACATTACAAGCGAACGGCGGAGATAGAGAATATGAAAAATGCCGCAGCCAATTTTTTTTTCAAACAGTCTATTTTAATTACCGTAAAACGGGGTATTTAATTTACTCTCTGCGCTTTTCCGAATTGGAGAACCAATGGGTTCCAAATTGTAGCTTAGAGTATTTCCGTTGATATTGTAGGGGAAATGGCTCTAATGTCGGACTATGGATCTAAGATTGGGCCCATCGCTAAAAATCTGCTATTTATCAATTTTATCTAGATGAACGCGTCACTGGGACGTTACTAATGGATATTTTTGGTCGCTATTGAAAATTAAGTCGATTGCTGAATTTATGTATGGACCCAAATTAAGGGCATTTAGGCCGATATTACATCCATTTTCCCTTTATAGTTTTTATATAGTATGTTTTATATATTTTACAAACATATTCAAAAGCTATTTTCTTGAAGTAATGTCATCTACGTACCAGGTCCGGGCGAGTGGATTTGTCTTTTCACGGCCAACAACCAACAAACAAACGGCCCTTTTCAGGGCCACCAATCCAAATACAGAAGGAGTTACGATAATAGATATCGATAGATCGAATAATTAAAAGAACTAAGAGCAAATACGTTTGTTCCGACCACTCCCGGACTTTGCGCTACATATTCCAGATATTAGATGTAAAGTATTCATCATCTATTTCTCTTACCATCGGCCTATACTTACTGATATAGGTAAGTAGTAATATCAACCGGTGGAAACTAACGATTTTAAATTGGCTCACTACTTGACTAGCCTATTCCTTACTGAGCAGAAAATCATGGATTAAACCCCAAGATCTTCCACAGCACAATATATCACCATCGTCATTTGTATATTTGAGATTAATCATCAACCTCGGAAACCTATCAAACCATATCAAACGAAAACCTAGTGCTCGATGACTCTGGAGGGATCGTTTTTGCTTACTGAGTAGAAAATCATGGATTTAATCCCAAGCTCTCCGTCATGACTCTTAAAATGCATAATCACTAAACAAAATGAATATTTTTTTTCGATAGTCGGCTATCGAGAGATTAAATGAGCAACACAAAAAACAATACATACTTTTGGTTTGATCGCCAACTTGAGGCGAACCCTAAAGTGCACCCCACACGACAATTTTTATTGACAATAATCGTATTGTCAATTTATTCTATATTGACGTGAATACATCGATATTGACAATATTTATATATGCACATCATCAATATTATTGTCACTACTTGAAAGTATTGACAATAGTTCTTACCGTGTGGTGGTTCGCTTAACCAAATACCCTACCCGAACCTCCAACTCCGTAGCACTTATGATGGTGTCGCATTGTCGTTTTGGAAGAAGTCCAATATTGATTTCCCCATTGAATAAGAATAAGAAATGGTACAAAGAAAACTAAAGACGCGTTTCCTCAGCTTGCTGATTTCTGCTACAGAACGGACTTGCCATGAATCTTGGTAAAATATCAACGATGGTTTTTTCGCAATTATGATTCAGCTACTTATTGTAGAGGAGTAAAATTATTAAAGAAATATAATTTTCAATCTCTGTTCTTGCGGAACAATACAGAAAAAGTATTTTGGAGAGTACTCGGGATTTTTTTTTCTTCCAAGGTTTTCAGGAAAACATATTATTTTGGAAAACGGCATTCATTGTGGTTTCTCCTTAATTGTAATTTGACAACACAGGGAAATCGGCATCAATAAAACTATAATTAAGAATTATGTATGACATACCTTCATCCTTTTCATTTCTGTCATCATCATGCACATGCCGTATATTTTCTTCATTTTCCTCGGCCATTTTAACACATTCAAAAGCACTGCCTATCGTTTCCATATTGTCAAACAAATCCATCTTTTCAATATCCCCGAGAGAGAAGTTCTGCAGCTCACTGCATGTGGAAGCATTAAAAGTTTCCCATACACTTCCGAAACCAAACGCGCAGGTCTCATTACCGATTTCGATCATCTGAACATCATCTTCCTCGACATTGGCATCTTTAACCTTAAGAAAACACTCAAATTCACTGCCCTCACTATTGACCGAACATGCTGAATCAGATTCAGAGAGAAAGTTCAGAATCTCTTCAAACTCCTCATCGCTTTCCGGTTCCGGTTCTGGATTATACATCGCCACGCTTTCACATACTGGATTCCTGTTTTTACGCTTTAAAGCTTCGCGTTTTAAAGCCGCCTTTTTTGCCTTCGTTAAATGCGGCATTTTTATCGCTGATTTAAAAACTGCACCCAGAACACGAAGAAGTTACGCACGAATTGAGCATAATTTTTGCATACATTAGTCAGCTGGCAGTGCTGCCAAAAGCAAGTTTAGTATTTAGTCATAATATCTGTTAGTACTCGACATTATCATTTACGAAGTAGAAATGCATTATTACGCGTAATAAGCCATCGCAATCAATATTTCTTTCAATTTTAACGCAATCCTCACGCAACATTCATTTGAGAATTGATGTTTTATTTTGAATTCGGTGAAATGATTCTAGCAACCTTGTGAATCAGCACAACTGAAAATAAACACACACACCCTCTCCGACTGTGCCAACAAAACAAGACTGGTCATGTGTTTTTTTTTGTCCCTTTCTCACTGATGTTTGGCAATGATGATGACGTAAAACATTTTGCATTTTAAGAGTGCGAGTGTAAAAGAAACAACAAGCCTGACAGCCAGACCAATGCATAGAGAATTGAACAACAGGAAAGTGCTAGTACGGCGCCGGGGGGAAGCTCTCGACGTTTCCAAATTTTCGCAAAGTTCGTTTGGTGAAGTTTTCGCGATTTTGTGCTCGTCGCCGCGGATTTTTTAACGTTTTTATAATAGTTGAGTCATAGACCAACAAAGTGAAGCCGTGTACAAGAGCGGAAAGTGTTGTGATGCAAATTTCCACTGATCTGACGAAGCGATACTCGGCCGTGACCGAAATCACGAAGGTTAGGCATAATAAACTTCGTGTTGTCGTTTCTAACCTGAAGCAGGCTAACGAGATTGCTGCCTCCCAGCTCTTTACGATTGAGTACAGGGTTTACATACCAGCTCGTGATGTGGAGATCGAAGGTGTGGTCACCGAAGCGAGTCTGACCCCCGAGATCTTGGAGAAGCAGGCGGTTGGCCCCCGGTGAAGATACTGGATGTCCAAAAACTGGGCTCAGTATCTGTCAGCGAGGGTAAAAAGAGTTTTACCCCCACAGACTCGTTTCGCGTGACCTTTTCTGGTTCAGCCCTTCCTCAGTACATCGAGTTGGGAAAACTTCGGCTACCTGTGCGCTTGTTTGTTCCTCGGGTCATGATCTGCCAAAACTGCAAACAGTTGGGACATACGGCCTCTCACTGTGGCAGCAAGACACGCTGTTCCAAATGCGGGGAGAAGCACGAGGATGGCGCCTGCACAGTCACGGCACCAAAATGCGTGTACTGCAAAGGATCTCCTCCTCATGGTCTCTCGTCGTGTCCGGTGTACAAACAACGCGGGGAAAAACTAGAGCGCTCTCTTAAGGAGCGTTCCAGGCGGTCTTTTGCAGAAATGCTTAAGACGGCCAAGCCATCGACCAACGAAACAAATCCCTTCGCTCTTTTGTCAGATTACGAGTCTGGCTCTGACTTGGCTGAGAAGGGAGTTTCTTTCAGTTTTCCGGAAGGTTCTGCCCGGAAACGAAAACGCATCCGTTCGCGGAAAGTTGACAATGAAGAACCAAAAATCAGCTTGCCCAAATCAAGGAGTGGTGGAAAAAAGGAGACTTCTACTCCTCCTGGATTCCGCAGAACTGATTATATCCAGGATTTTCCACCTCTCCCGGGGACATCCAAAACCCCCGATGCCCCAATTTTCAGAACACAAGCCCCTTCTTCATCTGGGTTGTTCTCATTTGATAACATTGTGGACAGTATCCTCAATTACCTCGATATTTCTGATCCTCTGAAAAGCATTGTTCTGGCAATGCTTCCTACTGTGAAAACCCTCTTGAAGCAGTTGACATTGAAGTGGCCCCTCCTTGCAGCAATCATCTCCTTCGATGGATAATTTTCCAAACGAGGTCGGGGATTTGATCACTGTTCTACAGTGGAATTGTCGAAGTCTTATTCCTAAGATAGAATCGTTTAAGTTTTTGGTTCACAATAATGATTGTGATGCATTTGCTCTGTGTGAAACTTGGCTCTCTTCAGATATCGATCTTCCTTTTCATGATTTTAACATTATTCGACTGGATCGTGAGGATTCGCGTGGAGGAGGAGTACTTTTGGGGATCAGAAAGTGCCATTCCTTCTATAGAGTGAATCTTCCACAATTTCCAGGTATTGAAGTTGTCGCATGTCAGGCTTTTGTTAAAGGCAAGAGCCTTTGTATTGCTTCTGTGTATATTCCTCCCCAAGTTTCGAATAGTCAAAAACAACTTTCAGATATCTGTTCAGTTCTTCCTACTCCACGGTTGATTATGGGAGATTTTAATTCCCACGGTACAGGCTGGGGGGAATTGTATGATGACAACCGTTCTACTTTGATATATGACCTCTGTGATAACTTCAATATGACAATTCTTAACAATGGAGAAGTAACACGTCTGGCTGGTCCATCCTCAAATGGAAG
Source organism: Ochlerotatus camptorhynchus (assembly GCF_037179485.1). Classification (NCBI taxonomy): domain Eukaryota; kingdom Metazoa; phylum Arthropoda; class Insecta; order Diptera; family Culicidae; genus Ochlerotatus; species Ochlerotatus camptorhynchus. The sequence goes on from NW_027041172.1 coordinate 143,457, forward strand.
TAGATTAGACCTCACACTTTGCTCTAATTCATTATCGTTGGATTGCACGTGGAATGTGATCCAGGATCCCCACGGTAGTGATCACTTGCCGATCAAAGTTTCGATTGCCAGTGGGTTCAATTCGTCGGAATCCGTTAACGTCGCGTACGACCTCACCCGTAATATCGATTGGACAACGTTCAAGACCGCGATAGATGAAGCCGTGTCGTCGGTAGAAGAGCTTCCACCGTTGGAGGAATATAACTTCCTCTCCAATCTGATCTTGGACAGCGCGCTTCGAGCTCAAACTCGACCGGTTCCAGGAACGTCTTTTCGTAGAAAACCTCCTACCCCTTGGTGGGACCAGCAATGCACTGAGGTTTACCGTAAAAAGTCCGACGCGTTTAAGCTTTTCCGGAAACGCGGAACACCCGAGTATTTCGAAGCGTACTCGACTCTTGAACACGAACTCAAGAGCCTCATCAAAGCCAAGAAACGCGGATACTGGCGGCAATTCGTGGACGGTTTATCGCGCGAAACGTCGATGAATACGCTTTGGAACACGGCGCGAAGGATGCGTAACCGGCCTTCAAACAACGAGAGCGAGGAGTACTCGGATCGGTGGATTCTCAAGTTCGCGCGAAAAGTATGTCCTGATTCCGTGCCGTGCCAGATGATTCCTCGCGAAACGACGAATTCGGTAGACGAGATCAGCCAGCCTTTTTCAATGCTGGAGCTCTCACTCGCGCTCCTTTCGTGTCGCAATTCGGCTCCGGGGGCTGATAGGATCAAGTTCGACTTGTTGAAGAACCTCCCAGACGTCGCTAAGAGGCGCATGTTGAACTTGTTTTGTCAGTTCCTGGAGTTCAATATTGTTCCAGATGATTGGAGGCGAGTGAGAGTTATAGCCATTAAAAAGCCTGGAAAACCCGCGTCAGATCATAACTCGTATCGTCTCATCGCGATGTTATCGTGCATTCGAAAATTGTTGGAGAAAATGATCCTTTTTCGCCTCGACAAATGGGTTGAGACGAACCACCTACTCTCAGATACTCAATTTGGTTTCCGTAGGGGTAAGGGAACGAACGACTGTCTCGCGTTGCTTTCCACAGAAATCCAGTTGGCTTTTGCTAAAAAAGAGCAAATGGCTTCTGTGTTCTTGGATATTAAGGGGGCTTTTGATTCAGTATCGGTTGAAGTCCTTTCAGACAAACTCCACGCTTGTGGCCTTTCCCCATTAATTAATAACTTTTTGTACAATTTGCTGTCAGAGAAACATATGAGCTTTTCTCATGGAAACTCTACAGCTTCTCGATTTAGTTACATGGGTCTCCCCCAGGGCTCATGTTTAAGCCCCCTTTTGTACAATTTCTATGTCAGAGAAATTGACAATTGTCTAAGTGACAACTGCACGTTGAGACAACTTGCAGATGATGGCGTAGTGTCTACGACAGGGCCCAAAGGGGTCAACCTGCAAGGACCCTTACAGGATACCTTAGACAATTTGTCTACTTGGGCTATCCAGCTAGGTATCGAATTCTCCACGGAGAAAACTGAGTTGGTCGTTTTTTCTAGGAAGCATAGCCCAGCACAACCGAAGCTTCAACTTTTGGGTAAGCCGATCACTCATTCCATGTCTTTCAAATATCTTGGGGTCTGGTTCGATTCCAAATGCACCTGGAGATCCCACATTGAGTATCTGAGACGAAAATGCCAACAAAGGATCAATTTTCTCCGAACAATTACCGGAACGTGGTGGGGAGCTCATCCGCAAGATCTTCTAACGTTGTACCGGACAACGATTTTATCGGTTTTAGAATACGGTAGTTTTTGTTTCCAGTCGGCGGCTAAAACTCACATCATCAAACTGGAACGTATCCAGTATCGTTGTCTTCGTATCGCGTTAGGATGCATGCACTCGACTCATACGATGAGTCTCGAAGTGTTGGCGGGCATGTTGCCACTATCGGATCGGTTTTCAGAATTGTCCCTCAGGCTCCTCACCCGTTGTGAAGTAATGAACCCACTGGTAATCGAAAACTTTGAGAAGCTTCTTGAGCTAAACCCTCAAACTCGTTTTATGTCATTGTACTACGTGTACATAACTCAGGATGTCAGCCCTTCACAGCATAATCCCCATCGTGTATGCTTCTCCGACTTCGGCAATTCAGTTAGTTTTGATTTATCTATGACGCGGGAGATTCGTGGAATCCCAGAACATCATCGTTCCATGATTGTTCCGTCAATTTACGCTGCAAAGTTTGGCCAAGTTGATTCCGCAAGATCGTTCTTCACAGATGGATCACTAATAGAGTCGTCCGCTGGTTTTGGTATTTATAACGAATTTCATAGCGCCTCTCGAATGCTTCAAGCTCCCTGTTCCGTATATATTGCTGAGCTGGTGGCAATACATTATACGCTTGAAACTATCGCCTCACTTGCACCAGATCACTACTTTATGTTTACGGATAGTCTCAGTTCTGTCGAGGCTATTCGCTCTATGAGGCCGGTAAAGCACTCCTCGCATTTTCTCATGAAAATACGAGAGCTTTTGAGTGCTTTATCTATAAGATCTTTTGTCATCACCTTTGCATGGGTCCCATCTCATTGCTCGATTCCGGGCAATGAGAAGGCGGACTCACTTGCTAAGGTGGGCGCTATGCAAGGCGATATTTACGATCGACAAATCGCCTACAATGAATTTTTCTTCATTTATCGTCAACAGTCGCTCGCCAGCTGGCAAAATAAATGGAGTGAAGGAAGTTTGGGACGATGGCTATTCTCGATCATCCCTAAGGTGTCGAAGAGTCCTTGGTTCAAGGGGTTGGATGTGGGTCGAGACTTCATTCGTCTGATGTCTCGCCTCATGTCCAATCACTATTCGTTAAACGCTCACTTGTTTCGTATTGGGCTGGGAGACAGCAATCTCTGTGAATGTGGACAAGGTTACCAAGACGCCGATCACATCCTTTGGTCTTGTGCTGAGCATCGTGGAGTCAGATCTGAGCTGTGCGATTCCCTTCGGGCTCGAGGTAGACAACCTAATGTTCCAGTTCGGGATATTTTGGCTAGACGTGATCTGGAGTTTATGAAACTCATATATGTTTACTTTAAGAATACTAACCTTAGATTGTAAGTTTGATTAACCTTGTGTTTAGTTTGTGTATTGTGCGTGTAGTTTTTTTTAATGTTTGTCTTCAAGATGAATAGAAATAAGTTCATGTTTTAGGATTAATTAAATATTTGTATAATAAATCATATTTCAAACCTCCTTCTCCCTTTCCCCATCCAAAAAATTGTAAATCTCCACTAACCTCGAGACGACCGCGAGTAATCGGTTCAATTCCTTTAACTCTAGATTTAAGACATTAATCATGTATAATGCAAATGATAACTCGGCTCTGTAAAGTTTATTCGATTGAGCCTGTACAAATAAATTAATATAAAAAAAAAAAAAAAAAAAATCTTGTTTCATTTTTCAAACATGGAATTGTGGTAATTTTTCAAAGCCCGCAATCTGCAGTGTTTTTATAGTGTCTGTTTCCCAAGTTTGCAGTAGTCAGGACTAGGGCTTGGTGATAGATCTTACACCGCATCTCACCACGAAGAGGCTGCGTTACGTAGAATGATTATGTTAGTTAATTAGATAGGGAATTCGCCATGCCCCTCTGCACCCTCTGGATATGGCCATGATTTAAATGTAAATGCAATTGATTTAAATGTAATTTTAATTGTTAATGTTTTTCATGGAAAGTTGCCAAGTAGAAGCTCGTTGAATTCGCCCTATTGCATTAACTTGTTGCAACGATTGCCCTTGGCGGGGGACGCTTTCACCACTAAGTACCTTACCCGGAACATGTCCAGATGTGACCATTGTGAACCTGGGAATTAAATGTAGCTACCATTATTTTTTTTTTGAATGTTCATGTATTTTAATATGTCAGAACGTTTCAGGTCACTTGTAGTATCGATACTAGTATTCACCGGAACCAGTTGATCGATTCAAAAATATGTTTGTGTGCTCTCTATCATCTATAAAATATTAGTGTAGAAGACCCTTAGTGCACAGCAAAACCTTTTTTGTGCTGCGCGTGTGCTTTCATGTGATCCCTGTCTGATCATATCATATTTTTTATACATGAAAATTTTGAAAAGCGTCAGCAAATTTAAAGTTTAACTTAGATTCAACTGATAACAAAAAATTTCTTACAAAATCAATAGGTTTAAAAACTTGGACACACGCGGCCATCTTGGGGTCTCCCTTAGCTCAGTCGATAAAGGCGCAGCTACAAAGCAAGACCTTGCTGGACGTCGCTGGGTTCGATTCCCGGAATTTTTCGGGTTGGAACTTTTCTCGACTTCCCTGAGCATAGAGTATGATTGTACTTGGCACGCATTAAATACTAATGCAAAAATGGTACATGCATAGAAAGCTCTCAATAAATAACTGTGGAAGTGAATCTAGAACACTAAGTTGAGAGCACAGCGGCGCCGGTAGTGTAGTGGTAAGCGTGATTACCTCTCACCCCATCAGGCCTGGGTTCAATCCCAGTCGGCGCCGCCGGGATGTTCTGATGCATAACATCTCTGATCACGCCACGGGAAGTAAAGCCGTTGGTCCCCGGTTCATGAGTTGATGGGTCGATAGGTAGGATCCAGGTGTGGGAACTGCCTCTCTGGCGTCGGTAGCATTGGTGCTCAGCACGGAAAACAAGATCGACGAAAAACAAATCAAGGAAAAAAAAAAAGTTGAGAGCACGCAATAAGCTCATGTGCGATAAGCAATAAGCTTAAAATGCGTCGAAGATGATTAAGAAGAATATTGTTAACAATAGGTATATTTGGTTTCGATTAAAATTATTGTTTAAACATTAATTATGTTAAATAGTATTATCTTGCTCTCCACATTATGTGGCATAGAATAGCATGAAAATTTAACCCCATTAGATTTATTTTTGATTCGCAGTAGAATGTATGTGTACAATATACAGCTTGAACGCAGCATGATAAATTGTTTGAATTTTACTAAACATTTTTTTATAAATGAACGATTCGCATACAAAAATTAAAACAGCACACTCAATGCAAGGACGAATCTAGTGTTGTGGGTTTAATGATAATTGGATGAATGTTTTCCGGCATCAGCATTTCTGCTTACCAACCAAATAAGATAAATATAAAATGAGAAACATGGCAGCATCTATATGTTCCCTGACCTTAGCACTCAGAGACTGAAGAGGCAACGATTCATTATTGTCTATGAGCCCGATTAATCATAGCTTTCCACCGAAATGCATATTTTGCAAAGCACATAGCACAAACGATCTTCACGTCTTTCTTTACATTTCCTTTCCATTGCGTCCGCCGATGAAAATTGATGCTTTTCTCTTTCGTCAAGTTGAAAGTTTTTGGGTCAAATTTAATTCCGCTTTCAATTTTAGCGTCTTGCTGCTGCTCATAATGGTCAGTTCGATCTAACCTCTCGTGAGTGAAATTTCGGGTGCAATGAGCGAGTAAAGCAAAATGTAAAACTCTCCATTCAATTAATTTTTGATTTGCAGTAGAATGCGTGTGTCATTGAACACTGGCAGTGCGTTAGAAATAAAGTTCATCGAACTGAATAAATATGTACACAATCTGCTTATGTATCACTTATTGCAATATCATTAACTCTTTTGTGTAATTCTCTTAAACGGCTTATGAAAGATGCAATGTTTCCGAGTTCAGTAGGAGTTGCACATATGTCTGTGTTTTTTTTATATAGCTCCATAAGACTATTTCCAACGACACCGTCTACAACCCGCACCGGTTCATTAGACAGACAGGCATTCGGACCATAATCAACGCCAAGTAGACTAATAGAGAAAGTTCCGTTTACCAACAGATTTTTCAACTGTCGTGGGAATTGAACCCTGACTCCGTGATTCACAAATTAGTTTAATTATGCTTAGCCAAAAGAATGTATACTAATTGATTATGGTCAAATTTGGAATTTTAACTATATATGACTTACCGACTGGAAATTTATACTTGATCCCAACTTTATATTCTTTTCGCATTTTGCAGGATTTTTGCACCACTTCAATTAACTGAATGTATCTGCACGATTCCTTAGTGTTTTAGCACCAATCTGATTCTGAAGTTTGGAACAGCGGTTCTCGAACTTTTTTGTTTTGCCAAGAATCATTTTCAGACTTCAAAGTTGCTTAAAATGAGTATTGGTATTCAGATGATAAATATTCTTTTGAATCCAGATCGAATACCTTCGTCAGAGTTCTACACACTGACTAAGCCTCTTCAACAGATCTGCGAGAAAAGTTCGATGGAGTTCAATTTCTACAGCATGCACCATCTTGAGGCTGTTCGTTAGACTAATGCAAACATTTTGAGTTTGTGCTTAAACGCTCCCAAATCGGGTCCTGCACCGTTTGAAAAATTCATGTAAATTTCTGCGAGATATAGCGCTCATAAAATTAACGCTAGGTTTGTTACAAATTTACGCAATATTTCGTGTATACAGGCCGGACTCGATTATCCGGAGGCTCGATTAACCGGAGGCTCGATTATCCGGGGCTCGATTATCCGGAGAAAATGGCTCGATTATCCGGAGTCATATTTTTTTACCTATTTGCAAATTATTTTTCATAAACCGCTTGGAAAACCGACTTTTGATCCGAGGACGAGTAACATACATCGTTCGACTCAGTCTGACAAGATCGGGAAATGACTATGTTTGTGTGCATTTTAGCATTAGCATTAGCATCGAACAAGTTGCACAATATCGTAGGTGGTACGAATTCAAAACTATTAAGAGCAAGACGGATATCTATTACTGGACAGATAGTAAGTAGGAAGTAATTACTATCTCCCAGATAAAGACATATCCCGCTCCAACAGTTAAGGATTGTCCTGGCCACGTCCTTACAACTGGTAGGGATAGGAAAGGTATGTTAGTCCAACATTTACTTAAGAGAGATGCAGAGAACTCTACGACCCCTCATAAATGTCTCGGGAATTTAGGAATTATGTTAGTAGGGAAGGTAAGCCATAGGATACACCCAGTCAGTGTTGCTGGCATATGTAGTTTTTTTTATTAATGTTGAAATTGCTGTCCGGATCATCTGCTGAAAGATAAGGTTGCTGAAATAAAATGACTATGTTTGTGTGCATTTGTTACAAAATCCAGCGTTAAGGGGTTTTGGATTAACTTAACTGAAAGGAATCAAATATATCATGTTCCACAACAACATACAAAAACTGAATCGCATGATGGTACGTTCACTAATTACGTCACGTTTCGGGGGGGGGGGGGGGGGGGTAATGGCAACCGAACAAAATTTTTGAAGATCCGTAAAAAAAATGTACCAAATGGCCTTTAACCCTCCGTTACTCGCGGTGTTGTACTTTGTACAACACACATGAGTTTTCCATTGCCATTTTGTTGCTGAGTTACCAATCGATCTGAAACCAACGAGTATTCCTCAAAAAACTTGTTTTGATCTAAACAAGCTAAACTTTGATTACAGTTAACACCTAAAAAATGCGGATAATAGGGAAAATGTAAATGGAAACCGTGAAAACTGTGACCATACTACGTGGGATTTGACTTAATTGATTACAACATGGAATATATCAAGATTCTGACAAGATAGAAAGTTACTGTCTCTGACAAAGTTGACCCCCTGAACAAGTTTGCCGAAAACAAAAACTTTCTATCTGCTCAGGATCTCGAGCTATTGTGTATGCGAGAATTGCATGTGTATACTAGCACCGAGTAGGGAGAAAATTCTGAACAACTGTCCACCAACGAAAAGATCTTGACTTCCTGAAAAACTTTGCCAAAGACATTTATTCTTTATCTGGTCAGGATCTAGTGATGTATCACATGCGAGAACTTAACATGTATACGAGCACTACCTAGTGAGAAGATTTTGAACTACTGTTGATCAGCAAAAAAGCTATGATCTCCTGAACAGCTTTGCCTAAGACAGTAACTTTCTATCTGGTCAGGATCTCGAGATATTTTATATGAGAATTTCACGTTTATACTAGCGCCGTGTAGTGAGAAAATTCTGAACTACTGTCCAACAGCCAAAATTACTTGACACCCTGAACAAGTTTGCCGAAGACAGTAACTTCTATCTACTCAGGATCTCGAGCTATTGTGTATGCGAAAATTGCATGTATATACTAGCGCCACGTAGTTAGAATTTTCTGAACTACTCCACCAACGAAAAGATCTGGACTTCCTGAAAAACTTTGCCCGAGACAGACACTTTTTATATGGTAAGGATCTAGAAATATTTTATATATGCGAGAATTTTACATGTATACTAGTGCCGCGAAGTGAGTGAAGTGAAGTGCGGTTTCCATTCACATTTTCTCTATTATCCGCATTTTTGTGGGTTAACTGTGATAAAATTTTAGCTTATTAAGTTAAAAACAAGTTTTTTAATGAATACCCGTTGGTTTCATATCGATTGGTAGCTCGGCTGCAAAATGGCAATGGAAAACTCACACTGTTGTACAAAGTACAACGCGCGAGTACTCGTGTTATAAAAATTGGCGTGAGTAACGGAGAGGGCGGTTTCGTGAGAATTAGTCTTTTGGTGGCTTCATACCTGAAAATTTATATCAATTTTCTTATCTTATTTTGTAGTTCAATTCATTTATTCATCACTTCAGTAAAAACAGTAGTTCATCAGTAAAGTGATTCAGTAAAAACAAAGAGAATTGCAAATTTGATCATAAATCAATACTTATTGACTATTTTATCAAGAATATTTCCCCTGATTTCACGAAGTAAAAACTGCCGTTCCAACGGCAATTGGTTTTCCTCAGCCCATGTGATGATAGTGTCAATACTGTTCAGCGCTGATTGATCTGGAACTGGTTCGTACTCCTCATCTTGGTTGTCATGTGCTGTAGAAATGTTTGCAGTTTCATCCAGAGTGGTGTTCGTCACGCTTTCTCCTTCATAAAAATGTGAATCATGGTTAAGAACAGCATTGACTATGTCAGCATCAGACATGACATCGAATTCCGCATTCTCGTCTTCATTTTCGCCTGCAGCCGCTTTATCAGCAACCATCAAATGAATTGTTACACTATCATCCCTACAGCACCGGAACTAATATTTGCAATGTTAACGTTTCAAAAACATTAATGGAAAATTGTCGAAAATGATCGAGTGCGTCAAGTTAGGAACCGCGTCAAATATGGTGCCTTCACGGTAGCCGTGATTTTTAGCCAAGCTCAACTTTGTCTTTACACACTCGTGAGAGTCACGAGACTACGATTTTTCGCAAGTTGAGGGGTCCCATGGCGTGGTTGGCTACACGTTCGGTTCTCAAGCGTATAGTCCATGGGTTCAATTCCATTGATCTTCTTATCGTATTTTGATGTATTTTAATGTGCCTCATGATAGGTTGTCATCCAATTCCGATTCTGGTCACTATCCCGGGGCACCTGGAACTTGTCCGGAAGTGGCCAATATGGTCCAAAGTACTTAATTTTTCCACCATTGATCTGGTTCTCGAATGTTGATGTAATCTGATGTGTCGCATGATAGATTATTATTCAAGTCTGGTTCTGGCCACTTTTCCGGAGGCACCCGGAACTTGCCCGGAAGTGGCCAATATGGTCCAAGGTACTTAATTTTTGCCACCATTGATCTTGATATCAAATTTTGATTTAATTTGATGTGTCGCTTAATGGGTTTTGTTCCTTTCAAGTCAAATTTAGCCTCATGGCCCATAAACGCCGAAACTTGTTCCGGCCATATCTACAAAACCAGTGGTCCGATTCCATAATCCTTCAATAGCGTTCAATGGGACAACTAAAAACATTAAATGAGACCACATAAGACCAAAAAAAAAATTTTTTTTTATGGCTCGATTATCCGGAGTGAAATTTTTTTCAAGACTCCGGATAATCGAGTCCGCCCTGTATCAGCAATATTGTATGCATTCTTGTAAACAAATTCGCTGTTTATGCAAAGTATAGCTAAACATTAAACGAAGGGAGATTTTACGCGATAGTTAAAATTCAGATTTTTTTCTGTGTTGTTGCCTCCCAAAATTTAATCTCATTTAGTTAGAAACTGACTGAGCACAAGTTCGTCATTGGGAAACGCAAAATTTTTGTTCATCGCCTTCGACCCTTCTACTCTAAAAAGTTCGATACTTTGAAATTGAAACAGTAATTAATTATTTAAAAGATTGGTAATCTTGTGCTGTTTTTTAGGCAACACTGTATTGTGCGATGATACCCCGTTGGCGTTTGGACGTTTGGCAAAATGGAATATTCTTCTTTATACATATACATAAACAAGATAAAAACTCTGAAGTGTACTTAAGAACTTTAGGAGAACGTCTCCTTCTAACCATTGGGTAAATCTATTAAATTAATTTCACCATAATCCCTTAAACTATTGGGATAATTATAATTGAATGCTCTTGTAATAACACATTACTAATTCTTTAAAAAATTATCAATGATTTATGTGAGCTTGTCTAGAAGCACCATTTGAAATCATATCCTACTTGAACATTTTGTACTGTTAGAATTATCATTCAAAAAGAAGGAAAAATCTTTTACAGAAAACCTTAATTCACCGTTTGAAAAATTCATGTAAATTTCTGCGAGATATAGCGCTCATAAAACTAACGCTAGATTTGGCATAAATTTACTCGATATTTCGTGAAAATTTAAGCACAATATCGTATAAATTAGCAATATTGTATGCAAGCTTGTAAACGATTTCGTTGTTTATGCCAACTGTAGCTCAACATTAACCGAGGGAGATTTTACGCGATAGCAAAAATTCAGAATTTTTTCTGTGTACATCTATCCGTCTCCAAGACAAAAACATTGATGTGAGAAAAGAATGAGTATCTTTGAAAAGCTGGAAAATGGCAGAAAAGCAAGAAAACTTTAAGAACTGCTCATTTTTAAATGAAGGAAAAATACTTAAGTAAAACATTAAATTTTGATTTCTTCACAAACTTTAAAACCTGGAAATATATTAAATTTCTTCCTTTCTGAGAAACTGAAAACCACAGTCCAAGACTTCACTAAATTCTTAAAACTTAAACATTTCTTATTCGAATAGTCTGAAAAATATCCAAGTGTTAAAAATCTCGGAAACATCACTACGCCTGGAAGCTATCAAAAAACTTCGAGAATTCTATTTTTTCAAATGGTTCGAAATCTATTAATTTCATTCGGCCAAACGTCCCACCCCCGTATTGTGCCATGATTTATATGCTCTATTTCACGCGACATAAACACCAATGTTGCCTGCTGAGCAGTTGATTGAGCAGATTCATAAGACATCAGTGTCTTGAATGATCAATAGCTTTTGTCCCGAATATATTATTCGAAAAATGGTCTTCAGAAAGTTATAGCTGAGAAACTTTCATACAAGCTCAGTTATATGGTGAAAATATAGAAATATATGAACAAAAAGTTTGCTTCTCTCTGCTGTTAATTCCCATATTTACTTCAAATACTTTGTGCACGGTTAGTTTTTAACTAAATGAGTTTACATTTTGGAAGGATGATCAATCCTGTAAATCCATGTACCATGAAAATATAGTTAATTGCTATCTCATCATCTTGATGCTGTTCGTATAATTTTTAGAGAAGTTCGGTTTCCGGAGACCCGAGGGTCATTTTGAACTGAATTGTATGTTTTTGAACTCTTAGAAATTATGATGAGAATGAGACAATTTTCAGATATATAAATATACCACCCAGGTGTAAACGAACGGTTTTTTTTATTCTTTGTGGCTCAAACTTAACACACATTTTTCACTATTTTTTTTTTTAATTTCATCATTATTCTGACATTTAAATTCCTCTATTTATGCGGTGGGTGGTACCGTCGACTCATCACTGTTTTTGGGCTGTCCTTCAACCAATTGAGCTGATTTTCTATTGATAACTAGTTTATGGTTGACACTAATCACATACATGCGTGATTGGATGAAGAACAGCATAAAAACAGCGATGGGAGGACGTTACCACCTGCCGCATAAATGGAAGAAATCAGGCATAACATTTGATAACGGCACAAAAGCATTTGTAAACAAACTTTCTAAAGCCCTTTACACGTGAACCAAAGTACGCTCACGCAAACCAACAACATCATCGGATAAGGGCAACTATCACCTTTCCGAAAGTGGTATTGGTTTGCGTGGGCGTACTTTGGTCCGCGTGTAAAGGGCCTTAGAAAGTTTGTTTACAAATGCTTTTGTGCCGTTATCAAATGTTATGCCTGAAATACTGTATTATGTTTTATTTTTGGGAGGGGTTGAATGTTCCTTCTAGTGGTTTAATTATCGAGGAAATAACCAAGCCGACGTAAATACCTTTGTAAACATTTCCTTTAAACGTACATTTATCGAAACTGACAACTCGCCCACGCAAACTAAGACCACCCAAGTTGTTTGATAAAACCATCATAAAAAAAATCAATAATTGTTTATTGTGGTTTTGAGAGAGAGAGCCTGATAAAACTTTTCCGTCTGCATTAAGTTTATCCTCAAACAACAAGGTTTGGATTAAAACTGAATAGTTTCATGTAACCTAATGGTTTTTAATGTATAACCAATGACATTAAAAAACTACATCTCACAGCAAAAAAATAATTTTGATATCACGTCAAAGTGGATGCACTACAATCATGTCGAAAATATGGTGTAATATTACTTGCTAAAAAGGACAAAATTATCATTAATACAATGCATGAACTGACATTACGCTGCTTTTACTGCATTTGTTTATTTATGTGGTCATAAAAATTACATGAAATTTTCGACATGATTGTAGTGCATCCACTTTGATGTGATATCAAAATTATTTTTTTGCTGTGCTTGTTATATATAAAATGGATGATTTTAACAAGTTTATACAGAACTAGGAGGAAAAGGAGGAAAAGCTGCTCGTCCGCTTCAGTTTCTAAAATGCTTAAATTTTTTGAAGTCCTTGCTACGCTTCAGCTCGGATAATGGAGCTTTTTTTTCTTAGCACAATCCGATTTCTCTATTTCTCCTACCGAGACAGTTTTGCCACGTCAAATATATACAATAAAACTAATTTTTCACCCATCTGTAAGGCCCAATTGTAAGATAAGATTCGGCTGTTTTCAATAGTTTGTACTTACAGCATCCTTTAAATAGTGAAAACATGTCCACTAAACTAACAAAAATTATAAATTTCCACTAAGAAACACTCAAAGCACAGCAAAACACATCAAAATAGCTGTTTTGAAATCGTACAAAACTGTCAAATTGATAAAACATTTTTGCTTTTGAACGAGCTGTTGCGAAACCAATAGACCATTTATAAAGTGTAATGACCATACATAAAACCGTTTAACCTTCTTCATCTTTGGCTTTATTAAGTCCCTACTCGGACTTTGCGCCAGTCCACAGCTTAGTTAATTGAGAGTATTCTAAGCCAGTGGCATTTTTGCATTAGTATAATAGCATGGTAAGTACCATCATACTCGATATCCAGGGAAGTCACGAAATTTTCCAACCTGAAAAATTCCTAGATCGAACTGGGAATTGAGCAGAGCCACCTCCAGCATGGTCTTGCTTTATAGCTGGAAAGGAGACCCGAGAATATTTTTTACCAAAATCATATTAGAATTTTTACCAAAATCTGAGATTGGCAGTCTTTTGGCGTATAGATCAAAGCTCTATAGTAAAAGTATAGACGTTTGCCAAGAGATGTTCCAATCGAACTGTCAACATGCACTGGTTTGCTCGATTAGAACCATACGTTCTCAAGAGGACTTTAGTATACTTAAAAAAACTTTATTTATATTGCCATCATAGCAAACTAATTATGTCATACTCTCAGCAGCAATCAGATTTTCAATCATTGAAATATAAACATCTCTTCCGTTTTGTTAAATTTAATTAAAAAGCGTAGCTTTTAATATGAAAAAAGTTGTTTTAAAACAGTTTTTAATAGGTTTGGATGACTTTTTTTTCCCTTGATTTGTTTTCCGTCGATCTTGTTTTTCGTGCTGAGCACCAATGCTACCGACGCCAGGGAGGCAGCTCAAACACCTAGACCCTACCTATCGACCCATTTTAGCTCATGAACCAGGGACCAACGGCTTTACTTCTGCCTCAGAACATCCCGGCGGCGCCGACTGGGATTGAACCCAGGCCTTCTGGGGTGAGAGGTAACCGCGCTTACCACTACACCACCGGTGCCGCTCTTTGGATGACATTGTAGAACGGAAATAATGAAATCAAAATGCTCTTTTTATGGTTTTATTGAGGGTTCGGCAACTTTCTACAGTAAATTTGTTTCCACTGCATTAATTATTGCTAAACCTGATGACCATAATGTCCGGAAACCGTCATTCGAAAATTAAAGAATTTTTAAAGGTTTTCCATGTAAACAGCTGTAAAAAGTTCGTCTTCTTCTTTTTTTTTATAGTGACTTTCAAACTCTTGGGTCATTCGTGACTTGTCCGGAGGTGAGATTTGAACTCGTGACTTTGGCGTGAGAGGTATGAATGTTAACCACTACGCCGGGGTCGCCTCCAGCTATAAAGTTATTTTAAAACATACTTGGGGCACCATCAGGCAGGTGAAAATTTCCCCCCTGGAAGAGTTTGTTCACAACATAATCCGGAATTCATTGTGGTACAACAGATCCATTTTGCATTATGGACTGATCTATGAAAAGTTGAGAATGTATCATTTCTTAGTTTGAAATTAATAGACAACGGATAAATAGAGTCCGAGAAAAATTGTGTCTAAAAAAGCCAACCAAGCCTTATTGTTTTACACCGATGATGGGACTGTCATTAACAAGTTGAAGTTGACCTGGTTGGTCTGAGTCTGTCTGTCAACGAGGTCTGTTGTTGGCGTATCCACCTATGTTTCACTTATTTTTAATGTTTAACGCTTTCAGCCAAAATCAATTTAAGTCACAAACCCCGCAAAGCTGGTCACCGACCGTTATTTCTCGGCTGTTTTCCAACCGATTGAGCTGTATGTGATTAGTGCCAACTATAAACTAGTCACTAGAAAAAACGATATGTGGACAGCACCACACACCACACTCTTCGGGGATTCCTGTATAATTTTCAGACAGAAGATGTGTCCATGCTGAATTTAAGTAATAGGTAGACCCTAATAAACAAATACCAGAAACGAACGGTAACCCGGATGGTAGAACTATTACACAAATAGTTTTGATGATACACCGGAAATCTCGAAAGTAGCATCATAGGCTGCCAATATAATCCGTCGCCCATCGCCAACGTACGCAAAATGCGAAAACAATTAATCAGTAATTGACAACCAAAAATCCTATTAAATGCTACTCACTTTCACACGTATTTTCGTAGTATGCTCCTAATGGCTCTCCAACATCGATCAGGGGACGTTCTCCATTCAAGTAAGTCGATGGTCCATCGGGCAACGATTTGTGATCGAGATGGTACAGGCGGCAGTTGTATTGTGATCCAAGTGGTTGTCCCATGTAAAGGAATGATCGACACAGGAACTCTGTTTCAATTTCACAAGCTAATTTGCATGCCGAATCTGACGTGACTTGCAGCTCCTTGTCCGTGTAGTAATGTAGTCCCACATACTGCGAAACTTTATCTTCTGAGACGCCCGTGCGTGGAAGCTGGAAGCCCCTAGTGAATTTGCACGCTTGACCTGGTTTCAAACAAAGGTTTTCGAAATAATCAACACCCTGAGCATCGACTAGCTGAACCAATTGTCCGGTTGTTCTTCTATCGGAATCGCTCAGTACACACTTCATGTTGTTGTAGTCGTACTCCACAGAGCGGCAAATGAACCGTTTTTCGTTTAAACACGCGGAAAGGCATGCTTCCTTTGTACTGGTATAGATTAGTGCGTTATCTAGACCCCGAATAATCTTATTTGGAACGCGTTCGAAATTCCATGGCCGCTGGCATGCGTTTTCTGACCGCAGCTGTAATTTCACCATATAGTACATGCTGGAAGATCTTTGTGGTGTACTGGCAGGATTGTTGGCAGCTGTAACATTTTGCAACTGGCACAAAGTTTCTTGAGCGGGCGTTAAAGGATTGACAACAAAACTGTAATGAAAGAAAATAGAGTCATTATATTAGGATGTATATACAGTGTTTCAAAATAACTAAATTAAATTTATCGTTAAAAACTTATCATTGCCATTTTCAACATAATTGTCCCATTCGGTTTCCCAGCAAGAGCTGAGAAAAACGGCTTTGAAGTTTTTTTTTGTATTTTTCGCGACATTTTCGGAACAAAGTAAGAAACTTTTCGTGTACATTGTAAAGTGATTGTACTTGACAATCGATTTCAATGTAGGGTTAAGGTCTAATTTCCGTACCTTTCGTTTTCAAACGGATTGAACAAAAAAAAAAAAGAATGTTTCTATCAAAGTTGACTTGTAAATGTATTTGGATGTTTTTGATTAAGAGTCAGAGTCACAAATTGTTGTCATCTGAGTTTCGATTCCGTCCAAATATTTGGATTCACTTCGGCATACGCATGAAAACTAAAAAAAAATTGATTCGCTAGGAGTGCTTCTTATGTTTCAGTAAGCAAAAACGGCCACTGTAAGGCCTTCGCGCTCCTTAAATCATAATTATCGGTTACATGAAGCTATTAAAAAGAAATTACATCCCCGAAAGCATTTAACAATGTCTTGCAAACCGGATCAAGTATACGTCACATGTGTCTAAACAGATGTTTTACTTTTCCGAATCGTTTCCCCGTGTTTTATTATTAAGGATTTTCGACAATAGAGGCCTGGTATAGATCAATTCCGTAATGCAACGAGGCTTAGGTTCTAACCCCAGATCTTCTGCTCAATAAGCAAAAACGGTAGTCTATAGCCACATTACCACAATCTACGATTGACTTAACAAAAAGCGATTCAAATGAAGGGACGTCCTCGAAAGCAGTTAACAATGTTTTTCAAACTGGATCACGCATACACCCTTTCCGTAATTCCAAACTCAACATACGCATTTAATCGCATCAACCGAACTACACACGACGCACGAAAATCGCATTGACAAATTAAAACACTATCGATCAGATACAAAACACTTCTATTATATCCACCTGAGTTTGTAAAATCAATTCTCAGTTCTGTGCCTACTGCTGAGTTCTCAGAAAATGTTCATAATTCTATATGGACACTGGATATTAACTCCACACATGCACATACGGCATTACCTCTGGACAAAGAGCTTTTGGTTGCTGCACGTATACAATTTTCTCGTCCTTGGTGGACAGATCCTTGGTGGTGCACAGACAATGGACTAAAATTCATTAACTTCGAAAAAGGGGAAACTATTTACCCTTATCGCGCCGAAAAGCCAACCAGACATGAACACCCTCCAATCCTGGACTCAATGCGTCCGCCTATAGTAAGACTCACGGAACAGTCTGCAATTGGCGACCGACGCTTTTTGAAGGCACGGCTGCGGGACCACAAAATTATGGACATTGTGACTATGGCAGACACTCCCGGGTAACTAGCTCAGTAGCATGAGACCCCTGAACTGTGTCGCAGGGCCGGCATGTTACTGGGTATTCGGAGGGGCTACGCGGACAAAGTATGAAACACAGGAATATTCACATTTTCTAACACATTTATTTGCCCTTTTCTGTGGCGTGTGGGTGTGGATTTTCACATATATGTGGCGTGTATGCTAGGGTTTAAAATTTGCACTGTACTCACTGCTGGATCTCCTACGGTGTCGCGACGCTGGCGTTGGCCCACACGGCTGCTCCTGCACTACCGTGTGGCCGGAAACTTGCGGCGCGGGCTGCAGACAGTGTTGCAGCTTTAGGATAATGGCGGATCTGGTGGCGTTCATCAGCCACATACGGCTCAGCAGGCGTTGCTGGCTCGTTTGGCTGGCAGGCGTCTTCCGTCGTTGACGGCATCGGCTGACCGTGGCATGGCCACCTTGGTCGAGCCGAGACGGGACCCTCCTTGGTAATTAAGGCCACCGGCCTGAGGGAATCGTCCCTGACGGACGATCGAGGATCATTTACTATTAGGCTCGGAAGCCATCTTGACTTCCGAGCCTAGCCGTGTAAGACCGTTTTATTTACGGTACGAGGTCCTGAGAATTTTTTTTTCCTTTGATTTGTTTTTTCCGTCGATCTTGTTTTCCGTGCTGAGCACCAATGCTACCGACGTGCCAGGAAAGGCAGCGCCCACACCTGGACCCTACCTATCGACCCATCAACTCATGAACCGGGGGAAAAACGGCTTTACTTCCCATCCGAAGGAAGGCGTGATCAGAGATGTTATGCCTCAGAAGGACTACCGACGGAAACAGCCCTTTTACGCGAAATTTTCCTGGACGTTCACGAAGAACTCGGAATTCCACGCACCGACGCTTTGGCAGACCTGAATTCACACCGCGCGTTCCTACTTAGTGAACGCACACAACGACTGCAGCAAACTAGGGAGATCGCACGCAAATTTTACAGTCCTCCAAAATTTCAACGGCACTGACGCACTCTACTAAAGGAAGTAACGACGACTATTCCCATGCAAGGGAATTATTATTATCGAATGACGACACTCTACATGAGGTAGGCCCTTCTAATGTAAGTAATATTGACCCTCGAAAAAATCTCTTCACTTCCTCAACAGAATGCGACTAAAATTTTGGTGCGAGTTTTGGTTGGTTCCAATATGTCTTGGAACCAGGCATACCAAAAGTACCGCCTCATGACAGTATTCCAACGGCTGTCGCTTTCTTTTTCCTACGACAGCCTTGAGATTGAGCTATAAGCGACAGCCCACAGTGAGGCTGTTATACGACATCCAACGTTGCCGTATTGTGCAGTACACGACAGCTCGTTCTTAGTCATGTATTTTGTTCGTTCGGCTATGACAGCCTCGGATGGTCATTCTTAACGTTCCTCGTACATACAACAAGCAGTCCTTTAAACTGCAGATTCGTTGCTGCTGCTTTGAAATTTTGTTTGTATGTCGTAAGACTGCTACTACACTACCAGTGTGCCGCCGGAGCTCGTTCGGTTGCTATCACGTTCGTGCTGCACATTGCAAAATTTTCATCCGATATTTTTTAAAAACGCGCGGTCTCCGGCGAAAAATATAAGCCCCGACACAAACCTGACTTCTACCAAACCTCAACCAGATGTTAACCAGACTTTGACCTGACATAAACACAGAATTGACCCGACATCGACCCGACATTTGGCCGACGTCGACCATAAATTGACCTTACATTGATCCGAAATCGGGCCGACATATCTGTTCGGGATCATTCTTCTGGGTTTCTTCCATACTCCACTGCCGTATATCAATTGTATATAAGGGATGGTCCATTAATTATGCCTTATGCTTGATACTCTTTCGACTAATGTTTGCATTTCCTTACCGTTTTTGGCTACCCATCAATCGAGAAATAGCAGATGGCTCTTTCCGGTAATTCCTAGGGAATCGAGAAATATATTTTAAACATTATTTAACTTACGGAAGTTTTTATTCATTTTTAAACTTCCTGAAGCTTCATCCAACTTTCCCTGGAATTTTCTTCCACCTTACCTTGGAAGCTTCCCGGAACTTCAAGGATGCTATCAGATTTTTATTGCGGATCCACACTAGCTGCAGGAACATTTAAGAAGTTCTGAAACTTTAGAACAGTTCACAATTTTGTGTAAGTTTCAATAAATCAATGACAGTGTCATTAACTTCTTTTAAAATTCGAAAACCCGAAAATTTCTGAAAAGTCCAGCAAGCTCCAGTGAACTTAAGGAAACATCATAAATATTTTGGAAACTTCGCAAGTCCAAAAAAACTTCAGGGAAATTTAATGGATTCCAGGAACTTTAGTGGAGCTCAGAGAACATCAGGACAGATCAATTAATTTCAGTGAGGCAAACAAACAATGTGAGAATATTTTATATACACTGAAGTCTTTTTTTACACGGTTTTTTTTACGCGGTTTTTTTTTACGCGGTTTTTTTTACACGGTTATTTTTACACGGTTTTTTACGATTTACACGGTACGTTTTTAACGATTTCTCGACAACGATACAACCTATGGACTTGATTCCAATCACATTATCCGTTTCAAGCTATAGGTAATCGAATGGCATACTTAGAAAAAAATCACAATTTTTGGTGTAAATACAGAAATTTTTAAAATATGTCTGTATGGACCATATCATGCTTTAATTACAAATGGCATCAAAATCCGATTTTTAAAAACATTTAAGCATGCGAAAAATCAAAATTTCGTAGGTTTTTTTTTACACGGTTTTTTTTACACGGTACGTATCCCCCGTGTAAAAAAAGACCTGAGTGTATTTGCTTTTTAATGGCAGTGTCGATAACTTAAAAAAAAATCGGGAAGATCAGAGAACTTCAATGCTGATGTTACAACAAATTCAAGAAAATTGTGAGAGCACCTAATAGATTTCGTAATCTTCAAGAAAGTCCAGAGACCTTCAAAGATGATAAGAGATATTTCGGTATTCTCATTATAATCAAAGAAATTCCGAGCGCTTCAAGGGTGGCCAGAGAACCAAAACAGCCCCTAATTTTAGGAAAATTACAAGAACTTTTAAGGGATTTGGAGGAATTATGGAATATTCCAAAGTACATTTCAGGAATGTTCCGAAAACTTTAGGGAAATTACGGAGTCTTCAGGGATGTTTTAAGAATTATGTCCTTGTTTCTTTCGACTGTTCCGTAAGCGCTCTGGCTTCCCACTTCCGTCAGATGTTTCTTCCAATCTACCTATAGGAAGTTTCTGCCAGCATCTCCAGGAAGCTTCTTTCATCTTCTCCAGGAAGTTCAATTTATTCTCCCAGAAATTTCTTTCGTCTTCTTCTGGAAGATTGACCATAAGCCAAAGGTTTTTTTGTTCGACTTCCATTGGATGGTTTTTCCGAGCTTCTTCTGGTTTTCCCTGGAAATGGCTACTTCTGGAAATTTACTTCCGATTTCCTGATGACCTTTTCTGGCTTCCTTTGGATGTGACATCCGATTTTTTTCGTAAGTTTATTTTTATTTCCCCCACAAGTATCTCAGTTTGTGTCATGGAAGTTTCCCGGATGGTTTTCCAACTTTTCTTAGAACTTTCCTCGAACTTCATCCAGGAGAGCTTCTTTCGTCTTCCTCTGGATGTTTTTTTTCAGCTTCGTTCAGAAGCTAATTTCAACATTCCCCGGAGTTTTCTTCCGGAGTTTTCCGATCATAGTTCAAAAGCTAAAATTTTGTTTTGATTAACAGCTTTCTCAGTCTTAAAACACTGCAACGACTACGATGTAATCAGCCCGACATTTCGGCCATCAGTTTTGGCCTTTTTCAAGGAAAAATATTGTTTGTCGACAACACTAATTAAAAAAAAAAACAAATAAAACAAATTAAAGATTGTTTTAAGACTGAGAAAGCCGTTAAACAAAGCAATTCTCCTCAAGCCTCGCCTCAAGTCGTCGCCATCGTTAAAATTGTCGCTTTCAAAAACGACAAAAATATAAAATTATTTAAATAGTAAATACCGATAAATACCGATTTTTAATTACCTTTGATACCGATAAGCTTTAAAACAATCTGGCAACGCTGGCAAGCGGTAGTAAAGCACACAAAGCAACAGTCAATTCAGGTTTAAACCAACTGTCGCGAGGAGGCTATACTATTTGGAAGCCTGCTTGGAACTGAAACAAACTGGGAAGAAATTTTTGGAAACAGTTTTAATGTATTCCGGCACGACAGGAACTTTCAAATCTATAATAAAAAGTCGGGTGGTGGAGTGCTCATTGCCATCAATGCTGACTTTACTTCTGAAGCAATCATAACAAATAAGCACAAGGAATTCGAAAATGTCTGGGTCAAAGCACTTATTGCCGGTGAAATACACATTTTTTCTTCGGTGTATTTTCCACCTGAACATGCTCACAAGCAGTCTTTTGAACTATTTTTTCAAATTGTTGAAACTATAATGTCAAATATGGAACCAGAAGTAAAACTGCATATTTATGGCGACTTCAATCAACGAAACACATACTTTATTACAGACATTGAAAATTGATCATTTTTACTCCCAGTCGTAGGTGAAGACGAAACATTACAATTATTATTCGACAAAATATCTTATTTTGGTCTTAATCAAATTAACCATGTAAAAAATCAACAAAACTCATATTTAGACCTTTTATTTACAAATTGTACTGAAGACTTCTGTGTGTATACATCATTAGCACCTTTATGGAAAAATTAAGTGTTTCACACAGAAATTGAATACTCAATTTTCGTACAAAATTCTTCTTCCTCCAGCGACTGAGAATACGAGGAAGTGCCGGAATACCATAAAGCAAATTATGAAGAAGCCAAACGTAGACTATGTACAATAAATCGGCAAAATTTAATAAGTATTGAAGGAAATGTCGATACTTAAGTAGACAAATTTCACTTAATTCTTCAAAGCCTAATTTTCGAAACTGTACCAACAAAAAAAAGAAGACAAACAGAAAGCAATAAACTACCCGCATGGTTCAATCCACAACTGAAACCAATTTGCGAAACTATCATAACTTATGCAAGAACTATAACCGCAAAGTTGAAAATGAAGTCAAGTCATGTCCTAAGAACTTTTTTAATTATGTAAACACGAAATTAAAAAGTAGCAATTTTCCTTCGCGAATGAATTTGGATGCAAATGTAGGTGAGAATTCTTCTGAAATTTGCAATCTCTTTGCAAATTTCTTCCAAGAAGTATACACCACATTTTCCGAAGAAGATCGTGACCGCGATTTCTTTGCATTCATTCCTGAAATTTATAAAAACATCTCTGTCAACCAACTTTCTCAACATGAAGTCCTCAATGCACTAAAAAACTTAAACGCGACGAAAGGGTCTGGACCTGACGGCATCGCACCCATATTTTTGAAAAACCTTTCTGGAGAACTCGCATTTCCTCTAGAGCGTTTTTTCAACATGTCTCTGAAAAATGGAAAATTCACTGAAATTTGGAAATCATCTTTTTTTTGGTACCTATTTTCAAATCAGGTGCAAAATCAGACATTCGAAATTATCGTGGAATTGCTATTATTTCTTGCATTCCAAAACTTTTTGAATCAATCGTAAACGGCAATATTTTTCAGCAGGTGAAAAATCTAATTTCAAGTAAACAGCACGGCTTTTTTATAGGTCGCTCAACTACTTCTAATCTGTATATGTATCTTTCATTCTTAAAGCGTTGGACAGTGGTAAGCACGTTGAAGCGCTATACACCGAATACAGTAAAGCATTTGACCGCATCGACATACCATTATTAATCCTCAAATTGCAGAAAATAGGAATGGAGCCTGGACTTTTGAATTGGCTTCAATCATACCTAACACATCGTAAACAAATAGTCCGCTTTCAAAATAAACTTTCAAAACCAATTTCAGTCACCTCTGGGGTACCCCAGGGTTCTCATACAGGCCCACTTCTTTTTATTTTGTACATAAACGACATTTCCTACATACTTAAAAAATAAAACTGCTTGTATATGCAGACGACATGAAGCTCTTTATGGAAATAAGTAATTCTAGCTATGTAGAAGAATTCCAGAATGAAATCAATATATTCCACACCTGGTGTAGTAAAAGTCTACTTCAACTGAACGTAAAAAAATGTACCGCAATAGCATTTAGCAGAAAAATTGAAACACCGCAAATATTTTAGGAAATTATGGAATAATACGATATTATGATGATATTTTGTCTGTGTAAGGAACAAGACAAATTTTTAAAGTTTGTGTTTGACACATAAAGGGTGATACGGTCAAAATTTGGTCAAGGGAAAACGCGTGTAAATCGGTGAAATCGTTTATTTAAAAAATCAAATTAAATTTCTTTTTCAAGTTCAATTAGTATAAAATTCAGGAAAAATATTCAGTTAGGCTTCCGCTTTTCCAAACCCGAATTGCCGGGCCTTACGCTTGACCCCTGCCATCAGATTTTGTACAGCCACCTTGTCCACCTTCTTCGCCGCAGAAAGCCAGTTTGCCTTGAACTGCTGGTCGCCCTTAGCAGTTTTTTTGGTCTTCTTTAGGTTCCGCTTGACAATAGCCCAGTATTTCTCAATTGGGCGGAGCTCTGGCGTGTTGGGAGGGTTCTTGTCCTTGGGAACCACCTGCACGTTGTTGGCGGCGTACCACTCCATTGCCTTTTTACCGTAATGGCAAGATGCCAAATCCGGCCAAAACAGTACGGAACAACCGTGTTTCTTCAGGAAAGGCAGCAGATGTTTATTCAAACACTCTTTCACGTAAATTTCTTGGTTGACAGTCCCGGAAGCTATGAAAATGCTGCTTTTCAAGCCACAGGTACAGATGGCTTGCCAAACCAGATATTTCTTTGCGAACTTTGACAGTTTCATGTGCTTGAAAACATCTGCTACCTTTCCCCTTCCTTTTGCCGTATAAAACTCCTGACCCGGAAGCTGCTTGTAGTCGGCTTTGACGTAGGTTTCGTCGTCCATTACCACGCAGTCAAACTTCGTCAGCATCGTCGTGTACAGCCTCCGGGATCGCGCTTTGGCGGTCGTATTTTGTTTATCATCGCGATTTGGAGTCACTACCTTCTTGTAAGTCGATAGTCCGGCTCGTTTTTTGGCTCGATGCACGGTTGTAGACGATACACCCAGCTTATTTGCGGCATCTCGGAGAGAGAGGTTAGGGTTTCGCTTGAAACTACCGGCAACTCTCTTTGTCGTCTCAGCGGCTTCCGGTTTTCGATTTCCCCCCGATCCAGACTTCCTGGCTGTCGACAAACGTTCCCCAAACACTTTAATTACATTTGTAACGGTTGATTTGGCAACTTTTAGCGATTTTGTCAACTTTGCGTGCGAGTAGCTCGGATTTTCGCGATGCGCGAGCAAAATTTTGATACGCTGCTCTTCTTGCTTGGACGTCATTTTGACAACTGAAGAGTGAATTCCAAAATCAAAATAGGAGCAACATTCTACACACACACACACCTTCAAAATGAGGGGTGTTCAGGTTTTTTAAATGCAAAATTGAAAGAAATACGTCAAGTTGATATTGACCAAATTTTGACCGTATCACCCTTTAAAACCTGCAAATTTAGCTTTGACAGAGTCACAATAAGCGATTTGCTGATCGCCTCTTCGCGAAGAGTGAAGAGTGAAGAGTGGGTGAGATAAATGACAAAATCGCTTATTGCGACTCTCATGCAGCAACATTGGCTGGTATTATGTGTCAAACACAAACTCCACAATCTTTTCTTGTTGCATACACAAACAAAATATTATTATAATATCTTATTATTCCATTATTTTATAAAACATTTTTTTAGCCAAAATGAATGTAAGGAACGCTGCACCGCATATCGAAATATCATTAGGCAACCAAATAGTAGAAAAAATGCAAAATTGTAAGAGATCTAGGTGTAATCCTAGACTCTAAACTAACTTTTATAGAACATTATAATACTATCATTAGTAAAGCAAACAGAATGCTAGGCTTCATTAAAAGGTTCAGTCATAATTTCGAAGACCCTTACACTATTAAGCTACTATATACCACATATGTAAGGCCAATTCTGGAATACTGCAACCTAGTATGGAATCCATACATTTCCATACACGAAGAACGCATAGAATCTGTCCATAAACAATTCCTTTTATATGCTTTACGTAAATTGAATTGGACTGCATTTCCTTTACCATCTTATGAAGTGTGCTGCATGCTCATCAATATACAAACACTTAAGGAGCGCCGCCAATTTGCAATGCTTTTCTTCATCAACGACATTATTTCAATGCGCATAGATTCGGCAGAAATTCTCGCACAATTAAACTTTTACACACCTTGTCGATATCTTAAAACACGGAATTTATTTTCAGAAAAATCGTACAGAAAAAACTATGCAAAAAATAGCCCAATCAATCGAATGATGCGCCTGTATAATTTGCATTGCGGAACTATTGACATCACTATGTCCAAGCAGCAAATAAAAACTAAGCTAAAACAGAATAGAATTAATGCATGGTATTGTAAGTAAACATTTTAATGATCATTGTATGTAGTCTACACTGGTTTGGCGAAATAAAATAAATAAATAAATAAAATAAATAAAATATGCCCTTCAAAACCTTCTCCAGGGTGGGCCAACTAGAGAAAAAAAAAACCCTCCACAAATATCATTAAGCTCTTTTTAGAATTATTATTATTATTATTATTATTATTTAATTTTATTCATCGGACTATTGTCGACATGAAACAACCTTAAAGCTTTAAACGGAATAGTTTACCAACAAGTTTTATAAAAAGTGTATCTAAAATTTGACCCACAAATGTTATTGAAACTTGTAAACGCATTCACAAGCTTCTTTCGGGAGTCGATAAATATTCGTAATACCGAACAGTACAGGATAGTCCATGTGAAAATTGTTTATAGCAGTTATGGCTAGATAAAGAAGAAGAGGTTGCCCAAGGTACCCCCTCTGTTTCCATTTCCAACTGCGGTTTGATGGCTATATGGCGAACATTTTCTACAATCAATATTTGGACGAAGACACTTGACTTGTACGACGTATTTCTATGGTGCAATAAATTTTTAACTAAAAAAATCATGTTTATATGTCCCAATACTGAGCGATTATTAAAAGTAAAAAAAAAGTTCGTTTCTTGACGCCCTGTTTAGGTTACTACAACACTCACTGTACTTACCAACTATGTAATAACCACAGGTAGTTAGACCTAACTGATTGAATTCTTGCGCACAAACATAACCGTGCCGGCACCATGCTTGCCGCGGTTCGTACTTATTTATTTCTTATCGATCGTGTTTTGACGGAATATTTCTAAGATAAGATTGTTTTACGCGTGATAGTAATTTTTAATTTTTAATTTCAACAATATTTGACTGCGAGGCGCTCATGGAACAAAGAAACGATTATCTTAATCAAAAGATACGGATATTTTCACAAACATTTATGAAGCTAATGTATAAAAAGGACACATTTGGTGGTGTCTATCAGCATTATTATATTCATATGCAAAATGTGATCAATTTGAAATGCGTGCTAATAGGCCAATATGACAAATAATATCCATTTATGTCACCTCCTTCCTCTTCAAAACTGTTGAGAAAGCGGAGGTGCATGAAAAAGTCTGACATCATACCTAATTGAAAAATAATATTTGTATCGGCCTGTGCTAGAAATAAAAGATTTGAAAAAGACGAAATTGGTGTCACTCGCTTCGATGATGACGAATACAAATACAAAATGAATATAAATATGTACTCCACGAGAGAGAAAAAAACACCGAAACGAAATGACGTTTTTTTTTCTTTTTGGTTTGCGATGGTGTCCGATAGAAAGTGTAAAAGCTAACATGAAAAACTGTCCTTTCTGCAGAACTTTTTCCGTTATTTCTGATGAGTACGGCGATCAAGCGTAACGTTTGAGATTCAGTTACGAGGCAACAAAGCATGAATTAACGCTACAGTTGTCAAAACATCAAAGCAGAATCTACATTGTCAATAAGCACATCATTAGTGAATGTTGAGATAGGTGAAATGGCTCTAATGTTGGCCTTTAGATCGAAATAATAGGCCAATCGATTTATAATCTTCTGTTATTTAATCATTCATACAAAAATGATCTAGATATTACAATTAGATATTTTTAGTTGCTGATGGTAAAACAATGCTGTACTTTGGATTTGATGCAAAATACCAATACTAAGGACACTTAAGCTAAATTAAGGTACATCCCAAGTCACATTGCAAGCTTTATGGAGGCTATATACCATTCTACAAGTCCTGCAGAAACCTCATAAAACCAAAATTGTTACTTGGGATCAATCCTGCTCGCACACACAAAAAAAAAAAATTCAAACGATCCCATGAGAAAATGATTTGGAATTTTGCAATGACTTATTGTGAAAAATGAATTTGCTATTTTCCGAAAGTGATAATTCTTCTTCTTCTTCTTTAGCTTTATTAAGTCCCGACAGGGACTTAACGCTGTTTATCAACTTAGTGTTCTATGAGCACTTATACAGTTGTTCATAGGCAAGTTTCTAAATCTGTATCATTTTTGCATTAGTACATATTGTGTGGCAAGAACAATCATCCTCTATGCCCATACGACCAATGAGTTCAACCCAAATTTGAGTTCAGTTTACACATAAATCGTAAAAACTCAGCGAAGAGTAAATTTGCCTGATGTTTTTCCAGGTTTTTCCACGAAAAAATCCCGAATATGAGAAAGTAAAGATTGGATTCTCTCAGTCTATTGAGTAGGAATAAACTTGTCTTCAGCATGGTCTTGCTTTATAGCTGTGCCTTTACCAACCGAGCTAAGGGAAATCTCTAAGCGAGGCTGAATGTGATCCACGAAGCTTATCGCTACTCGGAATAACTACCCGGGGCGAGCAGCCCTTATGTTTACCGGAGATGAGCAGCCCTTATGTTTATTTCAAAAATTGAATTTTTCTAAAAAATGCAGAAATGTACAATTTTCAAAAAAATGTTATAGAATTATTCAGTAATTTGCAAGAAATTGAAGAAAATGTGACCACCGAAAAAAGTACTCATTTTGTTATAAGAATACGCCATCTTAAAATAGGCTTTTCGACCTTGTATTAGACATTTTTGTATTTTAGCTTACCAGCATGATCAATCACGATCATTAAACATGTGTCTTAATGCTAGGTAGCAATTTAACTATTTAATCAACTAGAATTTTTGTTTTTCACTTTCTTAATCCGTTTGCTTTTGGTTTCGACGGGTGTTATTTGTTTATTCAAATAGTTCAATTCTCCTCTACAAAAAAGAGGGATGAGTTTCACCCGGAAATGGGTGTCAAAATATTGATAGACAGGTTCTAAGTAAGCAATAGCAGTGCTATTAACGGACTCTATATTAGCATATAGTGCATCACAATCTCGAGTAAGTCCGAGCGAGTTTTAGTTGCATCATTGAGCATATTAGAAGAAGTTTTCGAACCATTTGAAAACTGGAAAACTAATCCTTGAGCTCAAAATAAGTTTATTCCTATCGATAGGCACATGTGATCTATATATTTACACACATCAGATCCAATAAACACTGTACACTCAATTGTCATAACATTTATATGTAGCTTCGATATTGTCATAACAATATCTGACATATCTGTGGTATCTTCATTTCCATCATTTATAGCGGTATGCTTCATCAAGGATAATACGAAAATCTCCACCATGCCGTAGTATCCTTAATTTAAATCTCGAATTTCACTTTAATACCCGGATTTCGGGGTATTAAAGAAAATCCTAGATATTCAAAAAGTACGCAGCCATAAAAAAAAACTTGCTTGCACCGTACTACACCGTAGGTGACCGTGGAATAGACCTCTCCTGATTGGTGCGAGAAGTTTCACAATTCACACAAATCAGAATTGTCGCGTCACTGATTTGCCTGAGATTATTTCCATCAGCTGTGGCCTGGAGACAGAGCAGGAGTATATAAAGAAGCAGATGATACGCCCAAATCGGGGGTCATTCTCGTCGAAGAGTGAACCAAGCCATAGAAAGGTGTGTCGCTATGGAATGAACTTTTCCCGTGTGAATTGCCACTTTTCGCGTCTCATGAAATCCTCCTCTGCGGTCATCTCGAGCGCTCCCACGCCAGCACAGCACTTCGCAGGAATCGCTAAAGTTTTCGAAGTACTCGAAATTTTACGGAACTTCTCAAAAACTCTCGTAACATCTCAGAAATTCTCAAAAGTTCTTGGAAATTCTCGGAAGTTCTTGAAAATTCTCGGAAGTTCTTGAAAATTCTCGGAAATTCTTGAAAATTTTCGGAAATTCTTCAAAATTCTCGGAAGTTCATCGCAGAAGTTCTTAGAATTTCTAAAATGTTTTTGGAAACTCTTGGATCTTTCTGAGAAGTTCTCGTAACGTCTAAGATGTTCCTGAAACTTATAAGATGTTATCGGATCTTCTAAAAACTTCTTGGAACTTTGTGGAGTTTTTTTTAGAAGTTCTCGGATATTTTCGGAAGTTCTCAGCATTGCTCAAAACTTCTCAGCACTCTTCAGAAGTTTGCAAAACTCCTCGGATGTTCTCATAACTCCCCAGAAGTCTTAAGATTAAGAACATTGCTGAAGTTCTCGGTTCAGCAATTTTTCGGAATATCACCGAACTTTTGAGAACTTCCTAGGAGTTGAGAAAACTTCTGAGATTTTCTGAGAACTTCCGATAACTTCTGAGAAGTTCTGTGAATGTCCATAAACTTTCGAGAAGATCTGAAAAAAATTCAAGAAGTTCTGAGAACTTCTGAACTTTGGAAGCTAAATAAAGTTCAAGAATTTCACAGCATCTCAGGGAAGTTCTCAGAATTTCTCAGAACATCAGAGATCTCAGAGCTACTCGGAAATACTCGGCAGTTCATAGAACTTCTCGGAAGTTCTTGTAACATTACTTCCTGAACATCTTGGAAGTTCTCAGAACATAGCTAAAGTTCTCAGAACTTCTCGAAACCTCTTAGAAATTCTGGGAAATTCTAGGACCTTATTGAAATTTTTCGGAAATTCTCGAAAATTCATTTGACATTCGGACATTTTCGAAAGTATTTCAGAGAACTTCCGAGATGTTCAGAAAACTTCGCAGAGTTTCTATAACCTTTCAAGATATTCTAAGAACTTCAGATGTATTTTTAATGGTGAACGTAATAGTTTATTTCATAGTGCTGTGATAAATATTCGATTAATTAAGTGTGGAATTGTGCTTGGGCCGCGGTAGAATTGATCCTACGCGTGCCCCGTAGTGATCATTTAGTGGATAGGTAGGATAACGGTAGCTGCTGCAGCTGGTTATTGTTCAATTTGTGTATTTTTTCTTCGCCCGGCATGCTATTGGCACCCTTTAGTAAGCAGCGGCATTGTAAATTTTTGCTTTCGTTCGTTTTTACTTGTGCCTCTGTAGTGTTGCATGTAAAGTTTATGTGTATAGGTGGATAGATATGGCAGAGTGTGCAATATGTAATTTGGGAATTTTGGTAAGTGATTTGCCGGTTATCTGTGTGGGTAAGTGTGCTCGTGTATTTCATTGCAAATGCACTACACTTACGCGGACTCAGGCAATGCAAATGTTCTGTTCAAGTATGATAATTGTCTATCAGATCAGAGTTGCGACGAGCAACATGATCTGATCTCGCGCGTCAAAAGAATAGGAAGAGATGAAGAATGTTTTTCAACTCTCGGACTCGATCTCTGGCCTGCGAGATCACATTACTGCTCAGATAGACATCGCGTTGAAGAGCGGGATGGTAGACATTAGCCGAAATGTAAATAGTATTGAAAAATTAATTTGTGAGAAATTGGACAATATGAAAAACTCATTTTTTCAAATTACTGCGGAAAAAAATTAGCTGTAACGAATGACCAGTGCAATGTATCTAGGACGATACAGTCGGAATCGGACTAAAATACCGAACGCAAAAAACGTAAACTAGTAATTAGTAATAGTGATCATGATGATGATGTTTCTGTTTAATGCGAGTTTTTCATGAAAAACATAGTCGTGCAAGTAAAAGTAAAAATATTAGTAACAGTAACAGTAACAAACAGAGAAATCGTAAGACTCGTCCGGTCATTGTGATATACCAAAAGAGTCCAAACAAGCTTGCGAAGATACTCGTAAGTTTTTGAAAACACAGTTAGATCCAAAAACACACAAAATCAGTAATTTTAGGAATGGTAAATATGGCTCTTTTATTGTTGAGTGTGCAACAGGAGCTAATCTAAATGATGTAAAAACTGGTATTGAAAGCAATCTGAGTGGAAAATATAGTGCTGTTGTTCCCACTTCAAGATTAGTGTTGTAATTGAAGTCGATGTCGATAAGTATAAATGTTTGTTTTGTGCGAAAAAAGTAAACGTAGGGTTTGATCGTTGCTCGATAGTTCCCGCGATTAATGTGTTGAGATGCTTCAAATGTGGAGAATTTGGGCACAAGAGCATGGATTGCAAAAATTGTGATAGATGCGCTACGTGCAGCCAACAACATCGTCGGAGTGTACGTCAACTGTATTGAAATGTATTAATTGTTTGAAAATGAATAAAGAACGTAAAATGAACTTGGACGTCAACCATGCCTCATTTAGCTTTGAATGTTTGCTCTATAAAAGAAATTTTGATCAGAAGAAAAGCAGCTTGCGTATCAATAATAGCAGCCAAGTTCCAGAAATGTTAATCAATTCAATTTTTTATATCTTAATATTGTGGGGTTGTCATCAAACTACGTAGCATTACGTCAAATTGTTGAGGAAAAACGTCCTTTTTTAGTTTTATTATCTGAAACTCATATGGTAGAAACTGAAGCTTTTGATCAGTATAGTATTCCGGGTTATATTGTTGCTGCTTGTTTATCCATTCTAGACACACTTGCGGTCAAAGAATCAGTTCAATTCAACCTTCGTACGAACGAAGTTATTGATGGCAACTGGTTCTTGGGCATTTCAGTTATACGTGGCATGAAGATGGGTAATTATGGTGTTTTGTATCATTCTCCCAGTTCTAGTGACCAGCGTTTTGTCGAAGTTTTAGAGAACTGGCTCGAGAGATTCTTTGATTCTAGTAAATTAAATATATTGGCTGGTGATTTTAATATTAATTGGCGTGATAAACATAATTCGAATCATTTGAAGCGTTTAGCTGAGTTTTTCTATTTAAAGCAAACGGTAAATAAGTATACACGTATTTTCAGGTACAGTAGAACTTTAATTGACCACGTTTATTCCAATTTTGATTCCATTTGTTCAGTTACGGATACTGATTTGAAAATAACCGATCATGAGACCTTAGTGATTAATGTCTTAGACAATGTTAACGATAATGATAATTTTGTAAAATTGAAGTGCTGGAGGAAATATTCGAAGCAAGCTGTTTCGAATCTTGTTGAGAGGAGCGTGGATTTTCCATTCGTTGCCGGTAACTTAGATGAATCTACAGCTGTTCTTAATAACGCTTTGAAAACGTGTACTAATCAACTAGTTGAGCAAAAGTTTGTTGCTTTGAAAAACTCGAACGGCTGGTACAATTTTGATCTTTTGGTACAAAAAGTTTTGTAGATCAAATATTGACAATCATTGAAGTAGGTACACAATTGCGCGTAATAACGTAATGGAAAAGAACCTAGTAATTGCAAACCGCGGTCCATAACTTTTAATGGCACATTAGAACAGTCAGAACAAGTAATTGTCGACAGTGTTTCATTGATTAATCAATCCATTGAATTGGTCGATGAACCTGACGAAATAAAACAGCCAGTTAATAATAGTTGTAGATTTGAAGGTTTTCACCCAATTACATTAGATGAACTTAGAGTTATTAATGAATCATTGCAAACTGAACATGTGCCACAAATTTGGAAGGAATCCTTAGTGGTCCCTATTCAAAAAGTTGCTGGAACGATTAAAGCCGAAGAGTTTCGTCCCATCAACATGTTGCACACCTTTTGGGAAAATTTTAGAACTTGTTGTTAAAGGCCAGCTGTTGGAGTATTTAAATAGTAATAGTTTGTTGATACCAGAACAATCGGGATATCGGGAAGGTCATTCTTGTGAAGCCGCACTGAATTTGGTATTTGCGTAGTGGAAAAATAACTTGGAGTGTAAAGATACGATTGTTTCTGTTTTTTGGATCTTAAACGCGCATTTGAATCAATTTCTAGGCCCTTATTGTTAAGATCAATCAAGCGCTTACTGCATATAAATGGTTTGAAAGCTATTTGTCTGACAGAATTCAACGGACTGTTTTTAATGATTCCGTTTCCAGTCCCGTGGGGAATAACCTTGGAGTACCCCAGGGAAGTGTATTAGGGCCCCTGTTATTTATTATGTATATTAATGACTTGCGACGTGTTTTACGATTTTGAGAAATTAATCTTTTTGCAGATTATACTGTGTTATTCATTGCAGCTAAGGATTTAGATGATGTCGTTTTACACTTGAATGAAGATTTACGTTCTCTAAATAAGATGGTTGAAGTATAAGCAGTTGAAATAGAATACAAGTAAAACTTCATTTATAGTATTCTCGCGGAATCGAGTAAATGAGAACGTTTCTTTTGTAATTGATGATGAGACTATTGATCGTGTTCGGGAGATTAAATATCTTGGCGTGATTATTGATGAGAAACTTAAGTTCAATTCTCACATTGACAATGTCATCAAGAAAATTGCCAAGAAGTATGGAATTCTATGTCGACTGAAAAACGATTTAACTATTGCCAGTAAAATACAGCTATACAAATCAATCATCTCTCCTCATCTAGACTTTTGGCCTTCCATTTTATTTTTGACTAATGCAACACAAATATCAAGATTACAGCGCTTGCAGAATAAAATAATGGGTTTGATGTTTAGATGTGCCGAATTATTCACTTCCTCAACTTTGATACTAGACGCCTTACAATGGTTGTCGGTGAAGCAAAGAATTGTATATTTGACTATGGTGTTCATTTTTAAAGTAGTTAACGGTTTGCTGCCTCGATATTTGTGTGATCGAATTGAAAGAGGAAGTGACTTTCATAGATATAATAAGAACACCACATTTCTTGACTTGTGCTTCACAATTCGATGCCTAGACATATCAAACGTTCAGCAACACTTACAGAATTTAAAAGACACTGCATTTCGCACGTTAAAACTGTCTTTTGAACAGTTATCCAGTGATTTTTTTATGAATTGACAAATTATGTATCTTGACGAAGTTATCTCTAACGGATTATTTTATATGGATAATACTGTCATAAGGACTTTTTAATAATTATTGTAGCACTGCAAAAACTATTTTTGTTCGCCACGATGGTGATGCTGGATGTTTTATATTTGATTTAATAGTAGTAGATTAATAATAAAAAAGTAGTCTACAAAGGCCTCGCGCGCGTATTACGGATATAGAGGACTGAATTTAAAATTTGATAAAAAATGCAATTTTGAAGCTTACTTGAGTTAGTAGTAAGTTTTCTGGCAAATGTTGGGGGTTCATGAGCATTCCTGACATTGCTGAAAATTATGATAGCATCAGATTGCGGGGTTGCTAGAGTAATAGGATGCTTTGTTGATTGTTCATTAACTCTTGATTGCTTGTAATACTTATGAATATTTTTGGTGGACAATAAGCTGCTGCAACTTGTTTGTGACTGGAATAAGTGGCACACAAGTAACCACAATTGTTCAGTGACATGTGTGCTGCTAGGGTAAGAGAAGGACGCCTGAGCTTTTCCTCATTTACATCGCTGTGAAGCAACTGTAAACTCTAGAGGGAATTGATATAACCAGTTCGATTTTGTTTACTAACCTGGTTTAAATATCATATTTAATTATCTTAAAGATAAATCGTCCAGCTCAAACCTTTGTAGGGGTAAGAGGTGGGACCATCATCATCATCATCATCGAAAGATTTCAGACCTTCTCAGAACATCGCTGAAGTTCTCAGAACTTCTCAGAGTTTCTCGGAACATATTGGATCTTGTCAGGAATTTTTGGAACTTCTCGGAAGTTCCCGGAAACCCTTAGAATATTTCGAAATTTCTCAGAAGATCTAATTTTTTTTTATTTAAGTCGATGAATGTAGATAGGATCTATTGAAAAGTGACACAAGAAATTTTGTTGCGGTGGCGAGACCGATTACACTCACACTCATAAACACTGTTCGCTACAAAAGCAAATGGCTACGTGGTGCTTACCAAATCAAGGATTAAAATCTGGATAAACTCGCGTATTATCCTCCATGGAGCTTACCGCTATTAAAGTGGCAACACTTCTCAAAAACTGCCATTAAGTTTGCGAACTTTTGCCCCATTGCCGAGCCCATTGCTGATTCGAACTTTTACACCGGTATGGTATAAGTTGTAAACCTTGAATAAGTATTGATGAAGTATTCGATTTTTTTTACTGTTGTAATTCTTTAATCCGACCCTTATTGAAAGGATCCGCTATTTATACCCTTCGGAGTATTGAAAGACCCTCAAAAGGCACGCCCCTTTGTCAGTCAAAATTGAATTCCTTTGCAACAAAATTAAGGAGTGACACCGATAATGACCATGCATCAGAATCTTAGTCTTAACCACTTCAACCAAGGGAACAGCGAATAGCGAAACTAACTCATTTTTCCCTTGTTTCAAGATCATCCAGTGGACAAAGCCACTATCAACAAGGCATAAAAGTAACAAGGACTAAGATGTGTTCCTTTGATTACTGACAAATCCTGTTCCCCTAGTTTAAAGTAGTCAGGACTAGGAATCGGTGGTACATCCATAGATCCGTAAAGTACCACGAAAAGGTGATCTACCTACGTTACGGAGCATCTTTAAACTTGAGTTGTGCCTTTCTCGACTTCCCTGAACATAGAGTAGTATTTTACTTGTCACACAATATACCAATTCATGCATTGGTTGGCATAGAAAAGCCCTTAATAACTGTGGAATTGCTTCAATGAACACTAAGTTGAGAGCAGGCGGAAGCTCGTGAAAGGGCAAGAAAAAGAAGAACTTTTATCAATAGGTTCAATTTGAACCATAACACACACAAACTTACTCTAGAGATGATCCCCATATTGTTTTCATTGTGTTTTTAGGGTTCAATTTACTTTGATGCTTTTTCGAAAAATTAATTTCATCATTGCAAAGAGCTCGCGTCATTTTAAGCAAAATGGCAGAAGGTATGTATTGACGAGAATAATTTGCAATGATAAAATGTTGCGTCGAAAAAAACTGGGCTTACATTTTTGGACATTGCACCTTAAATGCATTTGATTTTTGTACGTACCTAAAAGCGGCTGCTTGACAATCCGGCTCCTCGCGGCACCATCCTTGGCACTCGTAGAGTGAAAGATTTTTCACACTATAGTAGGTCGTGCCTTGGAAATCAAAATCCGTTAATTTTTCAAATGCTATTCGCCCGGCAGCAAAGTTTACTGCCAGGCAAAGCAGTAAAAATGTTGCTAGCATATCCCTTGATATGCGCGTTTTCATGGCAAATTTCAGCAAATCCTGTAAAGAAATAATTTAGGGAGTATTTAAAAGTTTTCTGGTGTTATAGCTCATTAAAACAAATAATATTCAAAGGCATAGCGGAATGTTATAAGAAAATACACATATTTATAAATTGTTTAAATTCTGAGCTTGGCTGATAGTTCATAGAAATTTTTTTTTTTTAATTTATGTGTACACAAAGCAACTGCTAGTGGTAATATCATTTCTATTCGGGTTTAACTGCGATTGCTTATACAAACTAAATTGAGTGGAAATGGCGAATTAAGTTTATAAGATTAAATATTATTAGAACCATTATTCAAGTGAAGATCGCAGTGTCCTAGTAAAGCATACCAACCACATAATATCAACAGTTAGCACAGCAAGTTAATTATCAATAGCAAAAACAACGTCGTCGCAACGACGAAAATGACAAACAGTGCAGCAACGATTTATAATCCGATTCAACAGTGGATACCCAGATAGCAACGAAGGCATTTAAGCAATATTGCATTCAAATTGTGTGTCTTGAAAAATTGGGCTTCTGTTCCGATAAATGGCATTAATAAAATTCATTCTAGTTTTGGCAGTAGAAGAGGTAATACGTAGCCGCGTTTTTGTGTGGGTTCTTAACTTACATACCTAATTATGTGTTTTGGATTCTGAGGTATAATTTTTAGCGTATTCTGAGATGACGTAGTAAAGTAAACATAGTATCTGTAACAATATTTTTTAAGTTTAGAAATGTCGAATGTTTTATTAGCTTCTAGTAGTACACAGTAGCCAATGTTTCAACTCCCAGATATAAGATATATTCGTTTTAAAGTCCAAAATCTTCCGAATATCTAGTTTTTTTTTCAAACTTTTTTGAGATACAATATCAATAAAATAGGCCGAATACTGTTGGACTATTTGGGACATTTGATCAAATTGTAAAAATGTATAGATAGAACATATATATTATAAATATTGTTTATATATAAATACAGAGGTCTCGAGATAATTTTTAAATAAAGACTTGATTGCGTCAACATTTGGGACAAAAAAAAAATTCACAATATTCAGGAACAATTTTTGTTTTAGATTCTGGTTCTTTCAACATTAGCGATATGACAATCTGGAACTCATGATACTACATTAAAAAAAGATCTTGGATGTGGTGAGAAATTGAGGATCATTTCTGGCGACTTGTTTGAAATACTTCAAGGAAAATTTTGAGGAGAACTCTACAGGGCTTGTGAATTGTATTTCAAGTGCGGAGATTGAAAATAATATAGGAATTAATAGGTGATTTAAATGAAAAATTAAGGTCATTTCACGTAGCTTCCTCTATCTCAATACACTGCACAATTTCATAAGTCAAATAAGGTACACCTGAGCAAGTGGGATCGCGAAATTAGTAAGATCTAAAAACTGAATTGTGGGTGCGACAAAACGGTAAACTTCGTTGAGCCAATCATGGCATACTACTAATAACGTCATTGACTCTATGGAGTTTCCCGTTTTATTACAATCACACATAAGCATTCACATTTCAGATTAAAGATTGAATATCAAAGCATAGGGGCCCACGGTTAAACAAATACAGGGCCCATTTGTGGGCCCCTATGCCCCCGTGGGGCCCCTATGCTTTGGTACCAAAAAAAGCCTGCTACAAATTTTTTTCCATAAATTATTACTTGTATTCTCACTTACATTTAATTCAATTTACATTTATTCTTGCTTAACTTTACATTCAAAAATATTTATAGTTTAGTGCTTATAATTGAAAATAAATTCAGGCTACCTAGTATTTTGCAACACATTTAACACTGGATTTCATTTCGAAAATAATTGGTCTCTGGAGAGAGTATTAAAGTTGATAAAATTGAAATGAATTCATACGTAAATCGTTTAGAGTTATTTCCTTTATTGTTCCGCAACCAAGTGCCACTCACCGACGGACATCGATTACCATCCATTGACGGTAATCGAATGTGCAGGAAGGCATCTTTCACACCTGCGTAGGATATTGCACCGGGACCAACGGCTTTACTTCCCTTCCGAGGGAAGACGTGACCAGAGATTTTTATGCCTCAGAAAAATCCCACCGACTTCGGCTGGGATTGAACCTAGACCCATTGGGGTGAGAAATCAGTCATGCTTACCAATGCACCATCGGTGCCGGCCAGTCGTTTAGAGTTGAGCTAATAATAATGATATAGTACAGGGTGCGTGACGAATTTATAAATAAATCGCACAAAATTCATTGCTAGAAAATAAATCGCACAAAATTCATTGCTAGAATAACTAACTGGTGTATTTTTTCTCAAATATGCCATTTACTGCAAAAATTCGTCACGCACCCTGTACAAGGATAAGCAAATCATTTTTTTTTTAATTATTATTGTCACTTTAACGCACTCGGGTCATTCGTGACTTGTCTGGCGTGAGAGGTATGGATGCTAACCACTACGCCAAGGTCACCTCATCAAATCATGCTTCTCTAAGCCTCTAGTGCTCCGTAGTGCTAATATGAAATTCAATATTTTGTAAAGTGGAATTGGATTGGAAAGATTGCAGCCAATAATAGATTGAAGATGACTAATGCAGAATAGAAAATAAATCTAAGCCCTAATCTTGAAAAAAATTTCATGCCTTTTGATGATAAGAATATTTTAAAACATTGAATTTAAAAAAAAAATCATAGCTCAAGGTATTTTAATTTCCTACAACTTTTACAATCATTATAAGTACTGACAATTTCCTCTTAATTTTGAAAATTTTAACATGTATACTTGTCAAGGTCACAGAGAAAAATTAGATGTTGTTACATCTTGAAAATAATTCTGATATCAAAGATCAAGAAAATCTTTGAAGGTGCCAAAGTCTAAGTTCGAGATTTAGAACAACTTTGAATCAGAAATGTTGAATCTTTTCTGGTCTTAAAAAGTATATTCAGTTCCACATGTTTTTTGCTAAGTTCAGGATCTGAAATTAATTCTATATTAGGGATCTTTTACTCAGTCCAGGCTCTTTATTTTTTTCTTAGGTCCGGGATCTCGATATTTTTCCCCAATCCAGCATCTTGCAAATTTAGCAAAGATCCAGAACAGGGTCGTTGTTAGCGTTTAAGTTTTCAAAGGAAATTTGTACTGAAGACGTTAATAGATGAAAACATGGACAAAAAAAAAAAAAAAAAACAGTCTTAGATCTTCAAAATCCCCTATATCACAAAACCTTTAAAAGTTTATAAGTTCCATAAAATTAAATGATTATTTGATTGTTATGTGGTCGGTGTTTGTAGGGGCTAGTAGCAAAATTTATGAAAAAATTAGATAATGATAGTATTTGATCAAGAAATTCCTCAGTTACATTTCATTTTAGTCAGATTAGATAAATAATACAAACAGCAAGGAAAAACTGCCATTACATAAGAAACTAAGCAAACTTTAAATTCGTTTTTCTCGCAATCTAAAAAATCACTCAGTCCAGTCTGACTTAACACCGTTCATTTAAAAAAAAAGTCCGAAACGTTAACATACTTTCCCTGATTCCCGATTTGTTTCAAGCTAATTTTTTCTTAAACAATTGATAAGGTCTCTTTTTTTCTTTCCCTAGTTCGGTCAACTTTGTTCTTCCCCCCTCTAAACCTGACTTTACCCTAGAAAATTAAACGCAATACTTTCTCAAAAGTTTCGATTCATGAAGGTTTATAGTTTATTTTTACAGAACTCTAAACATAAGATCGAACAAATAATGGCCTAGCATTAAACCCATTTTAATATTAAGTTTTCAACGCTCAACATAAGATTGTTAAAAACATTAATTTTCTCTTTTCAAGAATGTTTTGAGAGATGAAAAAACATTTTGATTCGTATTTTACTACAAATAATATAAGCAGTACCTAAATTACAGTTCAAACCTGAGAGACGAATCAGACTTGCGTAGAACAAATCAATAATGTAAGAAAAACAGATCAAACATACTTTTCAAATTCCCATTTTGCATCATGCAAATATTTTCAAATCAAGACCCACATCAACAAACCAAGCATCAAGCAGCAATACTTAATTTTTTGTTCGAAAACTTTGTTTCACGTGACATACATGGAGACCTAAATTCTTATTCACAGCATAACACCTTTTTCCTTATTAATATTGGATCGGTATGTTTTCCGTTACTACGTAAATCCTACATATCGGCAAAGTGACCGGAAAACATGGAAAACTTGAGATATTCCATGTTGTAACCAATTAAGTCAAATCCCACGTAGTATGGGCACCGTTAATGTGGTGTCCATTTACATTTATCCTATTATCCGTATTTTTCTGGGGTTGACTGTAATAAAAAAAAATAAGCTTGTTTAGTTCAAAACAAGGTTTTTAAGGAATACCCGTTAGTTCCAGATAGATTATTAGCTCGGCAGCAAAATGGCAATGGAAAACTCACACCGTTGTACAAAGTACAACGCGTGAGAACTTGTGTTACAGAAGTTTGCGCGAGTAACGAAAGGTTAAAATCGATATACGTTCATTTTGTTAACCGACTTTGCTCGGGCTACCACAACACCACCGGCGCCAAAGTCAGTACAGTATGTTGATTTCATTCATATGCGTCTCAAACACAGAACCACCTACATAGTCTAAACCAGGAACCAGGTGAAGTAAAGTCTTGTTTCATTTTAATGCCTATTTTGCCGTATTTCATTGGAAACCAACGAGTTTCCTTTCTATCTATCCCCATCTCCGAAGATTAAAACTGCAATCATAGCGAGTTTCTCTAAGCATCAATACAGAAAAGTAGTCGTTTACTGCATTTACCTAACGAACAACTATTTCGAGTAACAAGCTTTGCAAGAGTAGAATGCAGTCAAATTTTAAATTTTCTCAAAAATTGTCAGAAAACTAAATTAAATGGCAAGCAACAGAAACGATTCAGTAAAAGTTTCTAAACATTTT
Source organism: Ochlerotatus camptorhynchus (assembly GCF_037179485.1). Lineage (NCBI taxonomy): Eukaryota > Metazoa > Arthropoda > Insecta > Diptera > Culicidae > Ochlerotatus > Ochlerotatus camptorhynchus. The sequence continues at coordinate 185,411 of NW_027041172.1, forward strand.
TGTTTGTTATCATCAGATAAACTTGAAAAGAAAACGGGACCAGTAATCATACTAACCATCTTCAAAGCTCAGTACGGGAATGAAACCGCTAGCGCCTACTACGTTAGCGCACGAGAAAAGTCAATAAACGGGAGAGAAAATGCTAATAATCAGCTAGCCGGTTTTTGGCCCTGGTTGGAAAGGTAAGAGTATTGCTTCAATTGTCGGAATTCTTTACACTAGAGAAGCGGGTCAGAGAAAACTGAAATGTGGCACAAACCCAACTCGTAGAGCAACATGGAGCTTCTGCGTGCAATCTCCATAGCGGTTTTCCTCTGGCAGTTGAGTGTTTTTTTTTATAGTTAATAGTTGCTTGCCATTGTGAAGGTTGGCTCCCTACTCAGTGAGTGCACGGTGTATTTACCAGTTGCGATCAGTCTGGTTAGTGGGATGGGAAGTGGTATAGAAAGTTATTGTATCTCTTGGGAAATATGGTTCATTCTCCCATATATTGTTTGTCAGTGACAAGCTTGCTGTATAATTCAAGAAAAATTTCTGTAATAATGATCATATCATGCCATTGCGGTATCTTGCTCTGTTTTAGTAAATTAAGTCAGTTACGGTTTCATATAGCTAAATGTTGATGTTTTTGAAAAATAGACGGTTAACATTGAGAATTGTTCAGAATTTTACAACTTTGGCTATGAAATAAGTATGGACATTTGGTCAAAAAAACTAGCACGTCGATTCCCAACTGAATGCGGATAGAAGAATACAAAGATAGGGCATGAAAGATGACCTGAATCGAACCGCAACACAAATTAGGGTGACGGATGGAAACGCCAATAAAGTTCAATCGTCGGTTCGTTATGCTGTTGCTGTTGCATTGGATCGATTCAAGACAAAGGAAAATTGAACGGTCTAACCAGAGCCGGATTTATATCTCAGAAGGGGCCCTTTTAAGTCGGAGCTCCTTACTAATACGCATCAGAATGTTTGCAATACGACCAGCGATAATTATAATGGTTATGATTTGATTGATTAGTATTCAAAAATATATCTGAACAGTTTCTTCTTCTTCTTCGCATTTCAAGCTTATCGCATATGTACTAGCTTATTGCGTGCTCTCAACATAGTGTTCTGGATGCACTTTCACAGTTATTAAATGTGAGCTTTGGATGCCTGTATCATTTTTGCATTAGTATTTATTGCACGACAAGTACAATCATACTCTATGCCCAGGGAAGTCGAGAAATTTTTCAACACAAAAAATTCCTAGATCGGACCGGGATTCGAACCCCACCACCTTCAGCATAGTCTTGCTCTGTAGCTGCACCTTTATCAACTGAGCTAATGGAGGCTGCACAGCTAATGACTCAGTAAAACTATAAGTTATATCATCTATAGATTAAATAAGCTCTAGACCGAGAACCACCCTACATCCTTTTTTCTTAAAAATCAGCCATAATATTAAAAGTAAAAGCAATTTACAACTTTGAGCAGTTTTCCGAATAAACCATTTGTATGAACTACCAGATCTAATTCTATATAAATCCCTCAGAACAACAAAATCGGTTATAATAAATTCCACAAAAATTGCCAGAAAAGCCATGTCAGATATAATGCAAGAAATATGGAATTCGACGAGCTACACACTTAGAAATTGTTACCGACTTCGGTAATTTTTTACCGAACTTTCAATAGCTGAACATTCGGTAAAACTTTGACCCTCATTTCAAAAGATTTTTCACTAAATTTTAATTTCAAAGCACTGTCAGTCTTGTTCAAATAATCGGGTCTTGCCATTGTGTTGAAGCTTTAAAGCTAATGAATTAAAATACCTGATTTCTGTTCGGTTAAAAGCTGCTGAAAGTTCGGTTAAACATTACTGAAGTCGGTAATCATTTCCAAGTGTGTAGTTTAATGTGAGAGGGTGCTTTCATCGGACTTTTCAGGAGGAGTACAAGGCTGTGGAGTAAGGTCAGAGACGGAAACATTTTAAGTAGGATCTTGACCCGGAGTTACAGCTAATTGTATATTTTACCGGTCGAATAGAAAGAATACATCAGATACTTCAAAAATGCCTCCGACTCTAACCTGAATATATAAACCACAACAAATGGTGAATTTATTATGACTACGCAAAAAAATATCTTTTTTAAATCTGGAAGCAGGGTGCCTTCCATTCATTTTGGCTAAAAAAAATGTTTTATGAAATTAAGGAATAATAAGATTCGGTAATTTTTTACCGAACTTTCAAAACATTGTGAAGTCTGTCTTTATCACATAATACCTGCCAATTTTGCTACATGAGAGTGGCAATAAGCGATTTTGTGATTTATCTCACCTACTCTTTGCTCTTCATTCTTCGCTCATTGGACTCTGTTAAAGCTAAATTTGTAGGTTTTATGTGTCAAACACAAACTTTACAATCTTTTCTTGCTCTTTTTTCCCTTTATTTAACGTCGGTCTCTGTTCCGCAATCTAGTGCCAATCACCGACGGACATCGATTGCCATCCATTGACGGCAATCGAATGTGCAGGAAGGCAGCTTCCACACCTGCGTAGGATTTTGCACCCATTCACAATTCAATACACATAGACCGGGACCAGCGGCTTTACTTCCCTTCCGAAGGAAGACGTGACCAGAGATTTGTATGCCTCAGAAAAATCCCATCGACTTCGGCTGGGATTAAACCTAGATCCATTGGGGTGAGAAAGTAGTCACGCTTACCACTACACCACCGGCACCGGCTATCTTTACTTGTTACTTACAAACATTTTTTAGCCAAAATCAATGGAAGACACCCTGTCTGGAAGTGTGAGTACAGTGTCATCATCCATTTGATAAAAGTAATATATACATTCGGAGCTTATTGTGAGTGAAAGAAGCTTCAGAGTGGCCATGTATGAACATTCATTCTTGAAATGCGTCGCTAGATCTACAATTGAGTTCTCCAAACAGAATCTCATGAACAGTGTAATGCAGCATTACAATTAATAAGAGTCACGCACAATGGATCTAATCCGTTGCTATAAATCTGACAGTTCTTTAGGAAATTCATACAGGCGTGAGTGGTTTTGTAAACAATGCCTTCAAACGTGAATTTATCGAAATTAATAGCTCGCTCTCGCAAACTAACACCACCATCAGGGGATCACTCAAGTATCCATTTTGGTTTTATGAGGGTTCTGTACCCAACAAACAGTTTGAGCTACTTAAAGGCTGAATAAGCTATTTTTTAGCTGAAGAAGCTAATTTTTGACTGAATCAACTCTTGTTCTAGAGATGAACTAGCCTAAGGCTAAAAATCTCAAAAATAAAGACTAAAAAAAAACTCGTGTTCTGCTTCCAATGTTTGTTGGGTAGACCATGATTTAGGCTTGTAGAATGCTATAAAACTGCTTTAAAGCTTGCAATATTACTTGGGTATTTAACTTTCTTAACGGTGGTGTTTAATCCTCTGTTCGGGACATAAAACCACTGCGACCAATAATTTCATCTATTGTAGCAACGGTGGTGTTAGATTGCGTGGGTGAGCTATAAGTTTCGATAAATTGACGTTTGAAGCCATTGTTTACAGATCTACTCACATCGGTATGCATATTTGCACGAGAGTTAGACAATAGATTCAGCTGCTACTTTTTCGCACAGATCAGATCCAAATCCATGGCTCTATATGATTTTTTAATTTGTATCCTGACGATGTTTAGCAACTGCTTATCGATGTGTGTTGTTAGTTACTTATTTCTCAACATATATGTGTGCTGTAAGTGCATTTATTTTCTTTTAAATCATCATTTTTGCATTTTCGCAATTCGATACAATAAACAAATAAAATAAAATAGGAGAAGCCGAAAACTAGTATCGAAGTAGCCCAAGCCACCATCCGGAATTTTGATGCTGAGGTTTCCATCTAGTAGGGGTATGCGTTACATATAAGGTTTAGGCGGAAGTAAACGAAAATCTAAATTTGAAACATCGCTTTAACTGTTTTGATTCTGGCCGAGTTTAAACTAATTCAATGTGAAAGGAATACTGACTTGGATACATCCAACCGGGAAATGTAAGATTCTCTTACAGATTTACAGGAAAAGTATGAAGAATTTGCATTGTTTTGCGACATGAATAGACTCCGTAATGTGGTCGCCGGTAGGCTTTAAAAATATTTTTGTAATTTTTATGTAAGATTATTTTTTGAAAATTTTTTTTTACCCCGAATGCATTGCGTCTAGAAAATCATATCGTGAAGGTTTTATATAAAATATGGAAAAAAAACTTGCTTGTACGCTGCAGTTCATTGTAACTGCCATTATATTTTTTTGTATGAAACATATGCAGAGGATGTAATAAATCCAATTGGTTTTCGTGCATGCACAATAGATCCAGTTGCGTTTCGTTTGCGATAATTTGACAGTTTACCCATGGGTTATCTGTCAAATTTACGTCAACGCAACGCAATGAGATCCATTGTATGTGGCCCTATACCTAACAAATCAATAAAGATAGAAATGTAAAGAATTACAAACTAGTGTAAATTGATAATTGAATATGTGCCTAATCTTCCAGTTCCTCAACTAATAAAGGAACAGAAAATCAGTTTAGTATTTTACATGAGTACAGATAGCAAACTTATCCGTAAATCACAATTTCGAAAATTTAAGACGATGAGAACAAAAAGTTCACTTTCCCCACAATGATTCCCATACAAACTTCAAAGATTCAGTGCAGTATGAGATCTCAACCAAATGAGCTCATATTTCAGGAGAATGATCAGGACATGGTTTGGAGTCGGTTGAGTTTGATAGAATTAAATCTTTATTTTGAACTACCCTAATAGTTATTCTTGCAATACGTCATATTTCTAAAGAGGGTTTGGAGCAGTATCAACTAACTTATTCGATTCAAATCCCGGCGGTCGAAAATTTTGGGTGATTACGAGGGATTCCTCATTTACCGGAAATGAAAATCACTTGTAAAACAATTCTTTTTTTTTTGCGCGAATTTTGTTTTTTTTTTAGAAAATCTGTGACAAGCAAAATCTGTGACAATTTCTTCATTTAAAGAACAATTTACCACGTTAGGCATCAAATTACCATTAAATGTTAGAGTTGCTCGAATTTTAAACAAAAATCACATGATTTATCAAATTTAGCTGCCTCATTTTTTTTTCTCTAGACTTGTTTTCCGTCGATCTTGTTTTCTGTTCTGAGCATCAATGCTACCGACGCCAGGGAGGCAGCTCAGATCCATCAACTCATGAACCGGGGACCAACGGCTTTACTTTCATTCCGAAGGAAGGCGTGATCATTGTCTCAAATTATGGTTGTATTTAAAAATTCTAGTTTTGAATGATTTTTAACTGATTGAGAAATGAACGGAATCAAAAAACACACAACGTCAACGGTTTCATACTGTCACATATTCCAAGCACTGTACTATTGAATCTACTTCCCAAATGATACACGCGTTATTTTGCCAATCAATAAATATTGATGTAATATGACTAATGTCTCTAATGTTGGGCCCACACATAATTTTTCACTAGCAACCAAAAATATTCATAAGTATTGTCCATATGACACATTGTTCTAAGAAGTATTTGAAGAACAGGATATTATTATCAATGGGCCCAATATTTAGATCCATATAGCAACATTAGAGTCGTTTTTCCTATCAGATTGATAACAGAATAGTAAAGATCAGACTCAATATATTTCATTAACATCATCAAGAAATAAGCACGATTACCTTGCATATTGCTACAAAAGAAAAGAGTTCTTGATTGACTTTTGTCATTTTTAAATTTCCACGAATTTCTATTGTCCTTACATATGACCCATTTCAGGTGTCGTGAGACGCAGATTACATGATTACATGGAATGCATTATTTTCAGATTGAAAAAAAAAATCATGGGTCTGCCATGCCATCGTTTCGGTTCAATGTAAATTTATATGAAATCATGTCTGTTTTCTTTATTATCAGTGCACTCAGTTCCCATAAACCACATCAATTGAACTTTCCAGCCAAAGTCTTTCACCTTACGCTTATCGTGTCATGGGAGTAATCGCATGAGAATTCATTTAACACTTGGCTCATACTTTATTGATAAAGTTCAAGTGTGTATAGATGGGTGGAATGAAATGTAACAACCCTGCATTAATCCCAACATGTGTTTTGTCATAGGTCATTCACTTATCATTGCCAGTAAATAACTCGATAGAAAGTAATAAAAGAGTAGCATAATACGTAAGAAAGTTGAAAACATAAATTCCATATCTTCTGGGAAATGCATTGAATACAATCGTAAAAAGGAAATACTAGCAGTAGACGATTTGTGTAGAACTCAGAGATCAATTTGCAGAACGTCTACAAGAAAAAAAAAATTCCAGGGGGGATTGATAGTCGTTAGCACGTGGTGTTGAAATATGTCATTCCAAACGTTAATGTATTTTAGCGTGTCAACAATGCACCGGTGAAAATATGTTGCATCCTCGAAATAATGGAACATTTTGCCAACATATGAAATAGTTATAAACCAATAACTTTACAGAATGTGTTAGTATACGTTGTATCATGTAAATCAAAGGAGATGTAATATTTGTTTCTGCTATGTGTGTAGAAACTTAATAAGTCAGGATAATCAGAAAGTTTAAATAATTTAGAATCTGACTGTAAATAAATCGCAACAAGACCGGATTTATATTCTTCTTCTTCTTCTTCTTCTTCTTCTTCTTCTTCTTCTTCGTCTTCTTATTCAATGAAATTATTCGCTTCTATTGTCAGCGTTTTGCCAGCTCTTAACTTATATTCAAATACACTTCCAGAGATTTCTATGCCAACCATTGCATGAATTTGCATTCTGCTGATCAATTGTTGTAATTCGCTTACAAATAGCAATGAATAATCAGTCTGATCATTTATAATAAGTTATGCGTCAAGAAAGTTTTTTTTTGTAATTTCAATTATTATAACATGTTATAACTACTTAGCCTGAACATAGCATTAATTTCTTCTAATCCTGTTTTGCCATCACTAAGAGACTTAACCCATTCATATGATGGGGATCTCACAGCTTTCATGGGATCTGATGTTGATATAAAATTTAAAAAATACTTAAAATCGAATATAATAACGTTGATGAAGAGGATAGTGCTAAATTTTACTTAACGTTTACTTCACCATTACACAATAAATTCAAAAAAATAATTCTACAATAAATATTATGAAGAGAGAGAGAGAGAGAGAAGGATTAGTAATTTCCATTTAATTCCACTACCTTATTTGCTTATCCTTGACAGATACGCGTATTTCGTCTACAATGTGCAGACTTCTTCAGTGTTTTGTACTAATACTCTCTCCCTCTCTTTCCATTATAGTATTCCAATAAGACGCATCCAATTAGACATTCATCAGGATTAATAAATATTGTTTATGAACATTTTTTAACCATTACACAATAAATTCAAAAAATTAATTCTACAATAAATATTATGAAGAGAGAGAGAGAAGGATTAGTAATTTCCATTTAATTCCACTACCTTATTTGCTTATCCTTGACAAATACGCGTATTTCGTCTACAATGTGCAGACTTCTTCAGTGTCTTGTACTAATACTCTCTCTCTCTCTTTCCACTATAGTATTCCAATAAGACGCATCCAATTAGACATTCATCAGGATTAATAAATATTGTTTATGAACATTTTTTAAATATCTGTTTAGATAACATCGAGTTATACACGCGCAAAACGATATTTTAGTGATTTTCAGCCATTTTCTACATTGTGAAACAAAATAACCTTGTTGTATCCGGTTCAGTCCTCTTGAATTGATAGTATTTGATGTTGAAGAACATGTAAGTAGAAAATAATCTGCAACTTTTGCACTTTCGATTGTTTCATTATTTTAACCCTTTGTCTGTATCTTGGTGTCAATTTGACCGCAGGAAATTTTTGCAATCTTGATTATTCATCAAAATGATTTTTTTCTTTGAAATTTTTGCATGCTAAAGTCTTTTTGATATGACTACTTTTCAACATAATAAATATGATTTTGAACTTTGACATAAAGCCATGTTAAAATTTACGTGCTATTTTGAGCAAGGTAGGCACTAATAATCAACTTTAAAAGTATCCGGATTTACGGACAAAGTGTCCGGGTATCGGTGCATTACATTAGTTAGTGCATTACATTACATTATGTGTTCAGCAAAGTTAATCCTTAGGCTTTCATTGGGTGATATTAATGCTACTTGACAATCTTCCGCTAGGGCAGCGCTGTGGCAACTTTTTAATAAAGCATTGTAGAAGGATGGTATCTTGGGCAAGTCTTAGAACGTCATTATGAGCAACTCTTCTATTTGCACAGACAAAGTTGTTCTGCATAGTTTTGACATCAAAGCTTCAGGCAGGGTAAATATTAAGCAAGGTGTAAATTTTCGACAAGCAAAGCAACTTTTTTTTGCGTTTCATATACATTTTCCAATACTAACTATGGAATTCTTCCAAAAATTCAGATCACAACCAAATTAGTTCAAATTTTACATAGTTTTAGGGGACCAAAACTGCTTAAAATCTATAAAACTTGCAAAGGTAGTACCATCAGAAGAGTTACTCAGTAGAGGGTGACCGTAGAGGTTAGCATCCATACTCATTGTTAGCCCATGTCACGAGTTCAAATCTCACCCCGGACAAGTCACGAATGACCCAAGAGCGTTAAAGTGACTATAATAAAAAGAAAAATGATACACCATCCACCAGTAACTTCTTCTTCCATGCTTTATACGCTTATTTTGCGAGCCGGCTCTCAACTTAGTATTCTAGATGCACTTACACAGTTATGAGAGCATTCTATGCCATCCAATGCAATAATATGTATATCGCGTGGGAAGAACAATGATACTCTATGCCCAAGGAAGCAACAAAATTTCCAACCCGAAAGATTTCCTCGACCGCACCAAGAATCGAACCCGCCGGCTCCGGCTTTGTAATACCATGCCTTTGACGACTAGGTTATCAAAGGTCCCATCCTTCTATAATACTGGAGACATAAGGTTTCCATAATGACACCTTCGAGAGTTATTGATTAATGCCGTGGTTTGATACTTCTCCGACCATGGTTCAGCATGATCTACCTAGAAATAAACTAGTGATATCAAGAGATAGCCCTTATCCTCCTGAACTACTTTGTCCAAGATATTCAACTTCCAAAATGCAGCAATGAAGCGATACGATGCATGTGCAACAAAAGTAAATACCATTCTACCCTAGGGTTTCTTCTTCTTCTTCTTCATTGCTTATCGCATATTAGCTTATTGCGTGCTCTCAAATTAGTGTTCAAGATGCACTTTCACATTTATTAATTGAGAGCTTTCGATGCCTGCACCATTTCTGCATTAGTATAATTGTGTGGCAAGTACAATCATAATCTATTTCTGGAAAGCCGATAAATTTTCCATCCCGAAAAAAATTCCTAGACCGGACCGGGAATCGAACACAGCCACCTCCAGCATGATCTTGCTTTGTAGCTGCGCCTTTACTGACTGAGCTAAGGGAGGTCCAGTGTGCCGGTCGCATTTATCCCGTTGGGTTCTTAGTGATGTTCTATTGCCAATCACCTTCAGTGGTCGGTTGGCGTATTTCTGCATTTCTCGTAACTTGAACAGCAACAAATTAATAGTTCGATTCCAATATTAAACGCTTGAGCTTGTAGACAGATTTCTGCCAAATCTATGTGTTGCTGTAATTTTTTTTGGATTTGTTTCTATATTAAATTAATATAAGTTTCGTTATTTATATATGATAAACTCAGTAATGGTAACGTGTCGATCATATAAAGATTATCTTGTAAAAGTAAAATTTAATTCAAACATATGCGTTAGTATACTTTTTCCAAAACTTGCTTGTAGGCTAATTATATTAATTTGGACCCTGGGTAACTAGTACATATTTTGGAAATCTAAAATTAAATAAACGTTTTCAAAACATCGTAGTGCCTGAAATAGTATCGTATTGTAAGCTTTACCGTAATATTTATTTAACTTTACAAAAAACGCGCCTTGATTGAAAATGCTACTGCACAGTACTCCGCAAAACAGTATAAAGACAAAAGGCATTCATCGTAGCTTCACGCGAATTCCTTTTGTCTTGACGGCATTGAAGGTCATTACCACGTAGCCATGAGCTGAGCCAGCATTTGCTTTCGCAAACAAGGTAGGTACCTATCGTCCAAATAAATTGCTTGTACATCCGAATGAGAGTGGAAAGTTCGCTTGAATAATTTCTCCAAACTTTCGTTCAATCCCATAGATGTCTGTCAATACCTACTCCAAGGTGCTTGATCGACTGCGTTTGCAAGTGGTACTCCGCCCAGCCAGTCAGCGGGCCGATGATTTCTTTTCCAAGCGGCCTGAGAATGTACTTGTCCCGCGCATTTGAAATCTGTAGTGTCGAGCTATGTTCATCTTGAGTTTAATTACACCAAGTTTCTCGGTGGTAAGATTTTAGAGGCACGCAAGGAAGTGTTGGCTATCTTGAAGGAGAAAATATACTAAGTATCATCTAGAAAAGATGCAATGCAAGTGAAATGGTATATGAACATTAAGTTGATACTTAGTCGTTTGTCATTATTTATGCGTTTCTATGGCGGTGAGTTCCCCTTGAATTATGTTCAATAATGGGTGTAGAAATTGATTTGAAGATACATTAGAGTATTAAACCCTAATGTCGAACAAAAATAACAAATAAAAGTAATAAGTGGATTTTTGACGATACCGTATTAATTAATTTCACCCGGATGCAAAAATGTACAAAAAGTGTGTTGGTGAGAAAAACGGAAAATCGATTTGTATGAGAAATTTCGTCGGTTGCGCTCATTTAGTCATTGAGCGAATGGTCTCTGATAAATTCAGCTCAATTTAGTTTAATTATGTTCAATCAGATTTTTCTTAAAACTATATTACAATTTATCTTATCAACATGGAGGTGTTGCTATACTGCCGAATGCTTGCATTGCAAACAAATACATTGAAGCCCTTGTACTTCAATCAGGGCGAAAATATGATGTCCTTGTATGACCTGCCCTCCTGAAAATCAGTTTAACTAATGTTGGTGTGGTTGAAGTTTCATCAGATATTGAGCAAACGTTGATATTAAAACGACATCAGATATTGAGCAAACGTTGATATTAAAACAACAATACCATGGTTTTGAATCACCAGTACCAGAAACCATGACAATAAGTTAAAAGATCTTATCACGTTTAAAATAATAAATAATTCATCTATAAAATATGTAAAATTTTAGTTCATACATAATACATCATTTTGAACATTTTCCAATCTTCAGAATCCCGTAAAACTTCAGAATTATTATTATGAATAGACAAGAAACATGACATTTGTTCTAAGGCCCGGATCGTAAAATTCTACTCAAATCTTAAGCTCTGGAAATACCAAATTTCTCCATTTCTCAATTTCAAACTCCAAATCTGGGATCTAGTATTATTCAAAAATGGATGATTTTTCTCTCCGTTATTTCGACCAACGGCATTCAGCCAAGCGACATTCATCCAGGTGACCGGATACTGCTTTAACTGCCTTCTCAGTCTCGGAGTGATAACGCAACAATCTCTTATCATCCTCGTTCTTCCAGCAGGAGGAAATGAGGGGTATTTCCGCTGCATTTTCAACAGTATTTAAAATCCGCTTCTGTGCTTTTGAGAAAACCAGGATGAAAAGGTAGTAGACTGTTCCGTTAAAAAAGCACCAGTTATCTTATAACGGACTACGAAAGAAACGTTGAAGCGCTTTGATCAAAAATCATTGTTATGTGCTAATTTACTACATTCATTAATGTCACACTTTTCCACGATTGAAATAAAAGCAGGGATTAGCACTTCTTTGTCCCTCATACGCCACAAAAAACAATATAGAAAATCAGCTACATCCAACATGTATTCATCAAATTCTTTGATCATGAGTTAAATTAAAGGCTGATGTAAAATATATACTACGAGGAAGTCAAATAACCTCTTTAAGGAGGGTTTTCCGAAGCGAAATGAAGTAGGCAATGCTATATTGCGCATTTCTCACCTAACTTGACAAATAACAGATTTAGTTTATAAGGGAACATGCCGTAATGACGTAGCATATTTTTGACTAAATTAAGACCACCCCGTGCCTCCTCGTAGCAATGAGATTTATTCAGGTGTGGAAATAATCGTAAAATGGCGTTCATGTATGTCATAGTGTTTGTGAAGGATACCTTCCGTGACGTCAAACTTCACTTTTTTCATATCATTTTTTTTTTTAGTTTTTCATCATCCGATTGCTTCCAATTGCAGTGATAAAAAAAATGTTTTTTTGGAATTATGAAATCATGAGATGTTGCAATGATAATTAGTACTTGTAAGTTACAAGAAGAGATCGTGGAGTATGTATTTGATGCATAACAGCTGTTAATATTGCCTTCAGTGCGCCACAATCAGCGATTTTACGATTCGTGAGTGTTCACTCTGAGTGAACGCTCAGAAATCATAAAGCAAATTCATTTGCAAAAGCAAAATTTACAGGTTTTATGAGTCTAAACATACTTTACAACCTGTTATTGTTACTTACATGTACCAAATATCATTATATTATATCTTATTATCTAATGATTTCATAATTCCGAAAAATAATTTTTTATAGCAAGTGAGTGGAAGCATCCCTGCATTTTATTCATCGTACCTGTATAGGTTAATTAAAATATTAGATATTCCTCATGTTTTTCAACAATTTCTTTAAATTAAGAAGTAAAAACCAGAAAAAAAAGGCATTTACATCAGGAAAAAATATAAACTAACATGGTTGTTAATGAATATATCGAAATACAATCAAATCTTCCTCGATCTCTCACTAAGTCGATATTCTCCCTAACTCGACTTCAATCACTTTTCCCATACAAACTTCCAAAGTTAACCTCTATAACTCGGTATAGTCCCTACTTGATGATGCCTTCAATATCGAGTTAGGTAGACTTGAATGTAGATTTAAAAAAAAAACTCCTTTTCAGCAACATTTTTTTGTTGAAAACTGGTATTGAAATTTTTAATTTTTCAAAAGAGTCGTTTTTTGTTGTTGTTGTTGTTGTTGTTGCTGTTGTTGTTGGAGAAACAGCTTTGTCCAAGACGTCAAGTCTCTAGAATGTTCGCCAACTCGTCCTCATCGATATCGATAGTTGTATAACTAAATTTATATGTCAATAGATGGTCCTCATTAAAATGAGAAAATTCGCTCATAAGACGCCATCTTAGGAGCGGTTCAAAATAGCGTCTGTTCACCATGTTAGGGGCTGCTGTTCATCGTTCTCGTGCCAGCGTGGAACTCTAAATACTGTACGATGGTTCTCCGGCCAGCGGGTTGGGCAGACCCAGCAGTAAAAATAAGCAACAGTACAGGAAGCTAACAATGTAAATACGAATCGGAACAATACGCTTGGACCTAGCCGACGAAAATGGACTAACCATTGAAAACTTGGCTCATGGAACTGTATATCAAGCCGGTACAAGATGTAAAGGAGCGCACCAGGCTTGCTGGTTAGACTTATTGGAGCAAGGCATGAAGTGTAGGACGATCAAGAAACTGGAGACCTAACCTAACAAGATAGGCTGGAGCGTGAACGAGGTATTTTCGGTATTTCATGGTTCAGTTACCGTTTTTGTTTTAAGTAATCAGAATGAATGTTTTTCTACTAAACCATCAAATGGTGGTTTTAACATGAAAATGACGTAAAATGTATTTAAAAAAAATATATATTAAAAAAAACCATTTAAACCAAAGCTCCAATAATATAGAACCCTTAAATATGTTGATTCATTACAGGTTTTTATATCATTAAAATATAAATGTAACTGTAAGATTCTCATATTTACCATAATTAGTCAAAATTTTGTAAAAAATATGTAATAGTATAGTTTTTTTCAACTTATCCAATTAACTTTCTTTCGAAATCCTCAGTATCATTGAATAATGTAAATAAAAATTCCAATCCCTATTAGATTTCCCACATTTATTCGAAATAATTAATAAAACTAAAAATTATTGCGAATGGATCATTGATAAATATCAGAATATTTAACTGTCCTGTTTTGTTGTAATAAACACTATCTGTATTTAGTATAGTATACGAGAAAGAGATAGAAAACAAAGTCATATAAAAACAGATGACAGTTAAGGATAGCAATTAAAGTAGGTATGCTTTAACGAACCTCCTGTATATTCCTTTGTAGCAAGAGATAACATTTGTAGGTCAAGTATTAGTAATTAATTTAAAAAATCAAATTAAAATTCAGTATGTCACTAGTCATTTCGGAGCACCATAAGACTGATCACTGAAAAGCAAAGATAATCAAGTCATAACTGATTTGAAATGGAAACACTATGGCTTCATCTCGTTTGCCAATGATATCTGGAGCACACGAAATACCCACACGTGAAAATCGCTTTCAACGGGAACCGGGCCCGTTATCCGTTACAAACCAGAAATTTTATACAGATAATTTGTGTTCTTTTTACCGTTACGCAGAAAACCCCTAGATCGAATAAATTGACCCCAAATTCCACAGTAGCATTGATTATCATCCACAAAACGACAAATATGACCTGCAGTATTATAATCGCTAGTATTCCTCCTGCATTCAAGAGCGCAATTCTAATCTACAGTTATACTCCGAGAGGGCATCTTGTGTGACACAGATTTGCGCTGAGATACCATTCACCAACACACTGCAATATGGATACATCGTTCGCTCAACAATAGCTGGATCGCGAAAGGTCGAGATGAAATTTCCGATGTCCCGTTTCCGTTATGGTTCATTTGAGCATTCTGCTTCGTGTTTTTTTTTTTTTCTTTTTTCAATACACTGTACATATGCTGCACTGTTCTAAGATGTCACTAATTAGCATAATTCATTTTTCCCAGATTGAATCACTGTCTGAAGATTCCGATTGCACTCTGAATATTTGTAGATCATGATGAAAACTCATACCTTTAATTTGATAAATGTGGTTTCCGATTTTTTTTTCAATCACTATTCACAAACTACCACAAGTTCTTGCAGTAGGTCCTCCTTGCAAACCGTTCTTCGTTGGAAAAACAACTATTGCTTTTTTGCAATTTTTCTTCAGCAAGCACTGTTTTACTTCACCCGTTAGTTTCTTTTTCTCCAACCAGTAGATGAATCCGTAACGGTATTTGATGTAAATTGATCTTCCCGCTTACAGCTTTCTTGTACGTATAATGAAGAACAGTTTTCTGTCACTCGATATAATTAACGATTAACGTCATACACAATGGGTTCACACAAACAGATCAGGAAGATAATAAAACGTTTATCCTTTTGAAACGGTGTCACCGAAGCTTAAAAAAGGTATAATAAAGAAGCAACAGTACTTTTAAAAGCACCAACGCTGGAAACTAAGATAAGCAGTGAAAGAAACGAAAATTGATGCTAACACTCCGGTTGCATCATGGACAATGACTTTGCGGCTGATGTTCGCGAGGCTTTTTATGGCCTTCCTGAAGATGTGGATGGTAGTTCTTGTAAAACATAGCAGTATATGCTTCGAAACTCTCTTTTCCTCTTCTCGTTGGTGAATCAATAATGAACGTGAAGAGTTTCTGAGTCTATTTCGAGAGAATTATGAAGAGAAAGAGCGAATTATTCAAAGCAAAACCTCAATGAAAGAGGAAAGTAAAGAGGAAAAGCGAGAATTAGTTTACGGTAATGTGGTACACAATCCCGCGGCCTTATGTTTTCTATTCAACCACCACAACCAGTAATGCGGTGGAGGCATTAAATGCTGGCATGCTGGGTTATACCAATTACACTAAGCTAGATTCATTTACAATGATTGTGAAGTTACACATCTGCCTAGAAAATGCGCTGGAAACTTCATGGGAAATTTTTGTCAAACTAAATATGCAACCCGTTAATTCTGCAAATTCTGTCCCATAGTTTTGAACCGCTTATAATCCGAGACCATCGTTCATAAGTGCTTCTCGCATAACTGAATACCTATATCCTGAAATAATTTGAACATGATTGTTTGCCTTGTTCTACCAATATGTATAGCCCTGTTTCAACACATTAGTGCACACGTTCACCGTTACATAAATTGAAGCAAACAAATCGTTTTTCTCCACTTCTTTGGCATAATTTCAAAATTAAGTTTGACATTCATGCTCTATGCTTGACAGATTTTATCTTTGGTGCCTTTTTACTCAATGCACCGTAAGGTTTAAGTCTGCTAATGCTTGCAAAGTAACGTTTCTTTTCAATTATGCGATCATATTTGGTTAATTTCTTACTAACTGAAAACTTCGATAAACGAAAAATGCATTTCATAAAAATATAGTATGTTCTCATATAAGTATTATTGCTATTAAAATCTATACATATATTACTTTGCATAGGATTTGCGACTGGTTTTTTGTCGTTTTTTTAAGGGATACACATTGAAAGTGTCATTTTAGATCAATTGTACAGTATTTTGTGTTGTACCCGCATATAAAATAAGCATAAGAGGTGCCTAACTACCTATTTGGGATATCATCACACCCTAAGGGTAGCTTAGCATTTATGATATTGTTCGTGTAAGGTACGAGTTTATAAGGGATGTCGGGTTAGAGCTTGTACCTTCATTTAAATCTTTCGTGCAAGCAGTATATTGTTAAGCGTTCCAGTATACCGGACGCCACTATAATGAGTTGTCACCATGCTCGCAACTCCTAAAAACGACAGCTCTTGTGGATTTTAATCCTCCGAACAGTTTATGAAAAAAAAAAACGTATCCTCTAGAAAGCTGTTTTAGAAGATTGAACGAAGCCATTAATCTATTGACATAAATCGATAGTTTAACCTAGAGAGCGTCTAGTATAAGAGAGGAGCGGACTGGCTGGTTTTGAGCCAATCGAGCAGCGCCTATCTTGATTGCATTGGCAGTGTTGCTAGAAATCACCATATGTTGCCTGCCAAGGCAGTTTGTTCTGAATCCGCTCCTCTCTTATACTAGACCCTCTCTAGTTCAACCATGCACAGTGGTTTAAAAGTAAAAATTCATGAACTTTATTGTTTTCTGATGAATGCGTACATTTTGGCGTATAAGTGCACACTTAGAAATATCTAATCTTACACGTAACGGAATCCATATTTGACATAAAGGATGAGACGTAAGCAAACATGTCATGTAAAATTAAGTGCTCCTATACTGAAAAGTTCGAAAGTACGTTTGATTGAGCTGAATTTCGCGTCTATATGACTCAATTTTATGTCAAAATTGACGCTCGTATATGTCAGTCTCAGAGCACCTAAATTTACATCAATTTTTCTAAGTGTGTGTGTTCAGAAGATATTCATAATTTTATCTATTGCATGTATTGCAATATGCACCTTAAGTTTTCCTTAAGGTGCAACTGTACTTACGAGAACAGATAAACGCAAAAAAACCGTCCCGGTATTCGTGAACAAAAAATCACGATAACCTGAACTACTAGTTAGTTTGGATTCATGACTTAGTTCCCGTAAACGTGATCGAGAAAATCACATTTTCATGAAACAAATCCATAATAAATCATGATTTCGTGATCCATGAGCCCATAAGTGTGATTTTCGTTCCTGAAATCATGCTAAGCTGCAGCTGTGATTTTCAGTTGTTGTCAAATTTATCCTTGCCTAGTGCTCGGTTTCTTCGAGAATAGTGCGTTGATTATTAGTGAATGCAGCTTAGCCGTATCATCAGATTAACACATTGCCATTGCCAGTGGCAGGGACATGTCATAAAACTGTCTGCACATATAGAAGAAAATGATCCCCGAACGCATCTGGTGTTCTTGCTCCCGCCCCGGTGGTGTTAGCTGCTTCATGGTGATGGGAGATCCGCTGATTTGTTGAGCTGCAAGTGTGTCCATTCCATCTGCTGAGAAGATGTCTGCTACCAGTTTGGGGTGCGGGCGAAACTTCTTGTTGTTTTCCTTCCATAAAATATTGAAAATTATTTTAATGTTGACATTTTACAGCATGCTCCATTTCCAAGAACATGCAGCATGCTCCCGTTTTCAAGAACAGGTTCACAATATCAAGCACAACCCATGAACATGAATCACGATTACCAGAACTAGATCAAGATTTTCAGAACATGAAGGTTGAACACGAAATAATTCGGACACATTTAAAACGCTGCCATTAAGGTGATACTCTAAGGAAGCCTTAGCGTGAAAATTCAAAAGCACAAATATCTGCTTCCACAAAAGATATAAATATGAAATAGCTACTCCTTGGTTGCTGCGCTACAACATACAGAGAGTGGCAATTTTCTAATTGTATGTTTTGTGGAAGCTGACATTTGTGCTTTTGAAGTTTTACACTAAGGGACTGTTCATAAACTACGTATAATACCTCGTTCACATTACAGCCTATATCACGTAATATATGCTGTCTTGCAATGAGCACTCATACATAGGATTGCCAGTGAAAACTAGATGTATGAGTGCTCATTGCAAGATATCGTATATCACGTGATATACGCTGTAATGTGAACGGGAGTCACGTCCCAAGCAGTTTTGGAAGCTTGCCAAAGAACAACGTCATGGAGCTGGTCTACCATCGTCTATGATACATTATGGTAACGTGTCCTCATCTACGCAAAATATCTGTCAGCTGTTCTCTGAAAAATTTGCTAGTGTCTTCACGGACGAGAGACTGAGTGACGACCATACCCCATTAGCTGCCAGTTACGTATCACTCTCTGGCCAAACCATGAGCAGAATTGACATCAATCCCGAGATATTTTCCAGGGCTTCAAGTATGTTTTGTTAGGCACTGAGCGCGTCCACCAAATTAAGAACCTAGGTTTGATTCTAGATACACAACTTTCTTTCAAGCAGCACATCTCGTATGCCGTCGACAAAGCTTCCAGAATTCTAAGGTTTATCTTCAGGATTGTCAAAGACTTCACGGATATTTACTGCTTAAATATTTGTACTGCTCTTTGTCTCGCTGCATGTTAGAATACTGCTCGGTTGTCTGGACTCCTCACTACAACAACGGTGTCGAAAGAGTTGAGTCTGTTCAGCGACGGTTCCTGAGATATGCACTACGTAAACTGCCGTGGACGGATACCTTCCGATTGCCTAGCTACGAAAGTCGTTTGCAACTGATCAACCCCGAGCCCCTGTCGGTCCGAAGAGATATAGCAAGGGCCTTACTAATTGCTAACCACTATTCTTATTGTAATTCTTATATAAACTTCAAAGGGCCAGCGCAGTATAATACCCCGGACAGACTATGGCTTATATCATGTAATATAAGCTGTCTTGCAATGAGCACTCATACATAGGATTTCCAGTGAAAACTAGATGTATGGGTGCTCATTGCAAGCCAGCCTATATTACGTGATATAAGCCATAGTCTGTCCAGGGTATAAGATCATAGCCAAATGCATTAACATTTTGGGAGAATGGTCAAACATGATGTAAAATCGATTGAGCTGGGTGTAGCACACGGATATTTTGATCCACCCTATGGGATTTAATGCGTATTCGCTATTAGGAAGCCCCCATCTTGAATCAGGGGTTGCGAAATTGGAGACATATAAGATAAGATTATACCCCGTTCACATTACAACGTATCTCACGTGATATACGCCGTCTTGCAATGAGCACTCATACATCTAGCTATTTGGGGGATTCTTGTATTCGGTGGAGTATTGCTGGAGTCAGCGCAGAAGTGAAGCAAATAAGCGTTTGAGCCTATTAAGGATCAAAGTAAAACAAGAAGAAGTCTCTGTTTTTTTCAGCACGCATTTTTTTCTATTAGAGCTTCCATTTCCGGGCGGTTTTTACCATCCTGGGATTAGGGAAATAAAGATTAGTTTAAAAGTGTTGATCGCTTTTGGGGATTTTTTTCAATTTCCGAACAGGTTTCGGCCGAAAGTCTTCGATTTCTATGAAACTTTGTCCATAAACAAAAGTAAATTTAAAAAAATCAGGGTTGCCATTTTTTCCGGAAAACCTTAGTTAAAGTTTTCCGATTTTCTCGGACACCACCAACTTCTAATCATAAATTTTGAACCAAGCATTGCATAGTCAAAGTCAGTTAACAAAAATTACTTGTAATTGTGTCAGCTATTGATAAAAAATACAGTTAGAAACAAATTTCTCATGGAAGTTTTCACAATGAAAGAAAATTCAAAAGAAAAGCTGTGGAAATTATCGTCTGTTTCATGGATTTTTATCAAAACAATGTTTTCATGTTTGATAATTTATTAGCTTTTTTTCGGTGAAAATTTCAAGATGGTATCTTATACCGTTTTTGAGACATGCCCGAAAAACTGATGACCGGTCTAGCGTACAGACGGTGTAGTAAACACAGACCGGCGGATAGAAATGCCGTAATAATGGCAGCACGGTTATGTTTCATATTGTCTAGCAACACTTGCAAATGCTTACACATAGAATGACTCGCATTCAGTGCAGCAAGTTGTTATGTAAACAAACTTTAATTTTGGTTTGAAAATGAAGTGTTTATATAAAGGTTGCAGGAATAATTCCCACAATGGCATAACAAATGTTGAGTTTTTCCGATTCTCCGCAAAGAATGCCATTCTGAAACAATGGAAACTGTTTTGCGGACTACCGGAAGATTTTCGAATAGTTGTAAGTCACCGACTGTGTAGCGTAAGTAAAATTATTTTGCACAAGTGAAGACTTAACAGCAAAGCTTTTCAAACCGCTTTTAGTTGCACTTCTCATGTGTATTTGGACAGTGGAGGAAAAATCAGAAAAGTTTCCGGGTCGATTCCCTGCTAATCCGATGTGCCACAAATTTCTCATCCAAAACGCATTGATCGTAGTATGGAGGATGACGTTGATGATATTGAGAACATAAATCCGAGCATAAATCCAAGCACACAAACCTCGACGAAGTCGGTGCAGTATCAATACATTGAATATCTTGACGAACTTTTACACCCAGATGAACATGATGGTGAAAATAGTGTCGATTCCGTATATTGTTCTCAATCCGTTAATGATACAAGTATCCAATTAAATCTTCCGGAGAATCTTGAATGTAACCAGCGTCTGGAACAAAACCCAGAGTCAACAGTGTCAAAGGTAAAGTTCTGTGAGATCAAATAGCGATTATTTTGTGTGTTAGATCAATGTGAAACTATTGCGTACTTCAGGCCAAACTGGACAAATGAGCGCATTTTAACCTATTAAAAAGAGTAATAATACGTCTCATCTTCTTGGTGTCTTCGGTGCGCTTATTTCTTGCATTATAAAGAATAAGTGCACCCAAGGCACCAAGAAGATTAAAAGTAAACGTACACTTTTATCACATTTTTTTCATATTTTAAATAGCTCAGTTTCAGTTGCACTCTGCAATAAGTAATTAACAGGATTTTTGCGGAAACTCATAAACAAACTTTTAAGCGTATTTTAAAACAATGTTCTTCTCTTTTTGATGCATTTGCAGGAGACTTGTGTCGTACAAAAATGAGAATGCGACGTTTAAAAGCAAATAACATCAACACGACCTTGCAGGAAAATTTTCGCAAAGATCAGCTACAGCCTTCTTACGACTGGAGTCAAGAAAATTAAAAAATGGTCCAACGAAAGCATCATAGAAGGCTTAAAAACACAATTTTTGTGTGGATCAACGGCATACGAAACGGAACGGTTGAAGCGTCAGTTGCCTAGTGGCAGAACTCTAAGGGAAAACTGCAAGGGATTCGGTTTGATGCTGAAGTCCTTACCGACGTTTTTGATCTGCTGCGACACAAAATAACAGGAATGTACTATAACGATCTGGATTGTGCAATCATCTTCGACGAAATGTCAATACAACAAGGAAGTAATTACTGTTCTAACTTGAAAAAGTTCATTGGACCAGTTACTCTTCCACATCACACAGGCATTGCTAACCATGTTATGGTGTTCATGATTGTTGGTGTACATGCCCGTTGGAAGCAAGTCGTAGCGTATAATTTTTCCAGTGATTCGATCAACCATGGCTGTTTGAAGTCAATCGTTTTTGATTTGATTGAACGGGCAGAGGGAATCGGCCTACGTGTCCATGCAGTCGTTAGCGATTGTGGAGGTAAGTGTGAAAAAGCTAGAAAACTACTTGATGACGAAAGTAGAGTACAATCATATTTGAGTAAGGGGATGCCATAGACTACGTGGACAGCTTTTTGAGGGTTTTAGACTCTCCATCCCCTCCGTAGACACGCGTCCATATAAATTTCTAAAAATATGCATGGACCGTGGGCATTCGTCATGCTCCCCCTCCCCCTATGTTGTTCACGTGGTATATGCACAGCAAGGTGCACAGCTCCTTAGAAACTTGTAAGAGATGCTTCTGAAAGAAGTTTCAAAGGCAGGGCGCCTACTGCACAGTGGGCCAGGGATGCAATCTATCAGGATAATATTAATAACATCGAAACAAAGCATTTCCGTGACTTAATGTCTTCGGAAAAGTTTCTTATCATAATAAGAACCGCCTATTGGCTTAAACAAAAAGTTCCAAACTCTTTAGGGACTCTTCATTAATTATGTAGACAGTTTTTTTTTTATTCTTGACTACCCCACCTCCCCCCCCCCCCGTAAACAATTGTCCATACACATTTTTTTAAATTTTTTGGGCCGTGGATAATTACCAACCCCTTCCTAAACTGTCAACGTAGTTTATGAACAGTACCTTACAATAGCCGACACCAAAATCTAACTTTTGTCCCGATGGTTTAGAAACTTGACGTCTTCGGCAAACTTCTTCATCTGGACAAAATAAACAACTCTTTTGAAGAGGACCAAATTTAAGAAAAATATGGTCAAAACATCGTTTTTCATTCTATTTGTTGTACCGCTAACAAACGGAAAGTCTATACATAATATTGGCAAAAAAAAAGTTAGATTTTGAACTATTTTTTCGTCAATAGATAGTGCTTATAAGAAACTTTGTCGAAGACACCAAGTCACGGAAATGGTTTGTTTCGGAGTTAGTAATTTTGTGATGCCTCACCACACACGTTTAAAAACTGGTGTGAAATAGTGTCGACATAATGTTTCGATCTCGGTTTCGACAGCTTGGATAATGCCACACCTCCACCACACCTTTGGACGCCCTGGGTAAGAATGAAGTTCCTTCCAAAAGAAGCTTATCAAAGAGTGATTCCTTACCCTATTTTTAATTAACCTCTAAAGTAATCTCGTATTGATTATTAGTTCAATATTGAATTGTATATGTATTTTGCAGGTAATAACGAGCGTTTACATTCCCAAGACCAGGTTTTAAACAACTGTCCACTCAAACATCCTGTCGATGATACACGTACTTTGGAAGTGCTGCCCGATAGTACTCATGTATTTAAAAGCATGGTACAGGGATGGTTAAATAACCAAACCATAGTTATACCAGCAGACGTAATGACCAAATACAACCTCCAATCCCCGGTAGCAGATATTACACACCTTAAGGATCTCGTCGCATATGAAGAAAGCTGTGACTTAAAAATGGTTTGCGGATTAAAAGCCGCAGATGTTGACTTCACCAAAACTATATCGAAATTTGATAAAATGAAGATCAAAAAGTCAACCAAATACGTCAATCACACAGTACCAGCGGCCTTGAGAGTTTACAGCAAAGAGACTGGAAGATCGGATATATTAACCGCAGCATTCGTAATCGAATGCATGGCCACCTGGCTTGATCATATGACATCTAGGTCGTCTGATTTAGCATTGAGCAGAAGAAGTATGATCGCTTATGAAAAGGCCATGTCTGCCCTTACTGAATTCCGAACAATGATATACAATGTTAAAGTAGGTAAAAATAGGCGCTGGAAGCCCTGGCAAGCAGCGGTGGTATTGTTGACGGACAGTTTTCTGAGGATAGTAGACTACCTACTCTCCAATGGATACACATTTGTGCTTGGCGGAAGGTTTACTCAGGACTGCTTAGAGAACGTGTTCTCATAGCTCAGACGAAGAAAAATGCGACCTTCTGCGCTTCAAGTACAGGATAATCTCAAGCTGCTGAGTGTTTCTGATATGACTGATATAAAAAACTCTTCGTATGAATGGGACAGCAGAGATTGGCTTGTAGACTTTTCTAGCCAAATAGAATCCTTGGATACACAACGTAAGGAAAATTCCTCACGGCAAGAAAAATGTGAGCAAACGTCGAATGTTCTCGATGAAGATGAGAATGATAAAGAATATGTGGTGGAGTTTCTGAACTTATACAATCAGTCATCAGAGCAAAACGCTCTTTATTACATCGCTGAAATGATCTTAAACCAAATGCGTAGGCGATTCAACGTATGTAGTATATGCCTAAACAGCTGCCTCGTTGAGGCAATTGTAGGCAATGACGTCAGGTTGTTCACAGAACTCAAAGATTTTACGGGAAGTGCACTGGTGTACGTAAATATGGAAACGTATAATTATTTCCAGAGTTTGGAAGACATTTACAAAAGGAACATTGATGCTCTGATATTGTTAAATGATAACTTGGAACAAAAGTTTTTTTTTATTTGATTAACAGTGTGCCTGCATCACATATGAGCAACTGCCACAATATTAAAAACAAAATCACAAAAAAAAAAAATCATTGAGTTTCGGCTTCGAGTTACCAGAACCAAATTGCCTCGAGATAAACGTCACGACAGTAAATCAATGAGGGTTTGAAGCTTGTTTTATGTAAGATATTGTATTTTGGTTTGAAAATCAAAAATAAACTTGTTTCAAAATAAACAAACAAAAAGTTTTATTTACTGATAAGTTGTGGTAATTATTAAATCCAAATCAATACTGTCACAATCCATTTTAGATGCAAGAATCCATTCACTGCTTATATTGAAGTAAACAACACAGCTGCAGACATAACTTGGAAGTCCATATTGTTATACCTGAGACGTAGACGTCTTTTTCCACTAATGGCGATAAGCTCCAACTAGTATTATCTCAGAGATTAAATCTCAATCACGAATTTCGAAAGAATACGACATTATGAAAAACTTATAAACATTTTTTTTAACATTAATAAAATAATAATGGAAAACCGTGTTCGGGATTACAATACTCACCACACATTATTCGTTTATCCGTTTGGCTCAACATTTTGACAGTTCGTTTGGCTCCGCTAGATTCGTATCCGCCGGTCTGTGTTTACTATACCGTCTGTAGCACAAACGAAGTGACAGACGGAGCGGCTCGAAAACTTTGGTGACTAACCTGCTATTGCAATTTTTCAGTGTACCACATGGATACACCACTACTACTGGATTGTACCACATGGCAACACTACTACTGGATTGAACTAGCATTTTCACCAAATGTACTAGAATGTTTTGGTTCTATCTCTTTCTCTCTACTCAAAACTGAAATGCATAAAAAAATGACAAAATGATACACTCTTTGCACACTGTCAAAGAATCATTGTACACAAAATCAACTTTGTTCAAATCAAAACAAAAAAACTAACCCATCTGGTGGATGATGGCACAAGCTTTTAAGAAAATTCTATTACAGCGAATCACATTATTTTAATTGATTGCTTCACCAGTTAGTCGTCTGTGACCTCGTTTGTGGTCTGTAGTCTAGCGCTCTTCTTTAAAAAAAAAACAAATTGTTCTTTCTCCTCGCACACCGCCCGTACGCGTAGCACCTTAAAGGCCGGCGCACAATAGATACGTTTTCGGGTTTTTTGACAGATAATGCATGGGTTAACTGTCAAAAAACCTGAAAACGTATCTATTGTGCGCCGGCCTTAAGGGGAAGCTCACCGGCCCAAAAATAAAAAAATATTTTCGGTACGTTTTTATTTTTCTAAAAATATTGGGAAAAATTATCAAAAATCCAAGAAAATCAGTTTCTTCCTTAGATTGTTGTCAAAAATTACATGCAAAAAAAATTTTCTATTCCATCATGAAAAAAAATTGGACTCTCAGAAAAACCGAAAAGTTGATGTTTTGTGGTTTTTTGAGTCCAACTTTATGCCATAATGACTTATAAAACATGTTTTTGCACGTGAATTTTCTTTAAAAAATTAGAAAAAATGTGATTTTTTTAGATTTTTGATACTTTTTTTCAATATTTTTAGAAAAATCAAAACGTAATTATTTTTTTCGAAGCGGTGAGCTTCCCCTTAAATACCTACTTACGCAAGTAACCATAGGCACGTTATTTTGCCTTTTTGGCTATAAAAGGTAAAGCCCTACAGTAAAAGTATGGACGACCACAAAACTTAAAAAAAAGTCGTTCCAATCGAGCAAAGCGGTGCATTTTGACGGTTCGATTGGAACAACTTTTGACAGACGTCCATACTTTTACTGTAGGGCTTTAATAAAAGGGCCTCATCAGAACTTACAAACACTGGTTTAGCCAATGTTCAGCCGTATAGATATATATTTTATTAAAATCAAATTAAATTATATTAAAACCAACCGGCCGATTAGAAACGTCTAAGTCAAAGTTCGGGTGATCATCGCCACTATCTATACCTAATGACGCCGTTAAAACCCGTTTTTAGGTATAGATAGATGTGTGTTGAAGATATTATACCTGATTTGAATAAAGAGAGTTGCTAAAGCTCGTTGAAGTATCAGTAACTGTTGGTTATAGGAATTCATCATCAAATTCATCGCATTTTTGCGAAAATCTATGGATACAAAAACGTCACGACTGGATCCTTCAAGCAGTAATACCGTGGTTCCACAGTCAGCGAAATGTATTCAAAAATTGTGGGCACAATAAATAAATGGTTTCCCGATGAAGATATTGACGCGAACGAAGATTTTGAACCTGTTTTGTTGAATTTAAAATCTACTTTTCAAATGCCAGATACAGTAGAACAAAAAATTTAAATTCTCAAATTGTTGCCAAAAAGTTGGTCATTTACCAAAATACAATCACATTTTAAAGAAGCCACTCGTCACATGATAACTGAACCAAAAACAAATGTAATATGACTGCAGCGCTTATCAAAAACAGAACGACCTTCATATAGTGCAGATGTGCATGGTAAGATAGTAAATTTTCATTTTAGAGATGACATCAGTCGACCATTTCCTGGATTGAAAGACACAATTTCTATCAAGTTGTCAAACGGAGCTCGACAGAATTATCAAAAACGCCTGTAGCTGGCTCCGTTAAGTGAACTATATAAAGAGTTTTTAGATTCATGTGATAGTGAACACGTTTACCTTGTTTTAGAAACTTCGACCCAAACAATGTGTATTTACTAAAGATTCATCGGCATTGAATGTTTGCTATTCCTAGAACTATTCTTGTTTGATCCAAGATTCGATCCAAAGTCATTATTTTTCAAAGCCACACCCTTTTGTAATTTACTACCTTCATTGCTCTTTAAAAGTTTTTTTTTGTTTTATTACAGAGACTTTCAGCCTGTAGCTGGTTTGTCTCTCTCTTTAAAAGTTTTAAATTTTATTGTAATAGCAGATATGAAAAAACATAACACAATATCGGTTTACACGTTTCGATGTAAACTGCTTTCAAAATTAAAAGATAAATTTCCACATCTTGAAAACATTATTTATCTGTCAGATGGTTGCGCAGAGCAGTATAAAACAAATTTAATTAAAAAAAAATGTGTAGCTATGACAAGGATTTTAACATCAGAGCAGAATGACACTTTTTTCAAACTTCACCAAAGGACTTAGGCATTTTCGGTAACATCAAGAAGACGGCTAGCATAAAAGAGTGCTGAAATTAACAACGCTAAACAATTTTTCTAGTGGGCAACGTCTAAAGAAACGAAACACCAGCTCAAAAAACATTGGGAATTTATTTGCGAACCCTGATTTTTTTAAATTTACGTTAATACATCTATGAAATTTACCTATGTGCGAAGTTTCATATAAATTGAAGTCCGTTCGGCCCAATTTGTCCGATAATTAAAAAATATCCCCTTTTCTAAAATGATGTTTGTTTTTATTGTTCAACACTTCACTGTTCATTTATTTTAAAGAATGGTTTTGCTGTGTATCCTTTCATCAAGAGCTGTACATTGCTTCAAATCCTTTGAAAAATTCTCGCGTAAAATTTGAAAACAAAACTTGTAATGTCCCTTTTGCTTAAATCGAAGCTCGCTCATGCAAACCAACAACACCAACGCATAGGGTATATTTTCACTTTCCCGATAGTTTTCTTGGATTGCGTGGGCGTACTTTGGTCCGTGCAAAAAGGTGTAAGTTTTGTTCACAAAAGTTGACAGGCCCTTTTAAATTGTTACGCGAGATTTATATTGTCTTTTTTTGCTTTGATATATCCCTACAGGAAGACAAAAGAACGTAAGGAAGGTCCCCTAAAATATATATAAAACCCTGATTAATCCACCTACCGCAGCATTAAAAATCTTCATTTCATATTCGGGATTATTTATTTATTTGTCGTCAATCAGTGTAGACCGTTTTACAATTGTTGTCTTAAGTGCTATTTTTACAATGTTGTCTGTGTTATATTTTTTTATAACATGTCTTGAGAACAATTTAAAAAAATAACTTCTAGCTGACGTTTTGCGAGGAATTAAAATATTGCTTTAATTTGGTTTTTGTCATTGTAAAGTCAATGTTATCGCAGTGCTTATTATATGTGTCCATCGTTTGGTTCAAGGGTCCAAATTTGGCATAATTCGTACGATGACGATTTGTAGCAAATATATTTCTATTTCGTAAATGGTGTATATAGCCCCGTAACGTGGGTAGATCACCTTTTCGTGGTACGTTACGGGATGTAAGATCTACCACCGATTCCTTTTTTTTTTCCTTTGGTTTGTTTTTTCCGTCGATCTTGTTTTCCGTGCTGAGCACCAATGCTACCGACGTGCCAGGAAGGCAGCTCCCACACCTGAACCCTACCTATCGACCCATCAACTCATGAACCGGGGACCAACGGCTTTACGCGTGATCAGAGATGTTATGCCTGAGAACATCCCGGCGGCACCGACTGGGATTGAACCCAGGCCTGCTGGGGTGAGAGGTAATCACGCTTACCACTACACCCCCGGCGCCGCTGTGTGGAACACATCTTAGTCCCTGTTACTTTTTATGCCTTGTTTATAGTGATAAGTCCTCGGGTTGCTTGGACCGAGGATGATTTTGAAACAAGGAAAAAATGAGTTTTTGTAATCAAAGGAACACATCTTAGTCCTTTTTACTTTTATACCTTGTTGATTGTGACAAGACTCGGCTTTGTCCACCGAGGATAACAAAGAAACAAGGAAAAAATGAGTTAGGTAGTTATTTTTCATCTACGTGATCCCTAATCGCTGTTCTCTAGTTTGAAGTGGTTAAGACTAGGGTTCTGATGCATGGTCATTATCGGTGTCATTGCTTGTTTTTGTTGCTAAAGAATCCAATTTTGACTCACAAAGGGGCGCGCCTTTGGAGGGTGTTTCAACACTCCGAAGAGTATAAATAGCGGGACCTTCAAAATTAGAATCGATTTTTTGCGATGTAGGCAAAAATGACAACTGTATCAAAACCGAATACTTCATCATTTCTCACTGGTAATGGAGTAATACGACATGCACTAAACAAAGGACACGAGATATACGCAGTGGTTTTATGTCCGAACAGAAAAAAATTGTGTATATAAATTTTGTCCCTGCCCAGCACTAATGAGATCCCCCTCTACACTACCTCAGGGTCGGCATACGCGCTCGAATATCGTGGCTAAGGAAACACTCAAATATACAACACACACAACACTTGTTTAGCTACAGGTACCTTTTTTCTTCCCACTTTCGTTCCACTTTCTTATTGGCTATCTCCTACCTCGTTCCGCCTAACGTTTCTTCCACAGCCACTCCTTCACCGTCCTCAACTTCCTTTTGGGAACTTTTCTTGACTTTTCACAGTCCAGTCGGTTCCTTTCCTTCGACTTTGAACCCTCGACTTGGTTCGCAAGCCGGTCGCGTACTTCGGTACTTTCCGCGACGGCTCTTCTATCTCTCTCTCTTCTCACTATACTCGTGGCGTCTAACGGTCGATAGGCCGTTTGGTTTGTGTTCCCGGATACCTTTGTATCGGAAGATGCTCGGGGTCGAACCGCGCCGTATGCCGAATGACGGACACTACGGGGTTTGACCACGCCGTGGATGAATTTCCAGTGGTAAACTACGGGGTCCTGGATGATTCTGCACCTCACTCTCCTTCTTCACTTTCAAAATGAAATTAAACTTTTTTGTTTTCTCCAAGAAAGTTCATCGAATTTCCATGAAGATCTCCAAAGTTAAAGAAAATTTTATGAACTTCAATAAAGTTCTGTGAACTCCAGGAAATTCTTGCAAACTTTAGAGAAATAGAGAAGTTCAATAACCTTCAGTGATGTTCATTGAACATCAGAGAAGCTCTACAAACTTCAGGGAAATTTTGCAAACTTTCAAGACGCGATGCAAACTTCAGAGAAGTTCTTCAAGTTTTAGGAAAAGTATTACAAACTTCAGAAAGAGATACGGTCTGTGAGATTCATGGAAGTTCAATGCCCTCCTGGTAAGTTCTACGAAATGATATGAACTTCAATGTAACTCTGCTAACTCTACTTAAGTTCTACAAAAACATCTGTCAATTTTAGTAAACATTTGGCACGGTCGAGAGACGATATTCTGCTTCAATTTCAAAGAAATTATAAGAACACCAGTAAAGTTTAAAGAACTTCATCGGAAAATCGAAAGAGTGGGGGAGAGGGGTGCACCTAAATGAGAGTTTGCCACATACATAATATCCTAAGTACGGCTTTGAACACATGATATGGAATATTGATGATTTTTTTATACAACTATTCACAACTATCTCCAAACCACACCGTTCGAAAAAAAATCATGTAAATTTCTGCGAGGCATAAATTTACGCGATATTTCGTGTAAATTTAAGCGCAATATCGCATAAATTAGCAATATTGTATGCAAGCTTGTAAACGATTTCGCTGTTTATGCGATTAGGGGGTCCTTTTAGTATTTAAACTTCAAAATACACAACAAAAATCAGATTTTTTTACGCAATGCATCTAAACATATTCCAGAAAATGGAATATACACTCTAAATAAGAATAACAATACTACGTCATGTGCATCCATCACTAGAATACGTTTTGAAATGCTTCCATTTTTTTAAATGGAGTAATTTACTTGCAATAAATAATTCTAAAAAGTAAAAATCGTTCAGATATGTTTGCTTTATTAATTTTAACCCTTCAGAGCCCCTCCTGACTACGTATCTGCTTTTTCACCGCTAATATTGAGGATTTCTTCATATTTTGGCATGTTGAATCTTGAACAAATAATCTCGTTTGAAAACTCGGGGGATCCTATCGTGACCTCCCCTTCTTAGATAAATTGTTTTAACTCTGGGACATCGGAAATGTTTCATGATCCTGGAAAATTGAAAAATCCAAGTTATGATTTTTTGTAAAATGCATATTTTTTAAAGTAATTTTTTTAAAACAGCTATTTCACTAATCTACTTAGCTGTAATTTTACTCATATTTATATAAATATATAGATATTTTATATACCATGATTTGCAGGTCATTTTAACATTTAGTGTGCTTCAGAATAGGTGTCCATACAATAAAATGGATTTCCAATAAAACACATCAACCAAGTTTTGCCATTTATTTTTCGGTTGAAAGCCACAATACAAATAAATCATATTAATTCAGTTTAAATATCTCACCCTTGCGCTCAGACGATACTCTGGGGAATTTCACCCCAACGTCAAAAAAACATTGCTTGAATCGGTCCAAAGTAAACCTCTTCATGCTTCCTATATTGTGCAGCATATAGCCACAAACGATGAAGTCAAGTGGGTTAAGATCCGGTGAAGATGCTACCCATTCTTCGCTAGTGATGAATTTATGTAAATTTTTCGCGCACCATGCTTGTTGCTTCTGTGCCTGTGAGCCGAAACAGAGTTTTGTTAGAAGCAATGTGGATGTTTCATATTCATATACAGCGAACCGATGAATATGCTTCAAAAGGAAGTAAATCGTTTTTTGAAAATTGCTCGATATATACGTCAAGTTCTATGAATCTATCCATTCAATATTTTGGTTGCTCCGCATGGCTTCGATGGTGGCTGATAAATTAAAACAAATGGAAGCGCTTATTTATTTTCTGCAACATTTAGTCACTCTTACGAAAATTCCACTTCTGTAAGAACACCATGTAGATACAATTCTTGTACCTCCCATAATAGATATACCGATAATTTCTTTATGCTAATATAAGAACTGCATGCCCAAAGATTGACCCGTTAAAGAATGCATATATTATTCTTATAAAGTGTGACTAGGACAACTCTTCCAACCGAGATCGTTATGAAGCCCAGAATAGAACAGAGACAGTTATTTTATGCACTGTAGCTA
This sequence comes from Ochlerotatus camptorhynchus, assembly GCF_037179485.1. Classification (NCBI taxonomy): domain Eukaryota; kingdom Metazoa; phylum Arthropoda; class Insecta; order Diptera; family Culicidae; genus Ochlerotatus; species Ochlerotatus camptorhynchus. The sequence continues at coordinate 217,819 of NW_027041172.1, forward strand.
ACAGAATTATCCGCATATGTTGTATCTAGCACGCTTCTTCACAAGGTGTGCTTCTCCACGGAAGATTAATAATCGACGGATACAGGCAGAGCAGTGCATCACAGTTATTCGTATAGCATCAAACGCTATCATCTCACCTTCTACATCACACCAAGACCGGTGCATTCTAATTAGACTAAATACATTAGCTTCCAGAAGAAGACATAACAATGGATCTCTGAGTAAATCATAAGACTTTATTTCGAACTTTCTGTTTGATGAGATAATGAAAACATTCAAATAAAATAGAGTACTTATGTCTAGTGAAATCATTCACTGTTGTTTTTCTATGAATGGAACTTTTGTTTTGTCCCGCAAAAAAAAACGTTACGCTAAAATATCATTTACTATAGAGCCAACGAATTACTGTAGGCATAGAAAGCTCTCTACTAACAACTGTGGTAGCAACAATCAATACGAAACTAACGAGTTTAAATTGGCTCACTACTTGACTAGCCTATTGGTCCCAAGCAAACGATTAACGTACCCCATTTCTAGTACTACACAATGTTTGTTTTGATTCGCTATGAAAATTTGACAGATAAAGGGGTTAGTGGATTTTCCTATGTTTCGAGGGGTGAATCGATTAGCTTGGGACCGAAGATAGTACCAGAGCACAATTGTTAAGAAAACATGGTTTACATCTACAAAAGTACGTATTTTTTTTATAGAAATTCGGGTTTCTTTATCAGCCAAGTTGAATTTTGGCTCCAACCTTTGAAAACAAGGCTTGGGTTTTATAGAATAGACCTTTGTGAGTTCATACGTGACGTTAGATTTTTTTAAGCCAGGTTGGATTTCGGTTCAATCGTTTGAAATTTGTGCTTGGATTTTATAGAATGGAACTAGCTGAAAACCGAACCGATTAATGTTCACAAAAGAAGGTATTTTCATAGAAAAGTTAATTTTCTGTTTTGCCGAACTGAATTTTGGCTCCTATATTTGAGAAATAGGCTTGTATTTTATAGAATAGAAGTTGCTGAATCCATACGTGATGGTACATTTTTTGAAGCATGCACATTTTTTAGAAAACTGGGTTTGAGTTTTCAAGAGTATATATTTTTATAGAAATTTAGGTTTCGTGTTCAGCCAAGTTGAATTTCGGCTCCTTCCTTTGAAAAATAGGCGTTGATTTTACAGAATTGCTGAATCCATACGTATTTTCATAGAAATTTGGTTTTTCGGTTCTGCCAAATTTCATTTCGGCTCATATCTTTGAAAAATAAGCTTGTATTTTATAGAAGGGACCTTGCTGATACGTGAAGGTTGATCCGGGTTTATAATTCGAAAAGTATTTTTTTCGAAGTGTTCTGCAAAGTTGGATTTTGATACTGTCCTTTGAAAGTTATGCTTAGATTTTATAGCATTGAGCTTGCTGAATTCATATGTGATGATTATTTTTTAACCACACGCAAAGCAAGGTTTAAATTGACAAAACTACGTATTTATAATGAAATTTGGTTTTTTTGTTCAGCCAAGATTGGGCTTGCTTTAAATATTACGCTTACCTTCTTGAATCCATACGTTTAGTTAGATTTTTTTGAAGCACGCACAATTGTGGAGATTACTGAGTTATATTTGGAAAGGGAGGGAACTATCGAATACAGAACGTTTTTTTATAAGAACTGTTAAATTTGTGGTATTCCGCTTGATAGTTTATCCGGATTTTATCAATACCCAAAAATCAATTGTTTTGATCCTATTCATCTACATTTTTACCAATGTTCTTCATTGAAAGGATACAAAAACTTGTGCACGAAATGTCTTGTTGATAACCCGAGTGTTACACATAATAAAGTCAACATTTGTGGCATTAATGTCAAAAATCACAGCTTCAAATAAGTATAAATATAAATGTTAGCGTTTGAAATATACGGTTTAAATGTAATGTAAAACAAATTTTAAATATTTTTTTTTGGTTCATTTTTTATCCCCCCTCCCCCTTGACTGAAAAAGGGGAACCAAGGTAAAAAAATCGTATGAAAAATTGCCATCTGCAATTATGAAAAATTGTCACCTCCAATTATGAAAAAGGGGGACCAAAGTAAAATTATCATATGAAAAAATTGACACCTGCAAACTGCTCATATGAAAAATTGGCACCTCCAATGATGAAAAGGGGTGAAAATATCATATGAAAAATTGTCACCTCCAATTATGAAACCGGGGGACCAAGGTGAAAATATTCTATTAAAAATTGTCACCTTCAATTATGAAAAGGGGGGACCAAGGTGAAAATATCATATGAAAAATTGTCATCTCAATTGGCACCATGGGCAGTAGAGTGATGCAAAATTTGAAATTTTCGCTCCACAGTACTTAAACGATCCAAAATCGGATCCTGACTAACCTCTCAAAATTTGAACCCATTTGGTGAGAAACTGAGATGGCACAAACCAATTGAAGTTTGAATGGGAAATACTATGGTAAAACCAAGATTTTTGTTCATGTCTATCTAATTATTCACCATATTGGCCTGCTTCAAAAGTTTTCAACTGTACTTGTAGAAAATTTTCCCAGCTACAACTTTGCTGAAGACCACTTTTTAATTAAATGCAAGGATAGAAACTTATCAATGGTTCAATGCGCTGATGTCTTATGATCATGCTCAATCAACTGCTCAGCAGGCAACATTGGTGTTTCTGGGGCGTTGATTAGGACACACAAATCATGGCTACTATGTCACACTGCAAAATACAGTGTTGCCTACAGAGCAGCTGCTTGATCATGTCATAAGTTTACCAATCTCTTAAATAATTAATAACTTTTTCCTGTCTCGTTTTACATAGAAACAATCTTCAGCAAAGTTGTAGCTGAGAAAATTTTCTATAAGAATGGCTATCGAACTGTTCCGCAGCTCAATATGGAAAAAGACTAGAAGGCAATGAACAAAAAGTTGAGATTTCCCATAGTAATTTACATGTAAACTTCAAATGTCTTGTGCGAAGTCTGTTTCTAACCAAATGAGTTGTAACTTTGAGAGGCTAATCAGGACCCGATTTGAAACCATTTAAGCACTGTGGAGCGAAAATGTCAAATTTTGCATCAGTCTAATGGGCAGGCGATGGGGATTACTAAGGTTCCCCTCTCTGATGAACCACTGCATGAGAGAACCAAAGAGCTAGTCTAAAGGGTGATACGGTCAAAATTTGGTCAAGGGAAAACGCGTGTAAATCGGTGAAATCGTTTATTTAAAAAATCAAATTAAATTTCTTTTTCAAGTTCAATTAGTATAAAATTCAGGAAAAATATTCAGTTAGGCTTCCGCTTTTCCAAATCCGAATTGCCGGGCCTTACGCTTGACCCCTGCCATCAGATTTTGTACAGCCACCTTGTCCACCTTCTTCGCCGCAGAAAGCCAGTTTGCCTTGAACTGCTGCTCGCCCTTAGCAGTTTTTTTGGTCTTCTTTAGGTTCCGCTTGACAATAGCCCAGTATTTCTCAATTGGGCGGAGCTCTGGCGTGTTGGGAGGGTTCTTGTCCTTGGGTACCACCTGCACGTTGTTGGCGGCGTACCACTCCATGGCCTTTTTACCGTAATGGCAAGATGCCAAATCCGGCCAAAACAGTACGGAACAACCGTGTTTCTTCAGGAAAGGCAGCAGACGTTTATTCAAACACTCTTTCACGTAAATTTCTTGGTTGACAGTCCCGGAAGCTATGAAAATGCTGCTTTTCAAGCCACAGGTACAGATGGCTTGCCAAACCAGATATTTCTTTGCGAACTTTGACAGTTTCATGTGCTTGAAAACATCTGCTACCTTTCCCCTTCCTTTTGCCGTATAAAACTCCTGTCCTGGAAGCTGCTTGTAGTCGGCTTTGACGTAGGTTTCGTCGTCCATTACCACGCAGTCAAACTTCGTCAGCATCGTCGTGTACAGCCTCCGGGATCGCGCTTTGGCCGTCGTATTTTGTTTATCATCGCGATTTGGAGTCACTACCTTCTTGTAAGTCGATAGTCCGGCTCGTTTTTTGGCTCGATGCACGGTTGTAGACGATACACCCAGCTTATTTGCGGCATCTCGGAGAGAGAGGTTAGGGTTTCGCTTGAAACTACCGGCAACTCTCTTTGTCGTCTCAGCGGCTTCCGGTTTTCGATTTCCCCCCGATCCAGACTTCCTGGCTGTCGACAAACGTTCCCCAAACACTTTAATTACATTTGTAACGGTTGATTTGGCAACTTTTAGCGATTTTGCCAACTTTGCGTGCGAGTAGCTCGGATTTTCGCGATGCGCGAGCAAAATTTTGATACGCTGCTCTTCTTGCTTGGACGGCATTTTGACAACTGAAGATTGAATTCCAAAATCAAAATAGGAGCAACATTCTACACACACACACCTTCAAAATGAGGGGTGTTCAGGTTTTTTAAATGCAAAATTGAAAGAAATACGTCAAGTTGATATTGACCAAATTTTGACCGTATCACCCTTTAGCAGTGATAGTATCACACTTGTTACTCCTTTGCTTGAGGGCCGCGTTGTAGTACTGCACAATACAGTGTTGCTCACAAAGCAAATGCTTGATAATGTCATCAGATTATCAATCTCTTAAATAATTAAGAGCTAACGATCGAAATTTTTATAAAAAGTCATTTCGATAATCTCTGTTCATTCGACGCTACTGGCAACAACTTGATGAGATCCAATTAGGAATGTTTTTGGACCTTACTCATAACTTATTTCAGCCACCTACATGTTGCTGTAACTTTTCGTGACAGAAGTGTTACTCGGCTTACTATTTGAATATCTTTTAACATTGTTAAATATGTGTAATTGTTTGTTGGCTTGTAGAGCACCCTTCAAAATCAAATTAATATGATACCATTTTCTGGGGATTCCAAATCGCAAAGTTTGTTTATGAATTCTATTCTAAACTATTCAAACGGCTCTAAAGACATAAAAATGGTGGCGATCAATGTCATTTATGCGAGTCACTTCTAGTAGAGCTCAGTATTCGAGATTCAGCTATGGGGCCACCAGGCACGAATTATATATCGGAGACCATACAAGCTGCAGATTTTAATGGTACCTACATGCAAACAAAAGTTTACGTTAGGATTGAAAATTCGAATTTTGATGTGTTGATTTCGAGGGCTCGAGTGTCACCGTTAAAATCTGCGCACCCGGTGCGGACAACACTCCCCAGGCATCCCTCACTCGACGTCACTGTATTAATTACTCAAATCGTTCAGGTCGAACCGTTGCAGGCATAACAGGTGGGATCATCATCATCATCATCATCATCATCATCATCATCATCATCATCATCATCACTGATTAGCAACAAGCATAAAGCGATAGGTCATAAAGCACGGCATTCTTGGGCGGTGGTCTCGGTTCCGTGCTCACAGAGTATTATTGTGTTTACCACACAAAACAAATACAAACTCATACGATGATAGGCATAGAGATCTCCAAGCGCAATCTCACAAACCCTAAAATCCAACATCCAAATATAAAAATTAAGAAGAAGAAGAAGAAGAAGAAGAAGAAGAAGAAGAAGAAGAAGAAAAAGGTATCGCGATATCACAACTACTTAATAAGGTAGCGCGCGGTCTCACGCACACTTTTGTGCATCTGGAGAACTCTATAGGAAACTCCCGGTTAATAATTGTACACGGAAAAAAGTTTTCATGTAGTTTCCATTGGGAGTGCACATAATATTTTTTTCCAATAATAAAACCAATGATATCTATCTGAATTTCACATAACATTCATGTGATCACATGAGTTCTATATGATGAATCACTTAAATTTCATTTGACACACAAGGTTCATGTGAGTTTGTGGTACAAACTCCAATTATGATATCACATGAAAGTTGTGTAAAATTCTAATGAATATTTTCCATTGGATATGTGATTTATTCATTGAGTGTAGAATTGTTCAAAAAAAAAAACACGAATGGCGATGGTAATGAGTATTGGAAAGACTTAAATTACACCGAGTATATTCATTTTAACAGAAATGTTCGGGATGGTCCGGGTCAACCGTGATTACTGTTCGTCATGTTCATTTGAACTTCTGTGCAAATTTTCAGCAAAATCGGTGATGATTCAGAGGTGCTTAAAGTTAATTGTATGTTTTAGGTAATTTACGGCTTATACCTAATAGTTGTATCTCGAGACTGCAACAACGAAAACTGCTGTAATAATTATCATAGCGAAGCCTAATGCATTCTGCATCTACCAACCAAATTTGAGTAGTACAATGACATAAAACGAGTTTGAGGGTTTAGCTCAAGAAGCTTCTCAACGTTTTCGATTACCAATGGGTTCATAACTTCACAGCGGGTGAGGAGCCTGAGGGACAATTCCGAAAACCGATCAGAGAGTGGCAACATGCCCGCCAACACTTCAAGACTCATCGTATGTGTCGAGTGCATGCATCCTAACGCGATACGAAGACAACGATACTGGATACATTCCATTTTGATGATATGTGTTTTAGCCGCCGACTAGAAGCAAAAACTACCGTACTCTAAAACCGATAAAATCGTTGTCCGGTACAACGTTAGAAGATCTTGCGGATACCACGTTCCAGTAATTTTTCGGAGAAAATGCTCTTTTCTAAAAATAATTCGAAAAGATATCCAAAATCTAAGAAAAACAGTTTTTCCATAGATTCTTTAGAAAATTTATAAGTAAATCCATTTTTCATATCTCATCATGAAAATAAGTTGGACTAGGAAGAAAAGCGAAAAGTTGATTTTTGTGGATTTTTTATGACCATGATGTCATAGAAAAAATGTGTTTACATGAAAATTGTCTTTGGAATCGGGAAAACTGGGTTTTCGATAAGCTAGACCGGGGCAAATTAAAACAGTTTTTGCAAAGTTAAACTTGGAAGCTCTCTGGAAAAATAATAAAATATCATAAACTAGATGTTTTTACATCAACAGTCTCGTAAAAGCGTTTCCTTTTGTTTACGTTTGCTATGTTCTGTCAATCTAATTGAAACTTCTATTGGCTCTGTTGTCTTGTGAATTTTAGCTATAACGGCATCTTTTCTGATATTTATCTCTCAATCTATGGAATCTACACGAACACTATGTTTAAAAGAAATATCTAGAACAGTATAAGGAACATTATGCCGTAGACTACACATTTTTATATCATATGGATGAAAAGTTCGTAGAACAAATACTTTAAAATTCTTTACTTTTTAAGATATCTTCGAGCATGAAACTAAGTCAAACTTCAATAAAATCATTTTGAATAGTCAACCTTTGGTCACAAAGTTGGTAGATAATACATTAAACTTTGCTATGAAAGTTGTTACAGCAGTTTTTGTTGTTTCAGTCTCGAGATACAAATATTCTAAGCCGTAAATTACATTAAAAACATAAAATTAACTTGAAGCACCTCATCACCGATTTTGCTGGAAATTTGCACAGAAGTTTAAATTAACATTACAAACAGTAATCACGGTTGACCCGGTGCATTCCGAACATTTATGAATAATAAAAGAACTTGTTTTCGTTATTTCAAAAAGTGAATCTTAATGTTAGGATTTATTTAACAACCGCCTAATTGAAAAATAATGAATTGTTAGTTTTTGAAATAAATTTCTAAACCATTTATTTTGTTATTAATCAATCATATTTTTATATTATTGAATGAAGCAACAAAAATAATCTTGTAGTTCTACGTCAACAATGCGATCGTGCTTTGGACACAACCCTTAACTTTTTTTAGCAAGTTTAGAAATACAACATCATTTTAATGTACCATGTCAACCATATCATGGGCTAATGCCGCCATCCTGGTTCTCCGGATAATCTAACTGTAAATGCGTCCGTATCATTTTAACTGCCCTGAAAACCCACAGAAGTTGGCATCATGCTGTCAGTAGTTGTGAAATCAAAACTGGCAGCTTACGGCAATCCATTAACATGGTATCTTTTGCAGATCATGTTTAGTTGGAAAGAGTTACCAAAACTGTTCACGGATAGAACATTTACTATTGATATTTAAAGTTGATAAGAATTAAAATGATTTTCTTCATCTTTAGTTTAAGATTGTATTCAAGTAACAATTTTACGCTAATGTTTATTTGCGATTAAAGGTGTATTTAAATAACAAATATAGATGGATGATCTTTTGTTCTGTTATGCTATAGTTTTTACAAATGAGTACTGTTGTATAAAATCACGGAACGGAGCAAATATTGGTCGTAATGTTCTGACGTCTCTAGAACTTTCTTCTTCTGCCATAATAGTCCAAAATCAAAATAGACAGTTTCGCACGTATGTTCGCCATATAGCCCCAACCCTGATCCTACGAAGTTGCAGAACTCTGGAACATGAAAGCGTAAGATATGGAACTTGGAGCTATTTGGTAGTCCTGTCTGAAACCAGCAAATTCTTCAATTCTCTGAAGATATCCAGAAATTAAGTTTTTAAGGCAAGCTTTGAACACCTCAGCAAAACGGTAAAATACCTACAAAAAGTCGCTTAATTAGTCAATGATAATAAGAGAAGAGTAAAATTGAGTTCTTACATTTTTGAAAATACTGAGAGGTCCATCAGATTTCAACAAAGTCCTCTTCTCTAGTAATTGTGGCAGTATCTACCGGTAAATCCATACTTGCTATGACGTTGACATCAACTTAGGTTCACCCATTATTCAGCAGTTGTTGGATCAACAGCTTCAACACCTTTGTAAATGGTGTTTATGATCCCAAGTACGATATGGAGCACAAGTGGGGGACAAAGCAGAACAGTTCATTGATAAGGAGCTCCACACAACATTGGTTTTTAAACGCAATTATAAAAATGCTTTGCTGGTTTATCATCAGCACCATCAGTATTCCATTTTACGTAACTTGTGTTTATTAAGTCCAACGTTCTTGGAACCTTGCTCTTTTGAGAAAGCATGGACTTACTTGTGCAGCAATATGGACAAGGATAAGTTGGACTGTGACCCGTGATACCTAGCAAATAACTGATGATTTTTAGGTCACCTGCGACAACCGCTTCCAATTTGTCCAACGTGAGAAGTGTCGACCAAACTTGTACAATATTGGTATACTTTTCCAGAATGCTGGGTATTACTGCAAGAAGAAACAACTTCTTCACTACTGTACCTTTAGGTCCATTCCCCCTTTTTCGCTCCTTTTCTACGATAGATAACGTAATCTTAAATGAGCCTCCTCTCCCATCTGTTAAATAGAAATCTTTCATGTTCAACATACTCAATTAATGCCTTCACATCGTTACAAAATATGACTGGTTTCATCAAGACTCTTGGAGAAGACCCCTTACTGGTCTGCTCAAATTCGAATGGAAGATGCGTAACAGAAAAAAAAACTCCTTGAGCTTCTGGTTCATATCTTTTATCTTTTGCGGAAGATAAGAGGGGACTTCGATGTCCATTCCTGTCCCGGAGGGGACTGCTTAATTGCAATGTTTTCCTTGTGCTCAAATTGCATTTGGTTTTTAATAGGAACAAGTCATCCACAGATAGAATTTTATTACTATGTGAAGTCGATTAACCTGTGACTCAACGGGAAGGACGTCCTCGTATGATAACAAGTGTTACGGAGCCATCTTCATCAGGTTAATATAGGATGCAACAACTGAATCGCCGGTTCGTGGTTGTTCACCTTGCACAAGCTACAGAAGGTTATTGTGTCGTTCAAGGAAGGTACATGAATGCCGTTGGCCTTTGGAAATTTCCAAAAACATGCCGTACAGAATTTTGAAGTGCGCACCTTTTTGGAGACCTCCTTCGCTGAAGGCCTCCCAGGCTTCTTCGCCTTATTCTGTAAGCCGCATAGATTTGGAAATGTTACACGAGCAGCTATACACTCAAAAAATTCCACACATCTTTATTGACGAATTTCCATGTGAAATTCCACATGATTTGCATGTGACCACACATAAACAGAATCCACCCAGAAGCACATATGAAATTTATGAGTCAAATGAATAGTATGTGTGGTCTGGATTGGACTGGATTGGACAAGGCGATCCCGAATGAACTTGTCAAAATTATAAACAAAAACAAACAAGTTAAATTGAAACAAATCAAACCTGTTGCCAACCTTGCACACTAAAGTTATTCAATGAAAATAAAAGATAATAACAATTAGGTGATCCAAGAGACGTTTCTCAGTGGAAATTGACTGCTAGAAATCTAGAGTGTGTGAGTGATCTGGAATGTAAACATAAACAAAGCAGAAATTCATATGAGAATAAACTGCCAGTTCTACTGTGATCGGTCAAAAGTTCTTGGTAAACAAAAAAATCAGCTGATCGCAACTGTCTCGTGGACAGCTTTATTGTAATATTTCAGGAGGAAAAGTCAACTTATCGACACCCCCCAAATCCTCTCGCTACTTCTTTTTCTTCCCTGTTTCCAATGAATAACCCTCTCTTTCCTAGCTCCATACCTGTCTAATTTAAGTCGATAGATGTGTAGATACTGCAAACTGCATTCTAAAGCCAATGGTGTTAAGGAAACTAAACTTCAAAAACAAAAAGTTGCGCTGGATCCTCCGACCGATTATTTTCAATGAGGTCTCAAATGATAGGGAAAGGCCTTTACTTGCATGAGCCAAAATATCAGACTTGTCGATTTTTTAAAAATAAAGTTCTCTTTAAAACACACCGTGATCCATCTGGAAGATGAATGAGAAAGATTTCGAAATACAGCTATCTGAATTATTGAAAGATAAAAGTATAATGCACTCCTGACAAAACCGGGTCATTTCTGTATTTGTAAATGAACTTAGCGGAAATGAAATTACTCTTGATAAAAAAGGAGTCGTCTTGTCATGCGTTACTTATTGTTACATAGAGGGGGTCTAAAATCCGGGTTTCCTGGGTTACGTAATTTGCGTACTGGGCCTAGTGGGCCAACGCACTCGCAACCCTTTTACGAAATGATCATAGAAAAGATACATGAGTTTGAAAATTAAGTACGTCCTACAGTGTTCTTGCCCCACTTTACTCTTCATGGAAAATGACGCAATTCCAGACCTCCATCCATCCCATCTTGCGATACTGGATTCGCGAACAGACGCAGAGCCTTTATGTTTTTTCCATTGATTAGGTATAGGTAGGAGAGAACAGTCCATAATGCACCCCTGCTGTAAAATGGTTCTCGTTCTAATTCTGGGATTGCTAGTTCAAGTACTGAACTAACAATGCTGCTCGTTATTTTCACCAATTGATAATCGGAAAACTATGAAAAATAGTGAGAGGCCATTTTACCCCAGGGGTGCGTTTTAAACCATCCTACTCTACCTATTGGGAAATTTTTCGTCGGAGCTCAATTCGATGCATTCGCTGCAGATGTTGGACCGCTCTATAATGTCAAAAGCCATCCCACGTATCTAAAACCTCAATTTACGCGTGTTAGTGCGCCAAATTCTAATTGAATGCTTTGTACTATCGTCAAATGTTGTTTCCGCCACGCCAGACGAAAGCTGTGATAAATTCCGAAAAATAGGAATAGTTACAAAGCCAAAAGCATTACACTGCAGTTTTCAGCGAGTCTTCAACTTTAGCTTCACACAAGATAAAAGTGGGGCTAGGTACGAGAAAAATCGCAGAACGGGCCATCAGAATGAATGAGAAACTTTTGTGTGTGAACATGGGAGCAGTACGCATCTTGATTTTTTGCCTCTCCAGAAAGCAGTAACTGAATGAATACCAAAGCGCTTCCCACTTCTTCGGGCGCATGTTGGCAATGGTGGATTACGGAGAAAATGAAACAGAAAGAGGTTGTGCACCGTAATCAAGCTTGAAGAAATTAAAATTTTTATTCGAAAAAGTGAAAAGATCATAACGGTTTTCTGAACTATTTGAGTCACGGCTGCCTTTGAGAGAAATGGTGTGCTCTCAATGGTGAAAAGCGGTTCGTCTTACGCTGTGCAGATATAATGATATTTTCTTCCAAAAGCCACTATTATGCTATAGCAGTTTTTTTTGTTATTTGTTCCAGACATGCGCAAGTCTAATTATCTCTAGAAGTTCATTGGTCCAACAGCTGGAATGGCAATCTGCCAACCATTTACGATAAATATGCATCATTCCATATCCATATATGAAACACTGTTTCGGTGCTGCAGTTACGTTATATACACTGTATACACAAATTACGAAGAACGGAAGAACACTGGAATAGATAACAATGAGCTACCAGTTGAACCATTTCATATCTCGCATCACGTTCTTCACCAAAGATGAATACCAAGGTCCAACAGGCTACGGAGCTATTTTTGCTAATGCCCTTGACCTATTTTATTTTTAATAACCAGCACTAGCTTTATTCTTGGGGTTTGATTTATATTGAAAGAAATGATAAAGATAATGATATATTCAACAGATACATGCAATTATTTATGTCTAAGCTGATTTCAATTTGGGTTTTTTTTTGTTCGTAAAAGCAATATCATCCACAGGAACACGAGATTTTGCATGGAAATATTTAGTCTAATGGAAATATAAATGAATTAAAATTGTTAGGTTTATAGCCACCCTGTAATCATCTGCTGTTCTTATTGTTTGTTAAAGCTGATTGAATGTGTACTTAAGACCATTATTTAAATGAATACATATTCTTACGCTTCCATCCAATCCATGCCAATACTTTTGTGCATTTCATACCAATTATCACACGCAAAACAAATGGCTTGAACATTAAATGTAAGACGAGATTCTCTGTATGTTTTTCTTACAACAAATGTACTGGCAGTCCTTACAATTGACTGTACTGCCGGTGGACGCATAATTGCCCTATGTGCTATGGGAGAATTGTTTCCACTGGCAGTGTACATGCGTACAGGCAAGAATGAATATTTTCATATAAAACCTTCACGGGATGATTTTCTAGCCGAAGTGCATTTGGTGGAACAAAGTTGGATCAAAAACGTGACTAACATAAAAATTACAAAATTATTTATTAAACCTTCCGAGGACCACATTACAAAATCTGTTCATACAAATTCTGTATATATTTTATGCAAATTTTAAATAAAAGAAATTGAATGTTATACAAATTTGACAGAGGCTGCGAAATTTGCGTGACGCAGGGTGGAATGTATGCAAAAAGATCGAAAAGGATGTGGACGTCTTTTTGAAATCACCACCGACATAGGGGAAATTACGTATTCTCGTCAATCTAAGCAGCGTCTGCACTTCTACTAGCATTTTCTCAGCGTCACGCACATATATGATGTGTCTGTTTGTTTACATTCATCTGCTGCTTGCTTCTCTATCCATTCCAATCGACAGAATTTTTCAAAACGTTTTGAAAGCGTTTTTACAACGCTCCAAACTTCTCAGGTGAGTGTGACTATTGTCGGCAGCCTCTTTTTCTTCGGCAACGTTCCCATTAGAACTGCGTGTTAACCAGCTGTTCTATTATCGGCAACTCGAAATCAACCTCATTTTGTAGTGCGTATGCTTTATTTGAAGAAAAATGTAGCATTACTGGATTGCTCGATCGTTCAAATATAATCAGATTGAAGCTGAAAGGCTAAACAATCGTTTGGACACATTCAGGGAAGTGCGTTGATGGGAAAACATAGTGAAATTAACGTTTAAATTTTGGTTGCCGAAAACAGTCAATGGGTGCCGAAGCCAACATTTACCCTATATATCGACAGCGAAGACTTGTTGCCAAAATCGGTCAATAAAAATGTATCCGTTATGGCATGAAATAAGATGGTATACGCAATTAAAATGAAGTAGTGAGATAACAAGTATCATTACAAGCTCTGCCATAGCCAGTCTTGTAAGCGGTCACGGTAGTCGACACATTTTCTGTGATAATTGACTGCCTTTGCCTCCGACACTTGTAAAGCAAGCTATCATAGTACAGTACCAAACTAAAATGTCGTATGACAGGCTCTGTCATACGACACTGTCGCCGAGACCGTCACGAATGTATGTATTTTAGTTTTTCTCATAATAAGAGCTGCTGATGGTGTGCTTGTGTGAATTCTGAAAATAGCAAGCAATGATGTCCTAGTAATAATATTTCTGATCAGAAATGGTTTGATTTACACCAAATTGAGGAATTACAACGAAATCACACATGTCATATGATAGCTATTTTGATAATTTTCTTTTAGCTCGAATGTTATTCTACCGCTCGTGTTGTGTAAGAGAGACGACGGTAGAGCATGAGTGTTCGAATACAAACAGACTGTCGCGCACGACAACGAAGCGAGTGTAGTAAAAAACGTCAACTGTTTCAACCCCTGGCCATAGCTGTTATACACATACTTTATAAATCCATAATTTATTCTCGTTCATTTTGGCGGGGTAGACATTTTTGTTACAGCGCTTTTTTCCACATGATTTTAGAAGATCGAAGTATGCTATGCTCCGGGTGGACGTGTTTGTTTTCGAGGTCGTATTTTTTGACGTAGGATTACATCTTTCGGCAACATATTGTGGGTGCAATTTCAAAAAATCAAAATCAACCGCATTACGAAAATAGGTCAGGTTTTGACCACATAGCTCTGTCAATAGCAAATGGATTTTAATTCTAGACAAGCCAAACGATTAGAAGTTTATCTACAAATCTGCTAAAATGAACACTCTATTAATTTTCAATTGATCACTATTGAAAATAACACAAATGTCCAACTGTTGTAATGGTGATCAAAATTATCACCGACTGCCTGCAAAAAGCGCTTTCTCTAACACCAGATTTAAAAATCGAATTCGATGAGGTCTCACTGAACGGTGCTCATTCAATCACCGTTTGTGGGGTGGTGTCCGGTCGTCGGTGTCAACAGCAGCATCAGCAGCAGCAGTGCATTCGGCGTGTGGCGTTGAACATTGTTCTACAGTACACAACGAAAGGCAGCCTGCAAGCAGCGAGCTGCCCTAATAAACAAATACCATAAACGAACAATAACCCACATAGTCGAACTTTTCCACAAATTATTTGGATGATACCGCAAACACGTCGTTAAGCAAAATAACCATGTAAATATAAAATAACTCATCTGTGTTGAACACCCTAATAGCTCAGCATTACAACCACCATAAATTTGTTAAAGAGTACCGTCGGATTACAACTCGTACCGTCCCATCGCAATGCTGTCCTGTATACGGAAATTGTTGGAGAAAATGATTCTTTTTCGTCTTGACAAATGGGTCGAATCGAATGGTTTACTTTCAGACACGCAATTTGGCTTTCAACTGAAATTCAACTGGCCTATGTGCAAAAACAGCAAATGGGTTCAGTTTTCTTAGACATTAAGAGGGCTTTTGATTCTGTTTGTATCGATGTCCTTTCGGATAAACTCCACGATAGTGGTCTTTCACCAATTATAAACAACTATGAGCAACTTGTTGTCTGAGAAATATATGAGCTTTTCTCATTGAAACTCGACAACTTCACGAATACGTTACATGGGTCTCCCACAGGGCTCATGTTTAAGCCCCCTTCTTTATAATTGTTATGTAAAATACATTGATGGTTGTCTTGATGAAAATTGCTCGCTAAGGCAGCTTGCAGATGACGGTGTTGTGTCCGTTATAGGGCCAAGTGCACCGGACCTGCAAGGACCATTGCAAGATACGTTAGACAATTTGTCTACTTGGGCTATGAAGCTAGGTATCGAATTCTCTCCGGAGAAAACTGTGTTGGTTGTTTTTTCTAGGAAGCATCATCCTGCACAGTTACATTTAATTTGATTTCAGTTTATGCAATTGATAAATTTTGTTTTCGTTTTGCTGTACATTTGCTCTTCTTGCCTTAGCATAACATCAAATTGAATACTTGTTTGATCAACAGGAAAAATTGATATCAAATTGAGTTTTTTGCTCTCAATTTTGATATTTTAACCGTTAAAACGACCAAAACGACAGCAACCTGAGCAATCATTATTAGCGAAATCACAACATCAAATTTAGATTTCAATTTGATCTCAGACTTTGCTCGGGTTACGAGTACATGACGCTGGATATTGGCCCTTCTTCATTCAATTCCTCTCGTGTTTGCCTCCAAGATTTTTATAGTTCCTCTGTAAATTTTGATCTGGCCATGTTGCAAGAAATCCGTGGAATACCAGATCACCATCGGTCGATGGTTGTTCCCTTAATTTTTGCAAACAAGTACCACCATATCCGTAACAACAGGAGTTTTTTCACAGATGGGTCAAATATAAACGCTTCTACTGGATTTGGAGTATTCAACGAATTTCATAGCGCCTCATATCAACTGCAAAAACCCTGTTCCGTATACGTTGCGGAACCAGCAGCCATACTCTACGCAGTAGAGCAAATTGCCTCACTATTTTATTTTTACAGATAGCCTTAGCTCGTTGGAGGCTATACGATCAATGAGGCTGATGAAGCCTCGTATTGCCTGACCGAAATCCGAGCTAAATTGAGTACTTTATCTAACTGCTCCTATACTATCACCTTAGTTTGGGTCCCATCTCATTGCTCAATTCCGGGTAATGAGAAAGCGGACTCGCTAGCTAAGGTGGGCGCTATGAAAGGCAGCACGTCCTCACCAACTGGCAACCAAAATGGAATGAGAGTGATCTGGGAAGATGGTTACATTCTATTCTCCCACAGGTATCGAACAAGCCATGGTTCAACGGATTGGACATGAGCCGTGACTTTATACGTGTTATAGGCTCATGTCCAATCACTACTCGTTAGACTCGCATTTCTTCCGAATCGGGCTCGCAGGCAGCAATTTGTGCGAGATCGACCACGTGCTTTGGTCATGCACCCTTCATTGTGTTGCTAGATCCGAGTTATCCGCATCCCTCAGGGCCCGAGGAAAACAACCTTTGCGGCCTTAGAGACATCTTGGCGAGCCCAGATCTCGATTATTTTAATTTAATTTATGTGTTTTTAAAACGGAAAATGAGCCTGGAAAAATAAACACATTAAAAAAAAAAGCTTTGATCTTGGTTTCGTTTTCCATTGGGTTTAAATTAATTTTAATTTATTCTTACTGTGCATGCTATTGTTTGCTGTTCATCAACTACGTAGGGGCTGTTCATCAACTACGTAGACAGTTTTTTGGGGACTATTGACCCCCCTCCCCCTGTCCATAAAAAACAAATATTTTGTATGGGCCGCGGATAATTGCCAACCCTTCCCCCTAAACTGTCTACGTACTTTATGGGCAGCCCCCTATTAGTTTATTTTAGCAGTATTGCATAGACAATACGTAGACAATTGTCCACACAATTTTTAAAATTTGATTGGCCCGTGGACTATCGAACTCCAGACGAAACTAGAACCGCACTACCATTCATACTGGCGACAAAGCTCTGACGAGACAACGAAACCTTACCCCCCAGCTCCTCCCCTGATCCTATCCTTCGACAATGTATCTCTCTAACCTCGAGTAAGCCGCGAGTATTCGGCCCAACTCCTACTAGACATAGAAATAAGTGAATTTTGTTACAAACAAAGAACAATGAACTATCGGCTCCGTAAAGCTAACGCGATTGAGCCTTCTAAATAAACATACTAGTTAAAAAAAATTAGATGCTATGATCATATTTTGAATTGGTAAGATACAAGAAGAGGTTGCAAAGAATGTGTTTGACATATTAAACCTGTTTATTTCACTTCATGAGAGTCACAATCAGCGATTTTTCACACACTCACTCATTCACTCAGCGATCAGCAAATCGCTGATTGTGACTCATAGAAAGCAAAATTTACAGGTTTTATGTTTCAAACGCATACTTTGTAACCTCTTCTTGTAAGTTACAAGTAAAACATGTCATCATACCATCTTTTCGTTTTATTATTCCGAAAAACATTATTTTAGCTGAAATGAGTATTTATCAACACGCCTCTAAGCAAACATGTTGCAGGTTATAAAGATAATCCTAGTTGCAGCTTACTGCCATTAATGTGTTTTTTCTTTTATATATTACTATCTGAGCCAAGGTAAGAATAAATACCAACAGTTAACTACTAACGCGTTTCTATTTATTTATGAGATATATTATAAACTATATCAATAAACCGCTTTTAGAATGTATCATATTTCGTTATAATTGTGTTCTAAAGTATCATATTTCCAGTAACTCAGAGTGTTAGAAGTCTGTTATTCTATTATTGATTAAAATATTATTGGTTTTATAGTTTTATTAGAGCATTTTTATAGAAGGTGTTATTTTTTTTGTTTTGACAAGAGTATATTTTTGTGATAAATTGAGATATTTTATCAACATCCTGTCATAACAATTGTTATAAACTACAACCGTTGTTAAAGAAAATCAGTATAACAGCGAAACACAAACTGATATAATCTTGTTATTTCTTTCAAGTCTGGTAGTGCGGTGTAATACCACAATGATGCGCTATTCAGCGCGCTACATCCGACACTATTTACAACGTATAGAACGAGAGTAAAATTGAATTTTGCTAGTTGGATACCAGTTTTCAACTGTAGCCACAATATGCGGCGACAACTTGTTGTCGTATTGGGATGCTAACAATCAATAAGGGTATTCACGTAGCGCATCGCAAATGTGTAAACAATCGTAAATACGTATACTCCATTGCACTTCAATTTGGCCTGGTTTAAAAATCAGTGAAAAATCGGCGATTGACGTGTTTGTTTACAAATGCAATTACGCACAAATCTCAAATCACTGCGGAGGTCTGTTTGGTGGAGAACAAGTCAGTTTGATGGCAATGCAAGTTAGATAAAAATGTGAAAAATGACGGTTAACGGTTAGAATCGGATAACTAGATATGGATCAAATCACATGAGAATGCATGATACTCACAGCAAAAAATAAATTTTAATATTACATCCAAGAGGATGCACTTCAATCATGTCGAAAATCTCATGTTATTTTTATGGCCTGACGCTGCTTTTACTGCTTTTGTTTATTTTTGTTGCCATAAAAAATACATGAGATTTTCGACATGATTGAAGTGCAATGATAATGTTGTCCTTTATGGTAAGTAATATTACACCATATTTTTGACACGATTGAAGTTTTTTTTTTTTTAATTCTTTATTAAAGAGATTTTTAGCCTTAGGCTAGTTCATCTCTAAACACGATTGAAGTGCATCCACTTTGATGTGATATCAAAAATAATTTATTGCTGTGTTGGACAATTTGAGAAGCCACCGAAATCCACTCTTAGCTAAAACGCATCGCATAAGAATTCCGGAATTCTTTAGCTGTTATATTGAGTGTCTGGGAACACACTCTGATCCCCTTGACAAGTTCGGGTGTCCCCCGGAGGACCATGCTACACATAAAATCAATTATTCTGCTCTGAGCTCCGCATCATTCAGAAACTATTCTACTTCTTTTCCCTGATTTTTTCCTTTTTGATGAGATTTTTGTTGGAATTTAAATTAGTAAAAAGGGTCAGATCTCACCACAGGTGGATACATTCAAATTGTTCATGGTAACCTAGCAAAATACTTTAGAAGTACGTGTAAATGCAGTGTCAAAATTATAAATTTTAGCTATTTTATAATTCGTAATTAAAAGAAGAAAAAAAACCTTTCAGTGGACTACTAATTTACCACAGATGTGCATAAGTGAATCAACACTTTTACATCATTTGTACTGCGGTGTACTTTAAATCGCCTATAGAAATCTATGAATGCGCATTACTCAACGGTGACTATGTCACCAGTTCTACATACTAAAATTAGATGCTCGCCGAGCGCTAAATATATCGATCGTTACAAGTTTTATTTAGCGATAAAAGCACCAATACGTGATCGTGTGTGTTTAGAATCGATCAGATACATGTCTGGGTTTTCGAAAATGATATGCCGCAAACCCTTAGAGTAGTTTTTCGGCACTATCTGTTTGATGGGAATTTGGCAATCCCTCTACGATAGTCCGAACATATCAAAAAAAAAAAAGTTTTAGTTTATAAGATAGATTATTAATATTCATTTTTAAATTACTCATTTAAAGCATCAAATATTTTGCTAACGTAAGTTCATGTTGTTATAGTTCAAAAGATGATTTTATTAGAGTTTTATAATTGAAAATAGGGCGTTAAAATGAGTGGACGTCGAGAAAGAAAGTCGCGCCGTTCGGCCAAAGATGAAGCACCTGTAACGATTGAACTAACTCCAGAACCGCAAACCCTAGATTTGCTAGCGGTTCCAAAACGGGGTGATTCTCCACGTGATTTTAGGAGTTTGCATAGGGAGAAATCTCCCTTTGAAATTGGTGAAAAACCAGAGAAACAGGTTGCATCACAAAAAGCAATCATAGACAAAGCACTGGTTATGGACATTTCTGGAGGTGTTACTAATGTGGATGAATACATTTCGCTCTTTTTCACGGATTCCTGCAGTCTTGATCCAGCTAGTTGTGGTGACATTTCCACAGTAAAAATCGAAATTATAGAAGAGCAACCAATTGAACCAGAGGCACCAAAACCCGCTGCTGAGCATGAGAAAACTTTAAGTGAAGCAGAAGCTGAGTTACAAGCGCAACAGGAACAAGGTAAGTCCCAAGAAGAATCCGCTCCGGCACCTGTCGAGGAAATTCCCCAGCCTGCTCCAGAACCTGTGGAAGAAGAGGTAGAAGAAGAGGAAGAAGAAGAGGAGGAAGAAGTTCCTCCACCTCGTGAGCCGACACCACCTCCTCCACCTCGTGAGCCGACACCACCGCCACCACCTCCACCAAAAGAACGAACACCCGAACCAGAATATGATTCAGACGTTGAGCTGATTCCACCGAAGGAAGAGTTCGATCCCTCAGTGTGGAAAAGTGTTGATGATATAGAACAACAATTAAAAAATAGTGAAGAAGAATCAAAGAAAGCTAAGAAAGAAGCTAAAGAACCTGCAGAAGGTAAACCATCTTCTAAAGAAGCGTCAAGGCGAGAATCTGTTCACGAAATGACAGAGAGAGAACGTGACTTAGAATGGCAACGTCAACGTCAATTAATGCGGCCGCCGCTTATTATTTCACATTTAAAAGCAAGAGCAGCTCCCAAAGGCTCCACAGTGAAACTAACATGCACTATATCTGGACCAGGGATTACAGTTCGATGGTTCAAAGATGGAAATCCGATTGAAAAAAGTTCCAAGCATACCTTCAAAGTTAGTGAAGGTTTACTGAGTTTAGAAATGGTTAACGTGGACTACAGCGATGTTGGTGAATACAGTTGTGTAATCAAAAATAAAAATGGAGAAACATCAACGTCTACGACAGTGAAAGTATATGAAAACTATGAATCAAAGCCCATTCCTCCTACTTTCATTTCAATCAAAGGTAACCAATTTGAGATTGTATTCAAGTATCATATGTGAGGTGAGTTGCGGCATTGTCAGTCATCATCGGATTTTTGGTAGAGTGGAGCAACAATCCCAATGCTTTTGTAGTAGTTATTTAAAACCTCAAGCTATTTCACTGCCATCGAAGGTCAATTAAATAGATCAAGGATCAAGTGTCTTCATAGCTGCATCATACAATTTCTATACACTTTGATATGCATCATGACAAATTCTACCCAACTTCAACATAGACAAATTCCATTTCAAAGCTTCAGAAACAGGAAATAGTAAATAGTAATTTCAGTACTTCATATGTTGAACATGCACATAATGTCTTGACTCAATATATATATATATTTATACACTTAAACAAGCAATTTGCATGAAACTTTGTATAATTGCTTATTTTAAGCAATCGTTGATACTTGTGCTTAAATTTGGACATTTTGAATTTTACAAATATTTTCAAAATGGCGTATTATATATTTTTCACTTTTAATCGAAATGATATGTGAGAGAAAGTTGTAGGAAACAATAAAATCTTTCTTGAGAAAATTTTGTGCGGATATTTTTTTAATATTTCTAATCAAAAAGCTCCTTTAATTAACAATTGAGAGCTTTCTATGCCAATATTCCAATACAAACCATACAAGTCAAACAAATGTCCTCCGGTTGGTTTACCGAGCCATTACCGATTAGGCTATCTGAGGCCCAAAACTTTCAAACTAGACTCTTGAAAAATTGAGGAAGATAAAACTTTTGGTAATTTTTCAAAATGAAATTTTTGACACCAAATTTCAAATGCACAGTTACGATTCTTAATTTAGTTTTTTAGTTTAGATTATTTAAGCTACGTGGAAAAAAATTGCACAAAAAAAACATTTTTACAATAGAACGAATAACGACAACTGGTATTGAGCAGACTTATATAAATTTCTTGGTATGGCGTTTGCGCTACAATATTCAAGAATTAATCTTACGTAATCAACCATATTTGAGAGTTGATCTTACACAAGCTACTTAAAGTGTTTTCTGCTTCTACCTGTCTTTGAGATGGCATAGGTCAGCAAAAAGCAACAGTATGTTCCCCGAGGGGGGCGTCACATCTAAATCTCAATTCTAGATGTTTGAAAAATCTCACAAATCAATCTACGAACAATCTTCTTTCATTTCTCGCATCTACTTGCATCGTGCATCATATTTTTGCCGGAAATCTTCAGAATCGTCATCAATCTTCTTTCTATCTACTCAGCGTGCGCGCAGATGCCCCCACCAAAACAAAATCTTTCCTGTATCGTAGATAGAGTCGTCCCCCACGATGTTCCCGTACTTTCTGCAGCATATTAATAACTTACAGCAACTTAAAACAAAAGCAAAAAACCTCTGCTACTGTCAAAGATCGCAAATAGTAAAGAGGCTGAATTCGTTGAAGTGGCCTCGGAAGTGGCGACATCTCATCCATTTGACAGGTTGTCTGCACGATTGGAATGACTTTTCCCAAGACCTTGACACATAAGCGATTGTTCCAATGTTGACGTGTCATCTCTTTCTGAGTTCAGGCTCTTTAGTAGATCGTAGTAGATCGTAATGACACGTGTACTTTACGACATTTTCGCCTCACATCTTTACAGTTTTTTCGTAAACAAACCTTCCCAATATGTCAAATTCCTATGAAAAAAGTGAGACTAAAACGTCATGTACTTTCCTACGATCTACTAAAGAGGCTGCGTGATAATATGTAGTGGAGTGTTAAGTTTGAACCATTTTGTGACAGATTCTGGTGGAATTTTGCATGAATTTTTGTTTGTTATGTGATACGAGCACCAGAACACAAACGTAAACAATGACTTCTTCCAAGAATTTCGCGAGAATGAAAACTCGCCCAAGTAAACCACCACGATTGCACATGGGAAAAAATGGACGGAAAAATACATTTAATTGTGTACCACAGAAAACTCTCACTTCCTGTTTTCTCCCCAGTATGAAATAATTTCCATTCGATTCCGCAAGTTTTTTTTTTCTAACAGAAATGATATAAACCATTTTTTTGCTACAGCGTGTTTCGGAAATGCTACAAAATAAAATGTATTTTTTCATTCACTTTTTTCCATTGTGCATGGACTTTGAACTCCGAGAAACTTACAAAAGAAGTTATTGTTTACGTTTGTGAAATTGACCCTTATGAACGCTCAGTGTTGAATCTGCATTCATTTTTAACCAACATGCTTCAGCTACTGCAGTTACATAGCATTCTTACTCAGTACAATGTTGAAAAAGTTAATCTAAATTTCAGCAATATAAAGCGCATCAACGCCATTTCAGCTTTCTAGCCAGAGACAACAGGACTCTGAGTGTAGCATGTTTGGTCACAGGGGCGAACACTTCATCGTAATCGACGCCCTCGTCGACGCCATAGCACTGAGTGAATCTCTGCGCGACGATCCCTGCTTTGTAGCGGACGATTTCATTTAATTCGTTCCGTTTCACTTTGAACACCCAACTACTGTCTACAAGTTTCTTGCCCTTCGGAAGTGGCACCAACTTCCACGTCTCATTCTGCTTATACGACTGGATTTCGCTATCCATCGCTCCCTTCCACGAATATCGATCTGGGCTGGACACTGTTTGCTTGTACGTCGCTGGTTCCTGCATCTTCTGCGTCACAACACCTACCACATAATCCAACAAACGGCTCGGTAGCACGCCACGGGTGCGACGACCTTGTTGATTTGCACTTTCTTATTCTTCACTCACTTCATCGTCTTTTTCCTCCTCCTTCACCGCGAGGGGATCTTCATCTGGATCGGGATCGGCCACATAAAAATAATCTTCACGCTCACTGTCTTCGCTCGCCGATTCTTCATCTTCTTCGCCGCTATCGGCAGTTTCTTCTTCCGCTGCCTACTGCTTCGGGAGCACCTCAGGAAAAGGCCACTCGATCACACTACTAGACAAATTTTCATCAGATGTCACTTTCGAATCCATTCTATGTGACGATGCGTCCTCCATAACTTGGCGTCACGGCTTATTGTGACTCTGTCAGTCGAGGTATCAACAAAACGGTAACACGTCAGAGTACCCAATAAACCTCAGCTTCCTCGCTTTACTGTCAAATTTTCCCCATTTGACATCGGGAATGTGGACATAAGCAAGACAACCATATACTTTCAAATGGCTAAGTATCGGTTGCCTCCCATACCACTTTTCATACGGAGTCTTGTCAACCGATCGTGACGGAAGTCGGTTCTCTAAATAAGCAGCCGACAGTACGGCCTCGCCCCAGAACCGCTTATCCAAACCCGCATAAAGGAGCATCGTCGTTGCCATTTCTTGCTGCGACCGGTTCTTCCGCTCAGCTACACCATTCCGCTGTGGCAAGTTCCGGAGAATTATGGCAATTCGCAACGATTCTTGCAACTCTTGTCCTGCTGTCGTCAATCTATCGAACAGCTCTTCGATTTCCAGAAGATGACACTCCAGATCACCACACTCGGACAAGTTCAACGAACACAATTTCTTCAGCAACGAAACGCGAGAAGTCATCGTAGACTTTTCGTGGTACGCACGAAGTTGCGCCTAAAATTATTTCGCGTCTTTCGCACATTTTAACACGCTATACTGGCTTTCTTCTACACACAACCCGATAGTATCACGAGCTTTCTGTTCGTCTTTCTTCCACTGTGCCGTCACCGGCTCCGGTTTCGCGTTGGTAATAACATACCAGATCTCTTCCCGCATCAACATCATTTCCATGCGGAATTTCCAGCTCTGCCAGTTCTGGTTGTTGAGCTTGGCAAACATAAGTTTGCTCAAATTCACCATCTTCACACAACACAAGAGGCACTCGCGACGTGTAAAATAAAACGGACCATGAAATCACATTTTCGCAATATTTTGACCTTCCGCCACTTGCTTGTAGAGAAAGGATGGAACTGCGACATTGCTCTGGACCCATAACCTATGGGTGGACCGAAGTGGACATAGTTCTCACGGGTCGCAAGCGGACACACACGTATTGCCTTCGGAAGGATCGACAAATAAATACGCACGACACGTCACGGAAGAACAAACTAAACTTTACTATTGTTGTTGTTATGTACACATGAAACATATAGTGTTGCTAGAAGGGCCGTCATGCACATATAAGCAAAGATGAATTCTAAGATGAAACTGTCGGAAGAAAAACTTTGTATTTTAGTGTCCTCTTTCACGGTCCCTTTCATCCAATGAATACCCCCCGTATTCAAGGTAATTTTGTGGTTTAGCTGCTACACGTCCCCACGGTAGCTGAAATAAACACGAGTGTTCACCGGTTGATATAAGTGCCATAAAAGTTTATGTATGGTGAGGGGTAACACAATGTAAATACCATCAAATTTAAGCGTAATATCGCATAAATTATCAATGAGCTCTAGATGGCATACACTAAAATAATTGTTTACAAGCTTGTATACATAAACTGTCAATAAATGCATAATTGTCCCATATGGATTTTTGTCAGAAATGAGTTAACCATTAAGACCCAAGCGCAATGACAGCGGAAGCGGAATGGTAATGGTAGCGGAAAAGCCCGATCTGAGTATGACTACTTGTCGGATTGAAAACTAGTTAGATCCAAATCGACTTAGGTTAGGCATCTTGATGTCATTCGTGACCACTGTCAAACTTGCCGTTTTCGTTCCACTTCCGCCCCATTGCGTTTGGACCTTTAGAATCGGTTGTAAACTACTGGCATTTACATTGTGCACTAAAAGTTACGTGTTTTATTCAGAAAATATTTTGAAAATACCAAAACTACACAGCAAAAAATTAATTAATTTGTTAATTTTTGTGGCCATAAAAATTACATGATTGATGAAATTATGATGATGAAATATTAAAATTTATTTTTTGCTGTGTAGGTTGTCCAATCCATAGGAGAATGTAGAGAAACAAATTTTCAACAGCGTTTGTCACAGCTTGCTGTTTTTCTAGATAGGACTGATTTGCTTTATGGGCAGTACCTACTAGAGAGGGTCTAGTATAAGAGAGGAACGGACTGGCTGGTTTTGAGCTAAGAGGAAGAGGAGACAATAGGGGGCCTTTATGAACCAATTTTCTGTCAAACGCGAACCGCCTGATTGGTCGGGCGAACGTAGTAACACCAGAATTTTTACAACAGCAAATCTATTTTCTTGTATGTTGACAGTCGACTGCGTCGCCCATATTGAAATAGTTTTTGCACGGTCGTTTCTGCGAGAGAAGAAGAACACGTCCCAGACAAAAAGAAGCCAGTTGTCTCCTCTTCTTCTTAGGTTTTGAGCCAAACGAACTGTCAAAGCCAGAGCCAATCGAGCAGCGCCTATCTTGATTGCATTGCTAGTGTTGCTAGAAATCACCTAGGCATAGGTTGCCAAGGCAGTTTGTTTTGAATCCACTTCTCTCTCATACTAGACCCTCTCGTGTACCTACAGCTTCTAAACAATTTCTAAACAATTGATCATGCCAAATAGATTAAATCAGTGCTAACATTTGAAAACGGCACAAAAGCCATTTGTAAACAAATGGTTTGTGGGCCCTTTACTCACTACTTGAAGTACACCCACGCGACACAACAGCAACATCGAGTAGGGGAAATTTTCCCCTACCTGACGATGCTGTTGGTTTGCGTGGGCGTCCTTCGGGTAGCGAGTAAAGGGCCCACAAACCATTTGTTTACAAATGGCTTTTGCGCCGTTTTCAAATGTTAGCACTGAAATATAAAACGTAGGGAAATTTTACACAACAGCTAAATCTGATTTTTTCCCTGTCTAGGCTAAACCTCGAGGGGCACGCACTAGTCTTTCAATACTACACACACCGACAAACCGACATGACACTTAATTCTGACTTATGTCCGAAAATCGTAAACGGCCGATTCAAATGTGCAGTGATCCAGTGAACTGTCAAAACCATAGGATTTTTTGATCTAGATAAAAATATTTTTTTCCAGAATAGATCAGACATGAACCAATTTATAACTTTTGCATGCTGGTTCATGGCTTAGCTAAATATTTCCCGCGAACACGGAGCCAGATGGCAGTAGTGTGCTCTGGTCAGATATTTTATTGTTTTTGCTATGGTCATTCATGTCGGTTTGTCGGTGCTACACAGCCTGCTAACCAAATATTTAAAATATTGCAATTACCGCATTAAATACACTCTTAATTTCAATAAATACTTTAATCACTCACAAAATTTTATTTTAAAATTATTTTCAATATCGTTAAATAATTTGTCGTTAATCATTTGTTAATTACTTTCAATACCGCTTAGAGTATTTAAATTCAAATTGTTACACTCTTCAAAGTATTTAAATTACTACGATGTATTTTAAATATCACGCACTTATATCCGGAAGGGTGCGCCCCTCGCTAAACCTAAATGTGTTCCCATTTGTGTAGCTTTAGTGTTATGTCTTATACCATTCAACTCAGCTCGATGAGATCGTTAATTGTATGTATGTGTATGCGTGTGTAACAAGATATTGGGACTCATGTTTCTCGACAACCAATGAACCGAATTGGATGCAACAACCTTCAAATGAAAGATACCGGTCAACTGGTTCCGGAGACTAAATCCGACCTTAACCCGTAAATTACCAGGACGAACGAATTTTTTTCAGCAATGCCTCATCGGATTTTCATAAACTTTGGTTTTTATTCAAGTGGAATAGTTGAACTAACTATTGTCGTAGGTACCGCCCCCTAGAACCCTCCTCGTTCTTGGGAGATGCAAATATGTCTGTGTTTTTTTTTTTTTTTCCTTTTTTACTCAGGTTGACCAAATGTTATAAATTTTCATGCGAATCGGTTGTCTAGTGCAGGAAATGATATCAGATAGATAAAATATGATTAGTAAGACTGAATTTAGAAATTTCCATAACGTATGGCTACGATAATATCGGTACCCGGAGTCGCGGAAATCGATTCTGTAGGACATAGTAATATCTCAGGCAAAAGTATCTTGTGGCATGTCAAATCATGTCAAATAGGTAGAATCAAGTGAATGAAGATGATTTGAGATGATTTTGGCCAGTTTGGTATCGGTTCCGGAACGCGGATCTGTGAATTTCGGCGAACGGTTTGTTGGAATAATAATTATTTGTGGTAATTCCTTTGGCATATGGTCACATCCCAAGTAGCATTTCTTGTTTTATTGCACTCTATTAGTGGTTTTTGAGATCAATTTTATAAAACCGTCAATAAAATTTATAGCTCCAGCACAACCTTTTGATAACCGCTATAAGATCGTCTTCCAGTGCACCACTCTTGATAAGGTTTATAAAGCATGTTTGAGAATCACAATAAAGCTGTCTTAAAACCTTTTGTAAGAAAGTCCCATACTCTACCATACTCTACAAAGGGTTCTCATAGCCTCTTTAAGAGTAATATTGTATCCAAGCAGTTTTATTACGCTTTGGTGAAAATCAGTTATGAATCCATTTAATTTTTATTGCATCAAAGCAACCGCCATAAATTAGCTTGTTGTTGTTTTGGCCTGTTGAAACTTTTTTTCCATATGGTAATCTTTAGCTGAAAAAATAGGTTTGAGTGTTGGTGTCAAGATTACCATGCAATCAATTTTGTTTCATGACGACATAACTGAAAATCTTAAAGAAAATATATGACTTTTTAGAAGTTCCAAAACATATGCGCTTAAATATTTATCGTGTATATTGGGATAATATGAGCGTTAAATAAATGCGCTTCAAAAATAATTCAAGTTAACAAAAAAGATTGTTTTAGAAATCAAATTAATTTGATGGAATCAACTTAATTTCACAGAAAATAGACCTCAATAAATAAATTCTCATACCAATGCACACTGGAAATCAGTTCGGATTTCTAATTTAGCCATTATTTTATTGAAATTTCTTGGATTTTATTCCAAGGCTAACGGGATTTTCATAATGACAATATGGTGACAAAGGACAGCAGGCAAGAAAAATACCAAGCGCAATTTCTTAAAATGTCTAATGCTTACTTTTTTTTTGCTTTATTAGAGAGATTTTCCCTAATGCTTACATGGAAGCAGAACAGAAAAGCATAAAGCATGATTTTATTTCGAGCACTATTTTTTTTACAAGAGCAATTCATTTTTTTATTTGAGGGTAAACGTATATTCCGATGAATTTTACAAACATTTGGAAAAGTTTTGAATGGTACATTAAACTTTATGAAAAGTTATGCGTGATTTCAACTTTTTTGTCCTAGAACTGTCACCATTCCATGTATTTCGACCAAGATTTGACAGTTTCACCGCATGAAAAAAAGGAAAGAAAGGAAAGAAAATTTGCAATGCTGATTGTTGAATTGTTGTTACCATCCACGACTGTAAATCTGATAAGAGACGCAAGTTGGCATAGGTATCATCCTCCGACTCCAGATAATTATATATTTCCTCTTCATGAGTCATTTTTGGTGTAGCAATGTGTCCATTCTTCACTTCGAATGGTTCAGAATGGTGAAGAGGCACACTCTTTACAGCTTCTTTTGTGACATCCGCAGAAAATGCAGCGGCATTTTTTTTGGAGTTATTCACGAAGGTTTGCTTTTGGTTTTTGGTTTGGTGAAAATAGCATAAGCATCAGTTGGTTTTTTTATTAGCTTTATAGAGGTTTTGTAGATAGCTATGAGTATGTTCCATGACTTGCATTGTATATGACCGTCATAAAGCTGAAGGTAATGGTTGCAGCTGCAATAAAACCTTTATAAATTTTGAATATAGCCAAGCAGCTCTAGATTTGTTACTTGGGTATTGGCTTCGGTTCCGGGATTCCGGAATTCCGTTTAATATATTCCGCAATAATTTCCAATAATTATTATTTGTGGGGTATAAATTCCGGAATCCCGGAACCGATGCCAATGTGACCATAGCCACAAATAATCTTTATTGACCTTATCTTATCATGCTAATATGATTTGTTATGCAACATGATTATTATACCGCGAATGTTACTGTGGGGTATAAAATCGGATTCCACGGATTTCCCGGAACCGTTGCCAATGTGTCCATATGAAATGAGATAATATCGATAATATCGTAGCCATACGTTATGGAAATTTCTAAGTTCAGTCTTACTAATCATATTTCATCTATCTGATATCATTTTCTGTACCAGACAACCCATTCGCGTGAAAATGTATAACATTTGGTCAAACTGGTTAAAAAAGTACAAAAAACACAGACATATTTGCATCTCCCAAGAACTATGAGGGTTCTAAAGGTGCGGTATCTACGACAAAAGTTAGTTCAACTATTCCCCTTGAATAAAAAACAAAGTTTATGAAAATCGGATGAGGCATTGCTGAGAACGAGTTTGTTGTAAAAAATTCGTTCGTCCTGGTACTTTACGGGCTAAGGGGATTCCTTGTAGGGTCCACAAATGGCCGCCACGTAGGCTATAAATGCACTTCCACCTCGAATATTTAATTACACAAATCTCGGAAATTAGTGCCTCATTTCACCTGAAATTGCTGCTGCATGAATGCTGCAGCGCAGCAAACGTGGAGTAACAGTTTCATTGTGGTACGTGTCATGGAAACTAATATTTGTGCACTTAAAATTTCGAAGTGATAGCGACAATAAGGATCTCACAACGAAACACCATAAACGATTAAAAACCATCATGTGACACATCAAATGACATGAGAATTCAAAAACCAGGTCAATCGTAGGACCACACAAGCCAAATGCAACCACGAATACCCCAGGAGATGTGGTAAGTGTAACTAGGGTAAAAATCCATCAAGCGATACCTTAAATCTCATGAGAATTCAAACACCAGTTTAATGGTAGTCATTTGTATTGCCCAAGACCACACTAGCCACATCCGACCATGTTCCGGATACTATCGGGAAACTGGAAAGTGTCTGTCTAGGGTCAACATCCATCATGTGATACCTCACATGAGAATTCAAAAACCAGTTCAATGGTACACACTTTGAAAAAGTAGTGTAAATTTTTGTTAATATGATGCAGGGGAATTGGCTCTAATGTTGGCCTATGGATCTAAGATTGGGCCCATCGCTAAAAATCTGATATTTATCAATTTTATCTAGATGAACGCTTCATTGGGACGGTACTAATAGATATTTTTGGTCGCTATTGAAAATTTAGTCGATTGATGAATTTATGTATGGACCCAAATTAGAGGCATTTAGGCCGACATTACATCCATTTCCTCTATCATAAAAGTTCACATTAAAGATCGTGTAAATTTATGTGATATTTCATGAATTATTCCAAATATTGTATGAATCCGTCCAGCTTTGTAAACAACATTACTCACAAGTTGATAGTTTACGTGAAAAATAAAGTTTACTCATTTAAATATATAGTCATTTGGAGTGCCAAGGACCACATTGGCCCACCTGACATGTTCCGGGAAGTGGCCAGTTTCTGACTAGGGTTCAAATCAATCATGCCATACCTTAAATCACTTTAGAATATATAAACTAGTTCATTTGGAGTGTTCAGGACCATACCGTCCACATCTGGACATGTTCCTAATATTCCCGGGGAAATGGATAGTTTCTGACTATGGTTCAAATCGAGGGGGACGACTCTATCTACGATGCAAAAAAGATTGTGTTTTGCTGTGGCTAGCTGCGCGCACGCTGAGTGGATAGAAAGAAGATTGATGATAATTCTGAAGATTTCCTGCAAAAAGATGATGAGCGATGCAAGTAGATGCGACAAATGAAAGAAGATTTTTCGAAGATTAATTCGCTAGTGTAAGATTTTTTGAGCATCTAAACTTGAGATTTAGATGTGCCGCCCCCTCGGTTCAAATCCAATATGCAATTCCTCAAATCTCATAAAAATTCGAAAGCCAGTTCAATAGATGTAATTTGGAGCACCCAGGACCACATCCAGACATGTTCTGGGTGCCCCCGGGGAAGAGAACAGTTTCTGATTAGGGCCTCAAATCTCATGAAAATTTAAACCAGTTTAATTGAAGTATCGCATCACATGAGAATTCATTTATAACTTCACATCATATGAGCACTTTTGTCGGAATTTATTTATATTTATATTATAGTGAGATCTCATCCTAAGTGGATTAATTCCAGTTTTTGTATAGATTTTTTGAACTATTACCGCAATTACAAGGCGTTAATTCTTATCAATAAATAGGTGAAATGGCTCTAATGTTGGTCTATGGATCTAAGATTGGGCCCATCGCTAAAAATCTGCTATTTATCAATTTTATCTAGATGAACGCGTCATTATGACGGTACTAATGTATATTTTTAGTCGCTATTGAAAATTTAGTCGATTGCTGAATTTATGTATAGGCCCAAATTAGGGACATGTAGGCCGACATTACCTACATTTCCCCTACTATATTAAATTAATAAGAAAATCTTACAGTTTTTGTTTTCTTGATCTGATTTGTGTTACTTCATGCGAGAAATTGACGATTACAAAGTTGGGAGGAAAATGCTTTACTAATGTCAACAAACTTAGTGCTAAATTTATTAGCTAGAGAAAGTTATGAAGAGAAAGAAATTCTATCCTCTTCCTAACATTATATGACAAATAATATTCACACTAAATCTCATGTTGACATTAGTAAAGCATTCTCCTCCCAACTTTATATTTTTGGTTATTCAATTTGTTTGCATAAAAAGTTGTACTTTTAGATCTAAAACAGCTTGCATCTTTAGTTCTTAGTGTGATAAAGATTGGTTAGTACTCAATGAAAAATGTTTTTTAAAACTCTAATCTATGAAGGAAGAAAGTATCCTGGTCATTCTCATATTTACCTAGAGGTTACAATATTTTTTTTTATAAAATAGTTTGTGCTAGCATCAGACCACCGCTTTTACTATTGAAAGTCTAGCATTAATGTTTGTTTGGAGTATTGTGCATGCGACTGAAAACTGATGCGACGTTTTCGCTAACAACTTTTGAAATCCTAATGTCACCAGTAAAAGGATCGAACACGACACGACACTAGCTATGGTACTAACAAAACTGTCAATGAAATAAAAGTAGGTGCTTCCCGATTCCACTCGCGTTTATTTCAACAGTTGATTAGAAACTAGTGAGTGTACCTAGTAAGGGTCTGGAGGAGTGGTTTTGTCTTATGTTGAGCCAAACGAACCGTTAAAGTTGAAGCCAAGAGTAGTGCCTTTTTTATGTCCACTGACAGAGTTGCTAGAAACCATCTAGGCATTGGGTTGCCAAGACAGTTTATTTTGAATCCCCTCTTCTCTAATCTAGACCTTCGAAAAAAATGTACCCCCCTCCTTCAATTAGGACCATACACACGTGATTTTGAGACCAAATGTCATCGAAACCGTTTGTTTACATCATAACCCAAGTAACATTTGTAGTTTTATTGTTGTCTATTAGCGGTTTTTAAGATCAATTTAAAAAAAAAACTGTTAATAAAACCTAAGCGCTCCACCACAACCTCCTGATAGCCGCTATAATATTGCCTTCCAGCTAAATGGACCACTCTCGATAAGGCTTTTAAAGCATGCTTGAGAATAACAATAAAGCTGTTTTGAAACACTGCGGAAACAATCTCCATATACTACAAGAGGTCGTCATAACCTCTTTAAGAATAATATTAAATTCATGGAGTTTTATTACGCTCTGTTCAAAATCAGCTATAAATTCAATTTGATTGTTTATTGCTTGACAGCAACAAGATCTGAAACGAAAGGTGACTAATGGCAGCTTTTTTTTTGTTCTAATGCAAATGCACATTAAATTTTATCGAGTATGTTGGAGTCTAAAATCAATACGCTACAAAAATAGTTCAGATTAATATAAAAAAGTAAATTGAAACAAAATTTAATTCGATTGGTTTATCTTAGCTTCCAAGAAAATCGATCTTAGCACTTTCGATAATATGGAAGCACACAGAAATTAATTCCAGAGCATCAATTTATCTAATAGTTCCTTAGATTTTTTTAAGGCCAAACATTTCCATAACACCAATATGGCGTTTGAGTTGTTGGCTGTAATTACGGAAAGCAATAATGATTTTGACAATAAATCTAATTTCGCTTCATTGTGCTAACAATGAATCTACTTGGTCGATGCATTACCGTTTCAAATCCACTATAAAACTAATACTTTTCAATAATGTTCTCGGAGTCAGACAGACTAGCCCTCAACTGAGTTGTCAATCGACTCGCACCAGAGGAGAAGAAGAATAAGACAAGACGTCCGATAGCTCGTTCAATGAAAATTCAGCCAGGGTTGTTTAGAGGCGCAGTTTGGAGAATGTTTAATCTTCCTGATCGTCAGGCCAGCATTGCGTATCCAGCTCCAGCTCATGCATAAGAAGTGAAGATGATTCAAAACGGTGGGGTGGTAGACTTTCTCGAGCTGCCTCCGTGACATCCGCAGAAAACACAGGAGAACTTGTTTCTTGGCTGGAGCGACTTGCGAAAGGTTCCGGCTAAAGCACTTTATTTTACTGAAACGGACTCATGTTTACAATTTGGATAAAATTGTTCCGTACATTTCCATTGAAAGTTTCAGAATCCTTGAATCTTTATCGTAAATCCATGGTGGAAAAAGTTTTTAGTTGCGTTGGTTTCTTACCATTTTGACAAGTTGGAATTGAGTACCACTGTTTTAAAATGGATGCTTCATAGCCAACTAGTTTTATTGCAGCTGCTTATAAATCAACATTAGGATTGGTTGTCAGGTTTAATGAGAACAATTCAAATTGGCTTCATCAGACACTATAAAGCAATCATAAAACCTTTCATTAATCTAAATAGCAGCAGTTGGTTTTATGATACGATTTATTTATTGTAGATAGCTTATAATATTTTATAACTTTTTATGAAAATGTGTATGACCCTCATAAAACTATTGGAAATTGTTGTTACTTGGGAATGAAGATTTTCAAATCTCAAAATAATGCAAATTATATTGTACAACATGCAAATTTCCATCGGGAGTGGTCATATTTTACGATTTTCTACAGCTGAACTGATTTACAGCTCATTTAACCTTAATGTGTCCGGAACTTTTTTCTCAACAAAATATGTGGAAGCAGCCAGTTCACTGCAAAATCGATACAGAAAACAAAATATTTCACGTGGATGACGATTTCAAGCACATGCGATGGATAAATTAATCAGAAAAGGTGAACATATCTCCCTCTTCTTATTGGCGAACTAACGGCAGCGCTCGAGGCGAATAGGATAAATAGAAAAATGATGATTGTTTCAAAATTTTGCACGGTTAGGTATAGAAGAAAAATCATAAAAAGCATTTATTATCAGAAAGAAATATTTGATAATTTTTTATTGATGCTCATGATTGCATTGAATTGGATTGATGGGAAAATAATCAGCGGCGCCGGTGGTGTAGTAGTAAACGTGATTGCCTCTCACCCTAGCAGGCCTGGGTTCAATCCCAGTCGGCGCCTCCGGGATGTTCTGAGGCATAACATCTCTGATCACGCCTGCCTTCGGAAGGGAAGTAAAGCCGTTGGTCCCCGGTTCATGAGTTGATGGGTCGATAGGTGGTAGGGTCCAGGTGTGGGAGCTGTCTCCCTGCCGTCAGTAGTATTGATGCTCAGCACGGAAAATATAAAAGTAAACCCTAAAAGCTACCCGATAGACGTATAATCTTAAATTTTTATTTTTTTTTATTAGTTTTCGTTTCAATCTATAGATTTCAACTTTTCTAACCCCGTGTTATAAAAAATACTATATTCGTAAAATATAAGCATTTTAAAATTATTCTCTCATAACACGCCGTGCAGAATTTTGAAATCATCATCATTTTTATAGTTCTCCTATTTGTCACAAGCGGCGCTTTATGGTATCGTTTGATCGCCAATGCTTCAAGGTGAAAATTTCAGCCCTCATCACTGATTCGAGGGATCCCCTATTCACCACCAGGGGCTGAAACGATTGCTTAGTTTCGATTGGATTCGCTTATTGACACAATTAACTTTATAAATAGTTTTTTTAACATGTTTCATGTTCTCCAAATAACTTCGTAATAGCAGGCTGTAGAATTTTGACAACTATAGACGAGTTGTTTATTTTTTTTTAAGGTGAACAAATTTGTTCAAGATGCCAAGACTCCTAAATTTCAGAGTAATAAGTTTTATTCTAGCGCCATCTATACGAATGAGTTTCGGACTATCTGTTTGTGTCAATACACAAGGTCCTTATTTAAATGATATATTTTACTGAATACACCAAGTCACGGAAATGCTTCGATTCGGAAGTATTCATGTTGTCCCGTTAGATTGCATTCCTGGCCCATTCTCTCCTCACATACACCTCTGTGGGATATAGAAAAGGTGTCTATGAGAACCCTCTTAATTATTAAGCTTAGAACCAATTAGATCCAATATACTACGAGGATTTGGGCCCCAGATAGCATACGGTATTAACAAGCCGGAGGTGATAGGTTCGAGTTCCAGTCGGTCTAGGAAATCTTTCCGGGCACGTGTTGGAAATTTTGTCATCTTCCCTGGGCATAGAATATCATCGTGTATAAAGCAAGGAGAATGGCTATGATAGTGCGAAATTCAAAATAAATTAAATTGGTTATCGGTTGTGAAAATTTTACCGGTATTCATTTAATTTATCAATATGAGCCAAACAAAAACAGTTTTCAAAACAAATATTCCCAGTAACACCAACCCTAAGTTTTAACGTCTTTTAAACAACGCGTTAAATATCGTAACCGCTCTACACATCCGAATTTATGACTGCCAATGCCACCCTTCACGTGTATATTTTAAGCGTTTAGAAAATGCAGCGTTATTTTTTTTTTGGTTTTATGGCACTTGTAAAGCTAACATTTGTCTATGTAATTCATTATTGTTATATTAAATGTTTACTGTTTGAAAGTTGGCTTGCATGGAGCTAGTAGTAGCATGCGAAGAAAAACAAACTTACGAAATTTCCAAAATGTGTATGTTAATTCCCATTCAACTAAAGTTTACTTTAAATTCATTATCTTTAGAAATAATATTATGATTTACCTATTAAAACTAAATAGAAATAAATGTGACAATTATGTTACCACCAATAGTGTCATACTCGTAGTAACTTATGCATTACATTGCGTTTTTCATCGAAAAAATTACAACGGAATTGATAACCGCAGCATGCTATTAGAGCTGATAATCTGACGCCAAATGTTATTTTTTCCCTGAATTGGCAATAATTATATCGTAATATTATAGCAATCGAAGGGATAAAATAGCTTACTACAGTTTCAATTATTTTGTAAACGCCTTTTTGGCACTCAGTGAATAACATAATGGCCTACTTTTCTACTAAAATAACAGTGTCGTAAAGTACTAATTTTCAACACCCAGTGCCGAAAAGTTCTACTTTCGACACTCTTTTGAGTGCAAAAAATGTTGTATGAAACTTGTAGCAAATTTCATTTTTTTCAGCACCCGTTGATAAACGGGCATTTTACACTGCTCTCGCATGTCATTTTCCTGTAAATTCTTGTTTTAGTTTTTAGGAATGTTTGGTGTCATCAGTCCTGTTTTGTCAGTGTACAAACACTTGACTAAAAATGTGTTAAATGTTTTTGCATGTACTAATTTGCCACACATTCAAAGTTTATTAAACAAGCTTTTATCAATGATAACATTTCAACTCAATTAAGATGAACTCGATAAACCAGCTGCGGATTCAGGATCACTTCAGTCAGTTGAAAAAACAACTACAGATAATATTCCCAAAAAAATACCATCAAGCACAGGCACAAATGAAGCCAGTAAACAAGATACAGCTGGAGCTGTTTTGCTGGAAGGCGAACAACCTCCCAGTACTGATGAAAGTGCTCTGCCGGAATTTCCGAAGTTCGCAGATAAATATAAAAGAGACAAACCGGAGCAATCACCCCCTCTTCCGCAATACGGCGACGATATGGTGAAATATCATCACAAAAAAATTTTACATAACAGAGATAAGCTGCAATGGTCTGTGCACCTTACTAACCGCGCCGCTGCAGCAGGACGTGGTAAATTCAAGCTTATGTGTGCTGCTATTGGTTTTCAGCCAGAACTACAATGGTTCAAGAATGATGTACCAATTGAGTATGATGACCATATCATTGATATGAACGATCTGCATAGAGGTGCTTATGGATGTATTTGGATTAATGATTTGTGTGCCAGTGATGCTGGAGCTTACAAGTGCGTAGCTTCAAACGGCTTTGAGAAAATTGAAACGATTTGTAAGCTGACAGTGGTAGAACCTGGAACTTCATCACAAGAGTGTGCACCGTGTTTCGTACCGCATCGTACTAGAGGTAAGACCATCTTATGATTCCCATTCTATGCCAGTCAGCGTTATTTTTTTTTTATTTGAGAGAGAAACACATATCCAATGGATCAATGAACTAAAGCAACATGTGGTCTACATTTCATATTTTATAAACGGCCTTGACCCAAAACTCAGAAGTCGCATTTATGAGCCCTTATCGTATTAAAAAAGGTGCGAAGCATTCATAAAACATTTGGGAAAACCCTTTTTTTTCTAGTTTTTAGGCCTCACTATTGTCAGAATTAACCTAGCAATTTCGATCAGATATCGCAGAGAAAGAATATGAGAAAACGAAATCAAGCTTCAACAGTTCCATTTTTTGGAGAGGGGAGGGGGTCGAGCTTGCATTACTTATTGTTACATAGGGGGGAGGGCGGTGATGAGAAATGCTTCGTAACAAATTTTTCAAAATGACAAAAAAATTAGGGTTACATAAATCTACGGTACCCTTGTATCTAGAACTTAATAAATACTTCTTTTAATAATGTTAATTGGGCTGTTTAACTTCGGAAAATATACCAATTTTTAAACATCAACTGATAGAGCTTCGTTTTCTGAGCAATGCAGATAAAGAATATGTATTTACCTCAATACTGTTAAACAACCCAATTGAGATTTGTTATTCAATATTAAAACGGGGGGGGGGGGGGGGGCGAGAGTAGTGTACCGTTACGTAATTTTAGAGGAGGGAGTCTGTGTTACTTATTATTACAAAAAGTACCATATCCTAGTACTCAAGGTGCTTCATTCTGTAAAAGTATTTTCATACATTAACGTTACCCTCCAGTTTGATTCATAACCCTAAATGATGTGCCTGTTCAAAAAATGATAAAGATTGGAAAGGATTGGACCGCGCAAATGGTTTGAAGTTTCTATGGGAATTACTATGGAAGCATTATAAATTTCATTCACAGGTTGATTCAAAATAACTGTCACCGATTTCACAAATATGCAATTCTTAATGGGTAAAATGGGTATATGTTAAAGTATGTTTGTTTTTAAATCGTGTACAAATATCAGCTTGTATTGATAGTAGGATTTGAAATTTCAATCATTTGCGATTTCAAGCAGCCATGGACGTAAAAAAGGAGCATGTCATAAATCTGTATAAAATCGTGTGATATCTTTTAGAAACTGAAATCTCTTCGAAAGGATGAAACATTTACTTTTTTGTATCATTATAGAGGTACAAAGGAACCATGCTTGGAAAATCCATTCAATATCAGAGCTTAGACGCATCGCCAGTACTCAAAAAGTGCTGAAACTATGCGTGCATGCCAGCTGTGGTTAATTTTCTGCTGGTGGTAATTAAGGTTAACGGAAGAGAGATTTGAATTAAGGTATGCTAAGTTGAAGGTTATATATGTAGTATATCTGGAATATACTGAATACAAAAATTCGTGAAAGCGTTGAATCTTTATGAACATTTTTTAAACTGAAAGTTATTCCGAATCACACTGTATATCGTTTTAACTTTGGATCTAGCTGTCCACATCTAAAAAAAAACTAATATGTGGTTGCTATGATAATGACCAAAAAGCCTGTTGTTGTTACGGTAAGTTTGATAACAATTCAAGAAGGATAAACATGCGAATAAATGCTAAATAAGATAAATTGACGGTTGAATATGTTTCAGACAAAAACCTCAATCGCATCACAACAACAACAGCCATGTTAATTGTGTTGTCATGGCAACCAAATACTTTTTTTTTGCGTTTGTACAAATAGAATCAGTGTTAGAGCGATATAAGTGATATTCAAAAATCTCCTATAGTTATTCGCGATATATTTTTTTTATTACTCACTCACAATAACAAGTCAAGTGTCCGGGAATGAGATATGAATTCGTGAATTTGGCGTGAGAGATATGGATGTTAACGACGACTCCGGCCGGGCCCGTCCCCGTTTCACCGTAATCTCTTTAAAAACTTTAACTAAATCTTCATGGCTCATATTATGGGAATATACATCAAACTGGAGGGTGGCCTAAAGGATGATGATAATGATGATGGTCCTACCGTGTGCACATACAAAGGGACAAAGCTGGACGATTTACCTTTAAGATAATTTAGTATATCATCTTCACCAGATTAGCAAACAAAAACGAGCAGGTTACAGTTACAGATATAAATTACCTCTGCAGTTTACAGTTGCTTCACAGCGATATAAATGTGAAAAAAAAACTTAGGCGTTCACCTCCTTGTTCACCCTTTCGTCCACCTCACATTGTCACAAGCATTCCCACAAAGATTGCAAATATGTACTTTTTTTTAATGAAGCGCCATACTGAGTACTTTCACGTGAATGACGGTTTAGGGCAGTACCTAAATCTATTATCATAAGGAGTGTAATCCAAGTATGATTGATTATTGCACGATAAAATCATAGATAGGGGAAATGTCGCTAATGTTGGCCTATGGATCTAAGATTGGGCCCATCGCTAAAAATCAGCTATTTATCAATTTTATCTAAATGAACGCGTCATTGGGACGGTACTAATGGATATTTTTGGTCGCTATTGAAAATTTAGGCGATTGCTGAATTTATGTATGAGCCCAAATTAGAGGCATTTAGGCCGACATTACATTCATTTCCCCTATATTTGTAACTTTTGCTTGATAGGACGAAAATTGACGTTTAGGCCGAAGTAGCCCTTCACCTGTTTCATTCAGTCGATCAGAGTTAAGGCCCAAGCGCAATGTGGGCGGAGGCGGAACAGAAACGGAAAGTTTGACAAATTACATCAAGATGCCTAACAGAAGTCGATTTGGTTCTATGTCTCTGAACAATTTGGTGGATTTTTTTAACTTTTGGTTAAAATTTGACAGATGGAAAGTTATCGATCAACCCTGCTATCCGAGCGTGGTTATTTCTGACAGACAAGAAGTTAAATTTTGACAATCGTGGTTGAGTTCTTCTCGAAAACCGGTCGATCGACAGCACAGGGATTTTCGAACATTGAGAATAACTTTCGAAATGTCACCACGAGTTAAATTTAACTCAGCAAATGGTTCACAGCCTAACTAGTTTTCAACCGACAAGTAGGCTTACTCATATCGGGGTTTTCCGCTGCCGTTCCGCTTCCGCTGTTATTGCGTTTGGGCCTTTACTCCGAGTTGCTTGTACTAAAGTCCT
Organism: Ochlerotatus camptorhynchus; assembly: GCF_037179485.1. NCBI lineage: Eukaryota > Metazoa > Arthropoda > Insecta > Diptera > Culicidae > Ochlerotatus > Ochlerotatus camptorhynchus. The sequence goes on from NW_027041172.1 coordinate 259,518, forward strand.
CTTAGTAAAAGTATGGACGTCTGTCAATAGTTGTTCTAATCGAACCGTCAAAACGCACAGCTTTGCTCGAATGGAATAACTTTTTTTTCAGTTTTGTGGTGACTGTCTGTAATCTGACCGATTCCCGCTAATCTGCACACCGTGCAAACTAAACACTGCTCAAACGTCATTCAGCATATAAAATGGAGATAAGTAAAATGAAACACTGTGAAACGGAACGCAGAAACAAAACCGAAACAAGGACTAAGGCGATTTACTAAATTCAAATTCAAATGAACCCCGTTCATTCCACGGTATATAAGAGTTTTGATTAGAATAAGTGAAAATCGTATAATTAAGAGTTTTGTAGTCATTTTGTCGTAAAAACAAAGAATGTAATGAAACATATTAGAACGAGTTTTAATTGATAAAAGCTGCTCGAACCAGCTCAAAGTAGATTGACAGCATTTGATGAAAAAAATCTCATTTAGGGTAGGATGGTGCAAAACGCACCGTTTAAGCAAAATTGTCAATTGCTGGCGTATAGAAGCTAAAATCAAGGAAAAAGTAATAGTTTATGGTTCATTACCATGTTTTGTACGAAGATCGAGTGATTTCGAACTACAAAAAGATGATTTTTCATGATTTTAAAGGTATTTTATAAATCGGTTCCAAAATGATAGCGGGGCAAAACGCCCACAACATTGGGGCAAGACTCACAAGCTATGGTGATGATATATTTCCTCTATTCTCATGATTGTATGCAATTTAGAAAAAAATCGCGGATCTCTAGGTCTTCTTTAAGGATTTGACCATTTTCCCGGTGAATCCGAATTTCCAGAGCCACCTTTCACGGGTTTATCGTTCCGATTGGCCACCCACAACTCCAATCGGTTACTTTTCTGTTCCGTTTGAAAGTAGATAGTCATACATTTCATGTAGTGGTTCAATCTTAAAATGTGGTAACCAAATTGCCGAGAACCAGTCATGTCAACATGAATCGACACGCATTTTGCTCGGGACTTTTCAAGGTTTTTCCGTTCCGGCTGGACAACCACAGGTCTAATTGGTTTTCTATCTATTCAAAATAAAATTAGATAGCCATATCTTTCGATTGGTGGCTGAATCATAACGATTGGTCATTGTATTGGTACCAGCCATGTCAACATGCATCGACACGCATTTTGCAGCCTTGGGGTTATGTCAGTTAACAATGGCCAAAACACACCACAACACAGGGTTGCCAAAAGTAAATCTGTGTTTTTGCAGAAAAACATCTTTTCATCTTAGTTTTTGTCCAGAAAATCTGTGATAATATTTGTGATGAAAATTTAAAAGTTTTCTTTGAAAAGCGATTGAGCCATTTTTCTGATAGAGACGAAAAATAGATTTCAATATATGTATCATAAATTGCTTATGGTTTGGCAAAAAAGAATACCTTTGACAGTTATCATTCTCCTTTTTAATTCCGCAAAAAAAAACATGCTCAGATATATAAGTTGGTGATGGTAAAATAAGTGAAAATAATCTTTTGTTTATGAACATCTAAAGTTTAATTTTTTAAATGTTCGATCATATTTTAAAAATCTGTGTAATCTGATTAAATCCTAAAAATCTGTAATCTGTGAATACAGATTCTTGGTTTTAAAAACTCTGAAAAATCTGTAGGAATACAGAATTATCTATAGTTTTGGTAGCCCTGCCACAACAATGAGGTAAAATGCGCAGCATGGTAGACAAACCCTCCCCTGCAAGTAGAGAATGCAAAGACATGAGATATTTCAAATGATTATTCCTTTATTTTACATCAGAAATAAGGTCTCAATAGAGTGTTAAACGGTGATTCATGAAGTAAAACTAAACAATATACGAAAAGTTAATTCGTTCCATTCTTTTGTGATATATGCTGTTAAAAGCTTAATTTGCAGTTGATGATTTTAACAACTGTTCCATGTTTTGCACAAAATGAAATATTTTAAAGGATTCAGAAGGTCAATTTATGATTTTATGATCAGGAATTATTTGTCAAACCTTCAATTGAAAACAAACATACTCCATTATCCGGAAAATGCATCTGAAGAAAAGTTATCGTTGTTTTTCTATAAGCGGGCATTTTACCCCAGGGGTGTATTATGGGCTGTTCTCCCTTACTCTTTAAGGTGATACTCTAAGGAAGCCTTAGCGTGAAATTTCAAAGGCACAAATGTCAGCTTCCACAAAACATACAAATTTAAAATTGCTACTCTGTTTGTAGTAGCACTGCAAACAAGGAGTAGCAATTTCAAACTTGAATGTTTTGTGGAAGCTGACATTTGTGCCTTTAAAGTTTCTCGCTAAGGCTTCCTTAGAGTATCACCTTAACTTCGTCATATGGATGAAGGTAACAGTGGAATGGAAAATTTATTCATTTTGAGTGCTCCTTTTGAACAATGAGAACAATGTGTGCAAATAAGCTGAGCAGGTTGGATGAAATTTATTGATAGTTCAGGTCATATTATTAGTTTTTTTTTCTAGTTGTAAGAATGCTAGAGGGTAGAATTTTCTTATGTCGTAATTGGAACACACTATAATAGGAACGTATAGGCATGACTAGTACATCTACCCTACATAGAGTTTATTTACGTGCCTCATTCAAAGTGTATTTTTAGTAACATAAGCTCAAATAGATAAATGCGGCATTTGAGTTTGGAGTCAAAGTCCAATTGTAAAAAAATAGACATTGATCACGAAGAAAATTAATTGCTATGTAGAATTTTAATTGCTATGTAGACTTTTTCATAATTTGTACTTAAAATTTTTTTTGATCTTTTCACTACAGTTCAATCAATAGAAAAACCATTAGCCTTACTGAAATGTGTTTTAAACCTAAAGGTAAAAAAAAATCACCATGGAACAATAATAAACCTGTTCCTATTTTGGTTTGTGTTTCCTTTTTGGACCTATTGAAAACACTTAGTTGTGACCGGCCATGTTTATTAGGTATAACTAAATACGCTAAGAGAGGGAGGGAGATGTTTAAAATTGGTCACATATATACGGCTAGTTCACCATATCCACGTTTTTGAGAGATTTAAGGAATATTTGAAAAATCTCTCAAGCTAGCAGCGCAGTTTTATTTAGATGGATTAGATATGTCAACAACAACAAGTCAAACCAAATGGAAACAAAAGACTAAAATAAAAACAGTTCTTATTAAACTCTATCCTCGTTGAATGGCTGGAAATGACTAGAAAATATCAATGTAAAAATTTACTTATTTATAAATGTGGTTAAATAACCTCAACATAAAAATAATCAACAAAACAAAATAAAACGAGATTCTACTTAATAGTTCAACATTCCACCATTCACGAGATCATGCAAATAATTAGTATATTAATCCAATATTTTTCATAACTATTACCACAGAAATCTTCGACCAATACAGCAACATTTTGACTGTCGAGCATCTTATTAGAGCAAACCCACCACCTACTATAAAATGGATCAAAGGAATGTGGACACTTGGAATGTGGCCTGATCCACATATTCGAATCTCTCAACACTTTGATGAAGTTGCTGAACACACAATAGCATCTCTCGTTTTTTACGATCCAACCTATATGGATTCTGGAGAATATGTTTGCGTTGTAACTAATAGTTTAGGTGAAGCTACTACAACGTATAACCTGCAATTCTCAAGCGAACAAGAATACTTTGAATGGCTGACAAAAAAACGGCCGTCTGCAAAGTTGAAGCGAGAGCTAGAGCTTGGTATTATTGTAGCTGAGGATGCTGAAACTTTCGATGTAGATGAAATACTTGCTAGAGTTGATGCGCAATTTGATCCTGTAGTACAAGAACCAGCCGAAGGAGAAGAATCAGATGAAGATACAAATGAAGAATCAAGCGAAGATCAAGAGAAAGTAAACAAAACATCGCTTGATAAGGCAAATATTAAAAAACCAGGAAGTGTAAAACGAAACCAAAAAAGTTCAAAAGTCTCATCACTTCCGGAAGTAACTGAGGTTCCTGAGCTCGAAGAACAAGCCACTCCTATTGAAGAACCTAAAAAGACACTGGAACCAAAAAAACCAGAACCTTCCAAGTTTATTGCACAAAAAGCACCTGAACCGAAGCAAAGTCAAATGAAATCGGATCCGGCAGTGTCCTCGTCTGCTCATGAAACGGAAGTATTGTACACCAGGAAAAAGACACAAATCGAGCTTGGCATAGAAGAACTGGAACGCAGAAAAAAGTTTGACTTCGTATCACACATGCCAAACGTTAGATTTGGGCTAGGCAAAACTTTTAGACTGTTCTCCTATGTAAAATGCCCTGAAGACATTACGTCAGAATGGAAACACGACGGACGTATATTAAAGGAAGGCCTACGTTGGTCCAACATAACCACTCGTAATGGTACTTGTGTGCTAGAAATCGAGAAGTGTAAATACAGGGATGCAGGCGTGTATACTTGCGTCGCTAAAAGCAAAACTTATGGAGAAATAGAACAGTCGTGCACAGTAGCTATCTTCGAAAATGAAATCAAAGGAGAAAAACCAGTGTTCACAAAGGTTATGAAAGGTAAGTGAAAGTATAACATACATAATCATATAAATTAGAACTGTCCAAGTATACAACATTTTCCAATAATTTGGAAAGGAAATTTTACAAAATTATGTTTTATGAAGGAGCCTAGACAGGATTGATGATATTAAAGTAGTATTTCTCATTGAGTAGGTAATTTTTCATTCATGTTATGGCATTCCAAATCAGTTGACTCAAAGAGTCACATAAAGCGGTCAATGCTCATTTTTATACAAAATCAGGAGCAATACAGTTACTTGCCTAAATAATAAAAAAAAACATTCGTTTACTCTAATATTGACCTATGGATCTAAGATTGGGCCCATCGCTAAAAATCTGTTATTTATAAATTTTATCTAGATGAACGCGTCATTGGGACGGTACTAATGGATATTTTTGGTCACTATTGAAAATTTAGTCCATTGCTGAATTTATGTATTTTTTTATTTTTCTTTCAAAATTTCTTAGGGGAATTTTACGTATTCCCGACAATCTAAGGAACGTCCGCACTTCTATTAGAAATTTCTCAGCGTTACGCACATATATGACGTGTTTGTTTGTTTACATTTATTTTCTGCATGCTATTCTATCCATTGCAATCGACAGAACGGGTTGAAAACGTTTTTACAACGCTCAAAACTTCTCAGGTGAGTGTGACTATTGGCGGCAGTCTCTTTTTCTTCGGCATCCTTAACCAGCTGTTCTATTATCGGCAACTCAAAATCAAACGTATTTTGTGGTGTGTATATTTCATTTGACGCAAACCTTTCATGAAAGGATTGCTCAGTCGTAAAACTGAAATCAGATTGAATCTGTAAGGCTAATTAATCGTTGAGTGATGTTACAACCGTCCAAGATTTGTACCCTAGAAATCTTGAAGAGATAGGGAATATCAGTCATCATGACGGTAGTTGTTGGACGCTTCAATGAATTACCTGAAGAAAAGCTTACTCATATCAGATTGTAATTTAGGAACCAAATGTAATAGAATATGTATTCGCATTTTTATAAGGTCCTGAATTTAACCAAGTTTTACTAAGTAAGAAATTCAAAATATGTGCATAGGACCGAGGTCATAGGTTAATTCTACTGTATTTTAAATCAATATCTAGAAAATGCACGAGAATTTCACTACACATCTTTTTTTTTCCTCTGTTCGGGAATAATTACTGTAACGGGTGTCCACTAAAAATGACAGTGAAACGAATGGGTCGGGAAAAACATCGGTGAAGTCTAATTCAAACTGAATTCTGCATATGGTTAACTTAAGTCTTCAAACTGAGCTTAGTGAATATTGGCACACAATTCGTGGTCCGCCGTGCAACGCAGCTCAGTCATGATATTGGCACATGACTGTTGGACGGCAGCCACATAGATTTTCTGAATGAAGCTTTTGATCCTGTTGGAGAGTTGCTTGGTGCCCTTGGCCTTCCAATTATACTTGTATACCATTCCGGTCTTTCGGCACATATTTAGGATTTCCGCCGTACTTCCGGGTCATCCAGCGGCCTTGGAATTTCACGGTTTGGAATTGCTCGTCAGTGTACTCTGGGGATCTGATTTTCTTTTTAAACACTATTCCCTCCTTTCTTTACAGATGTGTGACTTCGAACAACAGAACTTTCTGGCCATTTCCCGTTGACTTACCGAATTCTTGTTGTTGAACATGTTGTACAGCGAGCGGAGCGCCTTATTATTAATTATCTTATTGTGTGTGGCAGATAAATTTCTCAAAAAGGGATTATACCATCTGTTTTCTGTTTATAGCCGTACGACTGCGCCCATTGATTTAACACACGGCGGCTCTTTATCCAGGTTTCGCTCCTTAAGCCGCTGCCATAAAATACTATCAAAGTTACACACCTGTGTATAATCCTTATGAGCGGGGTTGCATCGCGCATATGAGCGGCGCGCTTCGACCGTCACCAAATGAGAATTTAACATAAGCGCGACAATCATTGGACGGGCGCTACCTCTCTTCCAGGTTACTGGATACGGTATACGGTGGATACTTGAACATTTCCCCTCTTAAAATGGTCCACCGTTTACTTTTTCCACGATCTTCGTTCGCTTGAAAGAATTATACAATGTACGCGCGCAGTTCTGCCTGTTTCGATTGCATGCTGAACACGGCTGAACATGTTAAAGTAAAATAAAGTGTGTGACAATTTTTTGGAGGGTGTAAGGATTCCCCAAGTAACCACCAAGCCCGATAACTACCCGATAATTGCCCTTTTTGCGATATAAGGTAAATATAGGGTTTCCGAACTTTATATCAGTCGTATAGCAGCGTTATATAGCAAAAAGGACGATTAATGGGCTTATTGGTTACTTGGGTCATCCACCTAAGGTAATATTTATCTGCGAATGTTTTGGTTCTGTTAGAAAAGTATTGGAATCATTCTCATGTTTTAATGGATACCCGTTATTCTATTAATTAGGATTTTTTCATGTTGTTCTCCACGCTTCTTGATTACCCCTCCAGGCCATACGTGGTCCTTCATGGGGTACACAAGATTATGTAATTTTAATATAATAAAAACTGTATAAGGGTTTTTGATCTAATTTCCGTCCTACTAAGCACAACCCGCGCTTTACCTCTCTTTTCTGAACGAGTTTAAACAAAAAATGGAACATTTCTATCAAAGATGACTTGCAAATTTATTCACCTTTCCATACGTACCGTTGGGTTTGATAAAGAGTCACAAATTGTTGAGATATTGTCTAAAATCTAACACTGCTTCTTGATTCTAAATTCGTTCTACGAGTTTCAATTCCGTCCTAACGCATTGAAACGCCATTAGATTTTCTTCGTCCTACGGATAAACGTAGAAAAAGGGGATTCGCTAGGAGCGCTTCTTTTGTTTTGAGAACAATGAGCGTAAATATTCATATAATGCGCTCTAACAGGATTTATGTTGTAGCTAATGAACTAACGCATCGGAACAAACCTATTATTGTTTTTTGCACGGTGAAATCATTGATATTATTGATCTTTTCTGATCGATAGAACGGAAATGGGCGATTACGACGAAGTAGCGCTCTACCCTATGTCACCTTTTAGATATGTTCACAATAAGATTTATTGGGCACCAAACTATCAACCAAATGGATGTAATGTCGGCTCAAATGCCACTAATGTGGGCCCATACATAAATTCAGCAATCGACTAAATTTTCAATAGCGACCAAAAATATCCATTAGTACCGTCCCAATGTCGCGTTCATATAGATAAAATTGATAAATAGCATTCAAAGTGTTTTTTTATGTTACTTCATACGCGAAGTTAGCGATTTTCAGAGTTGGTTTGAAATGCTAACATGAAGCTTTAGTGTGATAATTTATTAGCTAGAGAATGATCTTTTTGAAGAGGGTAGGTGAATAGTTCCGTTAGAGTACGGCAGTATGAAAAAAGATCATTCTCTAGCTAATAAATTATCACACTAAAGCTTCATGTTAGCATTTCCAACCAACTCTGATAAATAGCAGATTTTAGGCAATGGGCCCAATCTTAGATCCATAGGCCAACATTAGAGCCATTTCCCCTTATAGGAATTTTATTTCAATTATATATTTTTTTTTATGGTAAACGAATGTTTTTTTTTTTGTTTTTATTCAAGCACTACGTAAATGCGGAAACGCTAATAAAATTGAGCTTTTACACGAAATCTTATGTAATCTTGGTTCATAAAGAAAAAGTGCGCAGAAGACCAAAGACGACGTCAAAACGCACTTTTATTGGCGATTCCGCATTTTTTATGAGCCCTTTTCCCCTAAATAGTGCGAAGCGTTATTAAATCTATTCAGTTGTTTGGTTTAGACTCGATACTAAACACCCACAAATAAATCAGCATAGTTGGTATGGAACCTAGCAAAAACTAGTTATAACAATACAAATATAGTTAAAATAAGATAGATATTGCAAACTCGATTAAATACAATAAATAATGTTTGTCACTCTTATTGATACTAAAAAGAATCTTTACTGCTTTCTTAGCTCTTTCTAGAAACATCTACATATTGTTGTAATTTTTCCACAATAATAATTTAATTCACAAGAATTTATTTACTTACAGAAACCTACAACCCTATTAAAGACGAACTTTGTTTGGAATGTACTGTGCGCGGTGATCCTGCACCAGAAACAATATGGATTATCCATGGCACATTTATGCATAAAAATACTGGACCGAAATACTTCTTCAAAAAATATGATGATGGAAGGCAGCAGTTGACTATTTTTCAGCCTCAGAAAGAGGACAGTGGTAGATACGTTTGTCGTGCAAGAAATAGTTTGGATAAAGCGGATATGGTACACTATTTGAATTTTAAAAACAGCGATGAAGACGTCATCAAAGTCTTCGAAGATGAACTACACAAAAAGACTGAGAAACCAATAAGAAGTAGACATTTGCGTGCTAAAGAATGTGTATACTCGCCAGAAGATGAGAATCTTATAAAATGGTCTGAAGCAAGAAGTCAACATGAAAAGGAATATGGATACAACTATAAGTTACACTTTGTAACGCGACTTCTCGACAAAACGGTTCCGGAAGGGTCAAACCTTAAGTTCACCTGCTATGTAGATGGAAAATATCCACAATTTATGTGGTTCAAGGATGATATGCCAATAGTACAAGGCCGAAAGTACCGGCAAAAGCAGCGACGTGATGGAAAGGCGACCTTAGAAGTGATAAATGTCAATTTGGACGACGCCGGCGTTTACAAAATTGAAGCCAAAAATTACGCAGGATCCATAGAATCGAAATCAGTGGTTACCGTTTATCAAAACCCCTACATCGAATTTGTACCTCCAATCTTTGCAAGTACAATTCTAGGTAATGTGGTAAACCATGCATCACATCGTTGCCGAGCAAACGGAGACGAAAAGGGATAATTCATTTAGGAAAATGAACTATCTTCATTTTTGATTTTCAGTTGGTTTTGTTAAACGTCTCACGGGGTCCATAAACAGTTTCATTGTTTTGGACCGTGAAAATAGACACAAAAGAAACTCAGAACGCTATAACCGTTAATTTCAAACATAGCTTCAAATCACTAATTTGAAACAGATAAAAATTTAACAAAACAAGCAATGATGAAAGCATTGCATTATATGATATAGGCATCAAATGTGAAAATGAGGCGTTAACTGATGTGTATACATGCATAAGTGCTTATCAGAATGCTTCAGCTCATCCTTGGTTGAATGTAACTAAACATTGATTATTTTACATCCTTGAATCAAACTAAAACAGGAACGAATTATGTTATCAATGACATACACCCAATCGCAAAACATATGCAGAAATGCGTATCTTCTGTTATTCGTCTCTGAGAACAGTGCACTCGCTTGCATTGCAATTAATATGGCAAACTACCCATTTGAATAAATTTACGAAAAAAACATTTTTTTTATCTGAAATGAGTACAGTAATCACCCAATTTTGTCCGCCTCTCTACGCATCAGACATTTAACATTCAATAATTTCACATAATCGTAATTCCATATCTTTCTCATAGATCTTCAAGATGGATGTTTAACCGTTATGTGCTCGAAGGGGTACTCAGCTACACACTAAGATTATTTTACCGAAATCTGTGAAATTTTACCGAAATCTCAACAGCTGAACGTTCGGTAAACAGTTCGGTGATTTTTCACAGTTTTCCTGTAATTTTTCAACGAATATCTGTGAAAAATCACCAAACTGTTTACCGAACGTTCAGCTGTTGAGATTTCGGTAAAATTTCACAGATTTCGGTAAAAAAAATATTAGTGTGTGCCCAACTCCCATTTGAATAACCCGGTGAAGAAAAAAGCAAAACATGTGTCGAGCACATAAGGGTTATGATATACTTTGGTACAATAAGACCACTGGGTTTCGTAGAATATTAGAAAATAATATCAAATTGGGAGTTGGCAAAATCGGGTCATTACTGTATCTACAACCTTGTATATGTTTTGAATTGATAATAAAATAACTTTCACATAGATGGCGCTTGGGATTAGCTTATCCATCTTCAATGTGTAAGTTACTAATTCAAGCTATTTATAGCACTGGGTGGAGGGGGGACACCCTTCACTATCCCTCTCCAAAGGGGGAGTTTGGTAAAGAGAGATGATAAAACTGATTTGCACCTTCCTAAAAGTTGTCTACACTGAAACAATGACCATAGTTAGAAATACTATTTTGCAGAAAACACTTATTTTCAATATAAAGGGTGATACGGTCAAAATTTGGTCAAGGGAAAACGCGTGTAAATCGGTGAAATCGTTTATTTAAAAAATCAAATTAAATTTCTTTTTCAAGTTCAATTAGTATAAAATTCAGGAAAAATATTCAGTTAGGCTTCCGCTTTTCCAAATCCGAATTGCCGGGCCTTACGCTTGACCCCTGCCATCAGATTTTGTACAGCCACCTTGTCCACCTTCTTCGCCGCAGAAAGCCAGTTTGCCTTGAACTGCTGCTCGCCCTTAGCAGTTTGTTTGGTCTTCTTTAGGTTCCGCTTGACAATAGCCCAGTATTTCTCAATTGGGCGGAGCTCTGGCGTGTTGGGAGGGTTCTTGTCCTTGGGAACCACCTGCACGTTGTTGGCGGCGTACCACTCCATGGCCTTTTTACCGTAATGGCAAGATGCCAAATCCGGCCAAAACAGTACGGAACAACCGTGTTTCTTCAGGAAAGGCAGCAGACGTTTATTCAAACACTCTTTCACGTAAATGTCTTGGTTGACAGTCCCGGAAGCTATGAAAATGCTGCTTTTCAAGCCACAGGTACAGATGGCTTGCCAAACCAGATATTTCTTTGCGAACTTTGACAGTTTCATGTGCTTGAAAACATCTGCTACCTTTCCCCTTCCTTTTGCCGTATAAAACTCCTGTCCAGGAAGCTGCTTGTAGTCGGCTTTGACGTAGGTTTCGTCGTCCATTACCACGCAGTCAAACTTCGTCAGCCTCCGGGATCGCGCTTTGGCCGTCGTATTTTGTTTATCATCGCGATTTGGAGTCACTACCTTCTTGTAAGTCGATAGTCCGGCTCGTTTTTTGGCTCGATGCACGGTTGTAGACGATACACCCAGCTTATTTGCGGCATCTCGGAGAGAGAGGTTAGGGTTTCGCTTGAAACTACCGGCAACTCTCTTTGTCGTCTCAGCGGCTTCCGGTTTTCGATTCCCTCCCGATCCAGACTTCCTGGCTGTCGACAAACGTTTCCCAAACACTTTAATTACATTTGTAACGGTTGATTTGGCAACTTTTAGCGATTTTGCCAACTTTGCGTGCGAGTAGCTCGGATTTTCGCGATGCGCGAGCAAAATTTTGATACGCTGCTCTTCTTGCTTGGACGGCATTTTGACAACTGAAGAGTGAATTCCAAAATCAAAATAGGAGCAACATTCTACACACACACACCTTCAAAATGAGGGGTGTTCAGGTTTTTTAAATGCAAAATTGAAAGAAATACGTCAAGTTGATATTGACCAAATTTTGACCGTATCACCCTTTAATCACGCTTATTACCGTCAAATCTACTATGAATTCAGTATAGTTGACTATGAATGTTAACAAATTTACTATGATTCTGGCAAAACTACTATGCTTGGTCAAAATGCATAGTAATTTTGTTAGAAATAATAGTAAAATGAAATGAAATTGTTTTCTGCACAAATCTATTGATGAAGGTATTTAATTTAAACCAGCAATATAGTATTTTTTCCTTGAATTTTGTTTCAGTGTAGCTCGCTTTCTACTTCTATATGCAATTTTCACACTGCCGTACTCTAAACGGAACTATGAATTCTATACTTTCATCTCCTCATCTATCGTATAAAAATTACCACTCTAGTCTGTTATTTGAAATTAGCATCTTCAACTATGTAAATTGTTGACTTCACGCAGAAGTAATACTAAACATATAGTCAAAGTAATCTACGTAGGTAAAACTATCCTTCATTTCTTCTAAAGCTGTCAGTTCCGAGTCTACCTACAGAGTCACGTGGTTGGAATAATTAACACCAAATATGGACCAACAGGTCTGTGCCATAAAAAGGGAGAAGAAAAAACAATTTACACTCGCTCGGCAATCTGTTTGTAGATGATGATGACTATTTTGTTTCTACTCTACTCGCACGAGTGAATAAATTTTCCCATGCTTGATTCCAGGCAGTGTATTTTCGTGTTTTTGGAACGCATCGTTCCAGTATATTTTTGACTATTTTTCAATGTTTTAAAAGTCTCAATATCCTTCTTAAGATGCTCTTTACACACTTAATTTTTTTCGCCGAGATTCCAACAGCAGAGCGATTCTGCAATTTATTTTGCTGAGATTCAGTAAAACAATTGCTGAGCCTCAGCTAACAAATAACATTTTGCTGAGATATCAGCTAACAAACAGATATTTTGCAGATATATCAGGAAACGGCGCCAGTGGTGTAGTGGTAAGCGTGATTACCTCTCACCCCAGCAGGCCTGGGTTCAATACCAGTCAGCGCCGCCGGGATGTTCTGAGGCATAACATCTCTGATCACGCCTTCCTTCGGATGGGAAGTAAAGCCGTTGGTCCCCGGTTCATGAGTTGATGGTTCGATAGGTAGGGTCCAGGTATGGGAGCTGCCTTCCTGGCACGTCAGTAGCATTGGTGCTCAGCACGGAAAACAAGATCGACGGAAAAAACAAACCAAAGGAAAAAAAAAAAAGAGATATCAGGAAAAGTAAATGCCGAGGTAATCGGCTGTTGGAGATTTTACCGAGCTAGATTAAGTGTGTACGACTGTCGTTCAGCATCAGTAATCGGCATTTAATAGTTAGTAGTTGCGAACAAGTTAAATTGGGTCGTGCTCGGTGAAAATCTAAATTTCCTATTTTGTTTCCATTTTCAACTAGAATGACGTAGATAGTTGATGAAAAATTATGCCAAACCATTTTTTTAAATTTATAGTCACTTTAACGCTCTTGGGTCATTCGTGACTTGTCCGTGGTGAGAGTTGAACTCGTGACTTTGGCGTTACAGGTATGGATCTTAACCACTACGCCGGGGTCATCCCCGCCAAAACAATTGAAAAAAATGCGTTTTCTTTACAACCTTGTCTAAGATCATGCAAGAGCTTAAAAAAAATATTTTGTGTTGGGTATCCTAAATTTATAAGAGGAGCAAAATCTAAGAAGTACCTACATTATTTTGTATTTGTTTTTGTAAAGTTAACTGCCTAGAATCGCATTATTAGTCCCATGTGGAAAAAGTAGCCATTGCGAAAATGGCAGTCGAAGTTACGAAGCGAATTTTATGTAAATATTTGATAAATCATAGCAAGTTTATTGATACTTTTTTCGAGTTATAATCAGTTGCAATGAAGTTTGAATGTTTGTAATATCAGAAAAAAAATATGGTAATTCAAAAAACAGAACTTTAACTTGACTTATGAACGATGGAATGTCAGAATGGGACTGATATGCGATAACTTTGCTTGATGGGACATATTGAGTAGATGTTGTTTTCAAATTTTCACGATCAAAGTTCGTACTTTTATAACATAATATGAAAGTAGATGCCAATTGATAGTAGATAGCGTTGTTATCTCGAAAATAAATCCATAAGGGACTGATGTGCAATTCTAGGCAGTTAACTTCTTAAGAAGAACATGACATAAACAATCAAAAAACCTCCATAATAAAGTAACAAAAATGAAGAATCTATTTTTTTCCAAAATATTTTTATGGGTTTGGAAAGATAAATCCGTTTAAAACTTATTTTCGGTACAGTCCTTATATCCGGAGAACTTCTAGATTAGGGCGTAATTGCTTATGTAAACAAACAAGTCATTTGCCGATTTCTCGCGAATTAAACTATTTTTTACAATTTTGTCTTTGTTGTATAAATTATAATATGCTTTGAAAACAATTTTAAAAACTACCACTAGCTGAAGTTCCGCAAGGAATTAAAATATTGCTTTAATTTGGTTTTTCTTATTGTAAAGTCAATGTTATCGCAATGCTTATTGTATGTGTTCATAATTTGGTTCAAGGGTTCAAATTTGGCATAATTCGTATGATGGCGGTTTGTAGCAAATATATGTCTACTTTGTAAATGCCTGATGGTGTATGTAAATTTAAGGATGACAATAGTTCTATTGAATCAATGCGAGTGATACGATATCACTAACAAATGAAATCATAGCAAATTTACGACGCTCTTTTAATGTTTGTATATTTATGATCATACATCGAGCTGAGTAAGATGGCTGAGCAAATTCAGTCCTACTATTATAGCATGCCGGTAATCGCAAGTCAGTTCCATCTGCATGTTTTTTCTCAATTTTGAGTTAGCACCATTATTCAGTTAATCTTTCTATGTTTTTTGAGATGTGCTATTGAAAAAAAGGTGGTTTGTTCAAGAAAACTGAAAAACAATACCAAGTCAAATTGTCCCACAGCAAAAAGTAACCGCAAGTCAGCACCATTAGAAAAAAATATGTTAGAAATTGATTGAAGGGTTGAACGACTCTTTCAGTCTTTTTACTGCAGCAAAAACGTTGTATTGCTTCAACTCTCAAGAGTTGAAGCAAAACAACGTTTTTGCTGCAGTAAAAAGACTGAAAGAGCCGTTAAACCCTTCATTCAATCCCTATAACACACCTGTCGCAAGCTCTCAAACTTTCGTATGTTAGAAATGTTAGACAACACATCGCATCATGAGATTTGTGTCAAGACAGATTTTGTCCACTTCCCCTAGGGTATCTGGAACATGTCCGGATGTCTGGATATAGTTTTTACCAATGTTGGCAAAATCAGAAATCAATTGACACTGTTCCTCTCTCATGCGCTCGAAATATCACACGTGATATTGGAACAAAATATCATGCTTGATATTGATTTTACAAGCTCCTTTGATATTGCGAGACTATTCACAACGTGCAAAAATCAAGCTGAGAGTTGACTTGACACAAAAATGATTCCATTGCACATCGTTTATTTTAGAAAGAGAAAGCAAAAATCATTAAACTCAATCTCACCACAGTTTGTTGAGATTTGAAGTTGGTGAGTTTTGTTAGCTTGATATTCCGAGCTGCGATATCACAGCTTGCAAAATCAACCGCAGTAGTTTGTTTGTTGATTTTTGTCTACGAAAATCAAGCGTGATCTTGGGCGTTGGTGAGATTTGATTTTTTGATATTTTCCCAACACTGGTTTTTACGATACTCAGTTTGACCGCCAATGGATATGGCTTTGAATTCTCATGTGATTCGATGTATCGCTTGATGAATTTTTATTTAAAAAGGATTTACTACTTCTCCGGGGATACATCATGACTCTTATTGATCTTATTATTGAATTCTCATGTGAATTGATTTATCGCATGGTGGGTTTGGCACGTTTATAAAAAGCTCTGGTCTGAAGAAGACCCATACTCACCGGAATATGTTCTGGCCATTGCTCTGGAACCAGTGGAACAAATGCAGAAACATTCAATAGCGTTCTATGGGACCATCGTATCTTTCTACTGTTCAATACTGTGCTAAACTAATGCAGCATCGTCATGGAATTGTGACTGACTTGCGGTTATTTTTCTCATTGACGTTAAATGTAATCGCAAGTCAGTCCCACTCAGATTTTAGCCATAAAATAAAAATTTCACGATATTTTTCCAATATTTTTGGGTGAACATAGATGCATTCTATCACATTGTACGTTTATTTTTAAATTTATTCCTCCAAAATAAGCGTAAAATCAGAAAACTTGAAAAATATTTGAACGCCGTTTTCTCATTTCCAGTTTTTTACATATGGGACTGACTTGCGATTGTGGGCAGTATATAACAAATGATTCACACAAAAAACACATGCTGGAGGGAGATTTGTGTGTTTTTTGAGACACCTTTATGAAAACAAGATGATAATCTATATTTCATAGTAGTGCCATTGCTCAATGAGAATGATAAGACAGGTACTATCAATATTATTTGTCAATGACGATGCCCATGTCTCATTTATTTCAAGATCAAGCCTTTGGTCCCGGCTCATGTGTGTTTGGATGGGTGAGATATCCTACGCAGGTGTGGAGGCTGCCTTCCTGCACATTCGATTGCCGTCAATGGATGGCAGTCGATGTCCGTCGGTGATTGGCACTAGATTGCGGGACAGAGACCGACGTTAAATAAAGGAAAGAAGAAAAATTTAACATTCAAGCTGCTAAACACACGCTTACCGTTAGGTATAGGTTTGTGTTATATTATGTTAGTGGTGCAAAAGGCCAAACAAACACAGCCGAAACGTCGGACCGTTTGGATTCCTCCTAGACTGAGAAAGTCAAAATCGAAAACCATAAAGCATACTAGTCGCAAAACTCTTCCAATCACTATCAAAAATTAAAAAAATGGTGTTGTGCTTTAAAAGTAGACACTGCCACTACTTTTCAATAACAACACTAAATATTTTTTACGTAATTTTGATTAACTGTTGTTAATACCTAAATACTAATCTATACTAACTAATGCTTTTATTAAAATAATTGTTCAACGAGATGAGAAAGAAATAGAAGTGCAAAGAGAGTATTGTTCCATTAAATTAAATATGTTATGTAAATATTTGTTTATCAATAGTATTTCCCGTTAGTATGTCTATAGTTTAGTCTCAATTAACAAGATGGCCAACTTATTGATTCCTCAAACATTCCAGTGGATACATCCTAGGCTGTGATCCATTTGGTGATTTTTTTTTTCGAAGATCTCTGTTGTTGATCTGCCGATTTTCTAGAAGGTGATTGTCAAAATTTATTCCTTGTCTGTCATAAATAAGCCTGGTGGGATCGGTGGAATTGCAGTGTTATTTCAAAATTTTCCATCTGTCAAAATTAAGTGAAAATTTACCAAATGGAATAAAGTCTTAACATTAAAAACGCACAAAAATTCAATAACAATTTGCAAAAGCATTTAAGGTGATACTCTAAGGAAGCCTTAGCGTGAAATTTCAAAGCTTCAAATGTCAGCTTCCACAAAACATACAAATTTGAAATTGCTATTCTCTGTTTGTAGTAGCACAGCAAACAAGGAGTAGCGATTTCAAATTTGTATTTTTTGTGGAAGCTGACATTTATGCCTTTAAAGTTTCGCGCTAAGGCTTCCTTATACCCGTTCACATTACAGCCTATATCACGTAATATAGGCTGTCTTGCAATGAACACTCATACAAAGGATTTCCAGTGAAAACTAGATGTATGAGTGCTCATTGCAAGACAGCGTATGTCACGTGATATACGCTGTAATGTGAACGGGGTATTAGAGTATCACCTTAAGAAGACGAAGACAATTGACACCGTCGTCTACCTGAGGTTGCCCAGACTGAACACTTAAAGTCATTAGCATGATATGTAGTATCTTGGACAATTGTTGTGTTCATTTAAACTTTTTTGCAGTTTGTTAAGGTCGTTATGAAATTGAACCATTTTTATTCAGCGGTCTTCGAACTAATAACCTTGAGGCCTGCATACAATTCATTCGAATTTTATACGATGCGAAAAATTAACCGGTTATCTATTTTTAAGTATAAAATTGTCCACAACATATCAACACCGAATGGATTGTGCGTGGGTATTCATGAGCTTAGATTTACTAATGCGTTATACCTGTAGCTTTCCTTTAATAATTGCCATGTTATATGTTAAACTTTCGTAGAATTCGTAAGTATTTGTTCCATTATTTACAGAAACATATTCGCTACATTCGGATGAAATTATTCTGGAGTGTCGTGTGAGAGGCTCTCCCAGACCGAATATTGCCTGGATTAAAGATGGGGAGTACGTTATTCCTGGTGATAAATACGAACAGTATGACCATGCTGACGGTACCTGTAAGCTAATAATAACAAAACCAGGTGAAGAGGATTCTGGCACCTACACTTGTGAAGCAGAAAGCGGAGGATGCAGTGATGCCATCAGCCATAATGTACAGTTTGTTGGCAAAGAAAAAATTATGCTCGAGCGAACCCACAGCGTTTACCACCGAAATCCTAATCTACCGCATTTCTATCAATCTTTAGCAGATTATTCTATTCCATCCGGTGGTAACATTTGTTTAGTTGTGGAAGTTCAGGGCAATTGTGAGGTACAATGGTTCAAGGACAAATATGAGGTCAAGGGAAGACCACCAAAGGTACGGTTTTATAGCGATGGTACTGGCGTTTTTGCATTATGTATAACGGCCGCGACGATGGACGCTTCCGGAAAATACACTTGCAGAGCAACGAATGCATTCGGTAAAGCTGAATCATCATCTAATGTTGACGTTATAAATCCAAACGCAATCAAGGGAGCCAAACCTCCGATTTTCCTGGCAAGACCACAGCCGGAGATCAAGATTCGACAAGGACAAGAAATATCGATGGCATTCAAAATTATCGGTGACCCAAAACCCAAAAGTAAGTATTTCACTTTGGCTTAAGTAAGTAGAGTTATGAACATCTTCATCAGTAGGGAGACCCCCAAGTAAAATTGCAAGCTTTATGGAGGTTATATAGCATTCTACAAGTCTACACTCAGAATTATTTTCACGTCAATGCTACGTGAAAACATACGTAGATTTTTTCCATCGTACTTTTCACATAAGAGCTACGTGCTTTTCATGTAGGGTCACTCATTTCACGAAGCTTAACCGTCATAGGATTATCACATAGAAGTTACGTGATTTGGTCGGTAACATTCATTGGAGGATTCTAGTATCAATATTCGTAAATTTCCTTACTCTTTAGATACAATCTTTATCGTATTTAAAGTAGTAGTATATAGTAATATTCCTTAAATTTATTCATATATGCTAAATTCGCCACATCAGATTTTTTTTTAAATTCTCGTTACGAAGCACAAACAATCTGGACAATCATGGGCCGAAGTACTTTTTTCCTTAGCGAAAGAAACTGCTGGACAGTTTGAAATCATTCTGTTGAGCACGATGAAACAGTCAGTTTGTGTTTGTCAAAGAGAAAAATATAATCCATAATTTTATACTTACATATTGCCACTATCTTTCAAAAATACCGAACAAAGGATATTGTGATGCCGCCATGATTTGCAGCGCTCTGAGTGTGCCTACGTACCACTCTTTTTTTATGTGGAAATCACATAAGCTTTACGTGAAACGCACATGTACTCAGTGTTATGTTAAAATCACGTACATTTCATTAATTATGTTGGTGTGTTAAAAAGAAACTCACTGTGAAATTCAAGGAACATCACATACATTCTACGTGAGCCACATAATACTGAGAGGAGAGGAAAAAGTGAGAGCTTACGTGATTTTTCACGTAGCTTCAACGTGTAGATTATTTTGAGTGTAAATCATGATGTATAGTAGAGAACCCTCATAAAACCAAAATTGTTACTTGGGCCGTATTCTGAAGATGGGGTAATGGAGTAAAATGCTCTAGCGGGATAATACGCACCTCCACGATAAATACTTCGTATTAAGAATACTACATTTCCCGGTTGGGTGTAGCTTATTAGAAATCTTTGGAGATAGCCTATATTATGGAAGACAAATTTAAGCTACGTAGACAAATGTGACAAATACCACCCATTCCCCCCCCCCCCTTGTGGACTAGCGTAAACTTTTTGCTACCCCGTCCCACTCCCTAAGCTGTTCAGAAAATATTCGGATGATCGTTCTGTGATAAATAACGTAAATTTTTATTTATTTTTTCAGTTCAATGGATGAAGGGTACAAAAGATATTACAAATGCTGCACGAACGGTTAAGGAGGTTCATAACGATTTCATTCGATTTTCTATTAAAGAAGCATTGCTTACCGATGAAGGAGCGTTTTTCATAGTTGCAAGAAATCGATACGGAATTGACAGATGCTTCACCAAAGTTATGGTAATATTTACGTTTTTATTCCTTTCTTGAATTAGTAAACATATAGGGATGATACACAAATTACGTCCACTCTTAGAATTGGTGGCTGAACGTAGCTATAGATGAGTGCACCGATGAATTTGAGTTCACTCACTCGAGAAAAAGTGACAAAAAAGTGCTGCAGAAAATGTAGTGAGCACTATAATCCATCGGTACACTCATCCATGGGAAATTCTCTGGCACAAGGGGAAGACCGAAAAAGATGTGGAAGTATTTTAAATAACCCATAGAGTAAAGAATATCAAGTGTATTGGACAATAAATGCGTGTTAATTTAAGGATGAATTTTCAAATAGCCGTATCTGATTTTGTAAATAAAGATTCAAACGTCAATTTGTCGAAACCAGTGCGCAAAACAGTCAGGTTCATTGAGTCATTTTGATATGAATATGAACTGCCATCTGCCTCATCATTCACTGCCTCGTGAGAGTCTGAATGATTCAGAGGTAAACGAGTCACTGACAGCCGAGCACTCAGTCAGTAGCACAGTCAACACGTTTATTCTGCCATGATGGTACCCAATATTTGTTTTGAATGACTGAGCGTGCATTTTCTATGGAAAAATGACTCAATTACATGATGTGTGAGTGAATGCAAGCGGTGTGCGTCGCCTGCTCGTGAGTGACTGAATGTTTTTGTTCGCTCTTTCATTGCTTCGTCCTTTACCGTTTGGTACAAACGGTCTGCACAGAGCAATGGATTGAATAGTGCAGTGCTTTCACACTCAGCCTAGGCTGTCAATAATTTTAAGCTCTAGTTGAAACTATTAGCTCGCCGCACACGAAAACTAACACAATATAGTGACTAAGTCGAGCATATGAAAATTCAGTATTCCTCGGTTTACAAACAGTAAAGCGAATATAATCTTCACCAAAAACATAATAGGCTACAAACTTCAATAAAATGTGAACAACATTTCACATTTATGTGCGATGCGATTAAATACATACAACGTAAATGGTAGAGAAGTATGATGCGAGAGAGATTCATTAATGAAATCAGAAATGAAATGATTTTTTTTAATCAGGCAATGAAAACGAATGAACAAAGGACGATGATTGACTAGCCAAATTGCTTATTAAAAAAAAAAAAAACAAGATTACATCAGTTTTCAGTCATTTCTGATGCATGTGTTGTGCATGTGTCTTCATCAATGTTGGACGCACTGATACAGTAGTTTCAACACCGCCGAGAGCTGTCAAACCGAACTTTGCTCAAAACCGAATCATGACTGTGTGTGTGTGTTGTTAATAGGTCTACTACATCTAAATTTTGAATGTTTAAATTGTCTTCCATTAGGTAAAACATCCCAAAGGATACAAAAAAGACACGGATATTGAAGAAAGTGTCCCAGAGGTGAAAAAGACTGGCAAAAGCAGAGTATGAAGCACCCCGTATGTACCTGCAATATAAAATATGAGGCATATGAAATTACCAAAAATGGATGTAAATATAAGGCACATGGTGGAAATATTGACAAAACACTATTTGGGTAGCGCATTAAACCTGTATACTAAACTGATTATTATTTATGAGAAAATTCCGAGAACATCATGTTCTAGATTTCCCAACACTCAAAACTTTATAGTTGCCATGGCGTACCGTGGAAAGGGTTTAGAAGCATATAACCTATTTTTTCGGATAATATTTCAAGGCAAAGTTGGCACCATTTGATTCCTACATTGTAGGTATACCATATGTATAAGCACAGACAAACAGTAAAATGTATCACGTAAAATCAATCATCTAATAAATCATACAATTACAAAACTGTGTTTTAACCTTTCCTAATAACAAACTGATTTTGTTAAGCAATAATATTTAACCAGATATTTAATAAGCTACAATAAATTCTATTCTACTTTCCCTAAGCCATTCGCTTCCAGTCAAAGTGACCTAACAAATGTCTTCCACAACTACAATAACCCACCAAGAGCGGAATCAGCCTCTAAGTTTAAGATCTCGTCCGGGGTTTCAGCTGAAAGCTCTTCGCATGTCGCTTTTCGTCATCCGTTCTATGCTACATGAACAGCCAACCCTAGCTTGTTGAATTGAATAAGCCACATCTTGATGATCCCTCCCATGTATGAATACATAAGCAAATTTGTAAGTTGCGGCTACGAGCAGAGTACTTCCCCCAGAGACGTTCGGATTTGGATGGATTGATAAGAAAAAGAGAGACATGTGAAATTTACAACGTCTATTCTACTCTGACCTTTCCCTTTTCCTCCTCGTTGTCTTCGGTGTCACTCGGTGGGGCCCTTCGACGATAGCGATGGCGGTTGCTGCTTGTTCACGTTGGCTCCAGACATGGTCTCCTGGTACCGAGCGCCTTCTACTTCACTTTAAGCTGCCTAGCAGCGGTCCTTTACTTTTAGCGGGGAGATGAGCAAGGCTCCTTTTTTGGAACCCCCCGGCGACGGTGGTGGCGAATCACCGGACCAACTACTCGCCGTAGATGGTCCCAGTAGTCACCGCAGTGCACTATCCAGGCGAACGCTCCTTCGGTTCGGTTTGCTTCGTCCCTCCTTGGCTTTAACTGCGGTGGCGAAGCTGGCTCTACAGGCTGAGCCACCGCAGCGAGGACGACGGTGTTCGGGGATCCTTGGGGATTAGCCGGGGAAGCGAAAAACTCCTTTTCACTTAGCTTCCCCAATGGGGGCGATCCGACACTCTTCACTTATGCATCTCACGAACCACGGCACTTTTCGGGGAAACTACGTCACTTCCACGCAACGATGCTGGTAATTATCCCTCCAGCAGACACACGCCACGAAAAACGGCACTCAAACTTCTTGTTTTCACTAAAGCGGACGCTGCAAATAAAACGCGTCGTACTCCAACCGTGGTCGAAACTTCTCGTTTCTCAACAATCACAAACAATACAAAAAACCGCCATCGTTGTCCTGGAACCGCGCTCGAATTTTATGCTGCTGATGTCTTTCGCCTTCTTTTGCAGCGAAAGGAGAAACGGGACCTAATTTTATTCTAGACACGAGACAGTTTAAAACGATATTTTTACGCTACATGCGTGCCGAGCGTGTGACCAACACAAAAACAAATCATAACAGACAAGGCACATGCTCATGGCAAACACGTTAAAAGCACAAACGAAGTGACAGACGACTAACTGGTGAAAAAAATCAATTAAAATAATCCGGTTAGCTGTAACATAATTTTCTTAGAAGCTTGTGCCATCAGCCACCCGATGGGCTAGTTTTTTTTTGTTTTGATTTGAACAAAGTTGATTTTGTGTGCAATGATCTGTGACAGTGTGCAAAGAGTGTATCATGTTGTCATTTTTTTAGGCATTTCAGTTTTGAGTATGTGGTAGATAGAGTTGGTACAGAATAATAATAATAGTGAATAGCGATAACTATACCTTGAGTAAACTTGATTCAGCGTGTAGTCTTATAATACAAACGACTTGACTTAACTTAAGTCAGCGTGTAGGGCTTATTTGATTATCAAAGAAACGCACAAATGGCCGAGGCTTGAAACCTCGGTCAGGTCACGACAGAGTAGAGTGAAAAAGATAGAACAAAAACATTCTAGTACATTTGGTGAAAATGTTAGTTCAATCCAGTAGTAGCAACAATCAATACGAAACTAACGATTTTAAATTGGCTCACTACTTGACTAGCCTATTGGTCCCAAGCAAACGGTTAACGTATCCCATTCTAGTCGAAATTCTAGTACTACGCAATGTTTGTTTTGATTCGCTATGAAAGTTTGACAGATAAAATGAGGGGTTATTGGTTTTTCCTATGTTTCGAGGGGTGAATCGATTAGCTTGGGACCGAAGAGAATACCAGAGCTGAGCCAAAAAGTTGAGCACATTATTTCGGGACCTTCTAGTCTTAGAGCAAAGATGAAGATGAAGATGAACTGTCGGAAGAAAAACTTTCTATTTTAGTGTCTTCTTTCACGGTCCCTTTCATCCAATGAGAACCCCCCGTATTTAAGGTAATTTTGTGATTTTGCTGCCCCTTTGGAAGAGATGAAATTTTGCGCTCATTTTTATCAAAATAATCACACCAAAATCAGAGATGTCCCATTTTTTAATTACTCGATTAACAACTAATCGATTAGTGTTGTCATGTGGTACACTGAAAAAATTGCCATAGCAGGTTCGTCACCAAAGTTTTCGAGCCGCTCTGTCTGTCACTTGGTTTGTGTTAAAAGGGTGGGTTATTAATTGCCACCCCAGACGAGGATTACAAATTAAACCTCCCACCCCCACCCAAATGCATACGTTATTATTGAATGTCCTTTAAAGCAGCAATAGTGCAGGGGACGTTCAATAATAACAAAAGCATTTAGAGGCAGGGAAGTGTTTGAAATTTGCTTACGTTTTTATACATGAACTTGTTACATCATAGATGCGCGAAATATATCAAAACGGCCAGGCCACCTATGCAGCATTTAAGGAGTAAGATGATTAAGAAACATCGAACCTTTTTGGCGTTGGGAGCATCTAGTCTCAAAAGGTTAAGTGATGCTCCATTTTCTTCTAGCGGTTGGGATCTGAGCACTAACTCTTGTCCTAGCCCTATAGGGCATATGGTTATAGCATCGAGGAGCACGCAATACAAAGAACCGGTGCGTTGAAGTTAAAATGCAATCAAAAGTACTTAATTAATGCGTTTTGAAGTAGAAGTAACGGTAATTAAAATTATTAATAATTAATGTAATTAAAAGTATTGAAAATGTAATTAACTATAATTTCAACTATAATTAATGGAGTAGTAGTTAATGCTCTACATTATGTAATTAACGTAATTAAAGCAGTAGTTTATTGAATTAATTTTATTACAGCCGTTGCCTGCGTTGGAGCTAAAGGTTATTGCGTGCCCCTAGTATATCATAGACGTAACTCTAAGACCAGAAGGTCCTGAAGAATCTATTATGTCCTGTAATTACACTATTTTAGCCAGTCACTAGTTAAAACTAACTGGCTGTTTTATTTCGTCAGGTTCATTGACCAATTCAATAGATTGATTAATCAATGAAACACTGTCTACAAAATAATCATTAAACTTAGCTGCAATTACTTGTTCTGACTGTTCTAATGTGCCATTAAAAGTTATGGACCGCGGATTGCAATTACTAGGTTTTAATAAAGATTTTGAAAATTTTCCATAACTCTTTGCTGTTGTTTTGATGCTGATCAATATTCCTTTGAACATATTCGCAACGAGTTTTCTTTATCGATTGTGAATACTCATTACGCGCGATTGTGTACCTAGTCCAATGATTGTCATTATTAGATCTACAAAACTTTTTGTACCATTTGTCCCTTTTCCGTTTAAGACTCAAAAGATCCAAATTGTACCAGTTGTTCGAGTTTTTCAAAGAAACAAAGTTTTGCTCAACTAGTTGATTGGTACACGTTTTCAAAGCGTTATTAAGAACAGCTGTAGATTCATCTAAGTTACCGGCCGCGAATGGAAAATCCACGCTCCTCTCAACAAGATTCGAAACAGCTTGCTTTGAATATTTCCTCCAGCACTTCAATTTTACAAAATTATCGTTATCGTTAACATGGTCTAAGACATTAATCAGTAAAGTCTCATGATCGGTTATTGTCAAATCAGTATCCGTAACTGAACAAATGGAATCAAAATTGGAATAAACGTGGTCAATTAAAGTTCTACTGTGCCTGGAAATAAGCGTATATTCATTTACCGTTTGCTTTAAATTTAAAAAAACTCAGCTAAACGCTTCAAATGATTCGAATTATGGTTATCACGCCAATTAATATTAAAATCACCAGCCAATATATTTAATTTACTAGAATCAAGGAATGTCTCGAGCCAGTTCTCTAAAACTTCAACAAAACGCTGGTCACTAGAACTTGGAGAATGATACAAAATACCATAATTACCCATCTTCATGCCACGTACAACTGTAGTGCCCAAGAACCAGCTGCCATCAATAACTTCGTTGGTACGAAGGTTGAATTGAACTTATTCTTTGACATAAATAGCAACACCGCCAGTGTGTCTAGAATGTGATAAACAAGCAGCAACAATATATCCCGGAATACTATACTGATCAAAAGCTTCGGTTTCTATGCCGCATTCCGCATGCATTTCCATCGTTTCATTATCTGCTAGCAGCATGCCACCGAAATACGGCCGCGGGATACGAAGACCGGCAATTTTCGGGAACAATTGGATCCAGCGAGTCCATAGCTGGAAGCATTCGTCGCTTATTTCATCGTCCCACTGACTTCCTGTACGCCAAATTTCTTGCAGCAGTATTTTTCCGTGAACGATGAAGGGAGCAACCAATCCGAGTGGGTCGAACAAAGACATTAAGCACTTCAACGCAGTTCGTTTCGTCGGCCGAACATCGCCTCCTGTGTACGGTTTTAGTTCGTCTTTAAACGTCATCGGAAAAGTGAATACGTCTTCTTCGGGACGCCAGACAATTCCAAGAACACGTTCTGTAGCTGCATGTTTATCGTGACTGAAATAAACTGTTTGTTCTGGTTTTGCTTCACCAAGTTGTGTCAAAAATTCCGCTGAGTTTGACATCCAGTTGCGAATGTGGAATCCCATTGCTGAATGAATCATTTTGACGTCCAGTGCCCGCTTCACTGCCTCCTGGGCCGTGTTGGTGCTGTCAAAATAATCATCCACATAGTGTTTGTGAATGATTGCAGCTGCCGCGTCCGGATAAAGTTCAGCGTATTCTTCTGCATTGCGGTTTTTTACAAATTGAGCAGTACAGGGTGAGCATGCAGATCCGAAAGTGCACTTGTCCATGACGTATACCTCCGGTGCCTCTTCGGGAGTTTTCCGATACAGAAAGCATTGCGCCAGCCTATCCACGAGTCTGACGAGCATTTGGTGATACATTTCCATTATGTCTCCTCCGAATCCAATCTGACGCTCTCGGAATTGACTGATGACAGCTACCAACGATGCCAACAGATCCGGTCCCTTGAGGAGAAGAGAGTTTAGGGATATTCCGGAAACTTTGGCAGAAGCGTCCCAAACAAGTCTCACTTTCCCAGGTTTTTTTGAGATTCGTGAGATGCTTACTGGAAGGTACCATATTTGTCCGGGATCCACTTGCGTTAACTCCTTCGGAGAAGCCTTGTGTGCGTAGCCCTTTCTTAAGTATTCACTTATTTAGTGGTGATAGGCATCAGCAAGCTTCACGTTGTTAGACAGCCGCTTTTCCAACTGCTTGAGTCGTTTTAGAGCCATTGGAAAACTGTTGGGAAAATGATGATTATCCGATTTCCAAAGGAGCCCGGTTTCAAAACGATCACCCTTGCGAACGGTGGTGCTTTCCAGGATGGCTTTGGCTCGTTGGTCGTCATCGGATTCTAGAACGGTGCTTGCTGTAATTCCGATGTCTTCTACCGAGAAATGATCCCGGAGTAAATTGTGTAGCTCTTGATTGGGAATGCATTCTCCTTCATGGTGTCCAACAAATGCTTCGTGGCGTTTTTCGTTACTATTTGGCCCATACACCGCCCATCCTAGTTTTGATCTTACAGCGATTGGTTCTCCGAGATTTCCGATCCGAGATTCAATCGGGGCGAATAGATGGATGTTATCCAAACCAATTAGAATCCTAGGCATGTCGGACAAGCCATCAGCTAGTGGAAGATCTTTCAAGTGATCGAACTTCTGTGCTAGCTCCGAGTACCGAATGGATTGAACAGGTAATTTTATTTCTATTACGGTATGAGCGTTCCTGAGTGGCCACTTCTCGCTGGACCCTTTGGCGGAAATTCGCAAATTCACTCGCTTTGAGTTTCTTTCCGTTCTGCTGATGTTTGCTGTCCAAATCGAACGTAACATTTGCTTGACACCCTTCACGCCAAGATGATCAGCTAAATCCGCTTCAACCAGGCTTAACGATGAACCCTCGTCCCCTGCTGTTCCCCACTGTGCGTGTAGTGGTTGGAAGCATCTTCTGTGTCATCGGCCGAGACGCTAGCAGCTGGATGCATTAGAGGATGATGCCGCTCTTGGCATTGGCTTACGTTGCATTGGATCTTGAACCTGCACCGAGATTGTCCATGCCAATTCAAACAAGTACTGCAGAGCTTCAACTTATCCACTTCCTTGGTCCTCTCTTCCCACGTCATGGCTTTGAACTTCGGACAGTTCCGAACGCGATGATCCAGCTTCTGGCGTACGTGGCAGGGCTTCTCCACCGGTATGGGCTTTCGAGCCGTTTCCGACGCTGCGGCATCATTCCACGAGTTTTCCGATGAATCGTGAGAATGCAAGAATGCTCTCTCTTTTGGCTTTTTCTCTGGTTTGGTATGGAAGTAATCCTTCGGTTGCGAATAACCGGTCGCTTCACTTGCGTCAGCAGCCTTTTTGGACATAAAATCCGAAAATGTTCGAAGTGTTGGGTTGGGAAAATATCGCTTGTAGCGAACCCACTCCATTTTGGTACTGGCTGGTACTTTTTCCACAAGCTCCTGTAGAAGCAGAGGGTTTACCAGATGATGCCTTAGGTTGGTCGCCTCCAGGTGGTCACACAGTTGTTCGACGAGAATCCCAAAATGTACGAAGCTCTCCAAACGATCCGGCTTGAGAGGATCCGCCTTCCTGACTTTCTCCAATAACGAGTAGAGCAATTGCTCTGGGCGACCATACATTCTTCGTAGGGTTTCGACAATCTGCGGCAGGATCAGTCTGCTGCGCACAAGTTCGAGTGCAGAACCTTTTAAACATTCCTGCAGTCGGACGAGGTTTTCGCTCAACGAGTAACCGCACGCTTCCGTAGTTGTGTTGTAGCTTCTCAGAAAAAGCGGCCACTCCTCCGGTTTGCCGCTGAATGTTGGAAGTTTTCTTGGTAAAACCTGCCTTGCAGCCATTTGAGCATTGCTCAGACTTGGCTGCCCCAGCCCGTAAGGAACTTCGTTCATGAACCGTACGTTACCTGGTAGCCCAGCTGGCTGCCTTTGTTCACGATATTTGACAGGTATAGGATCAAACCGTACATTGCTGGGTCCCATTTTAGCAATCGGTAATACCGGATCGGCTTTACCGAAACGTTGTTCCCGCTGATGCTGAGGGATTCTTCGGGTTAAATCGTCATCTTCTTGCAATGCTAACGATGATATGGCTCTATCTAGGTCCACTAGATTCTCCGGAGGAATGTTGTTGAACCGATCGCATCTTGGATAATACGCAGCCATTGGGTTTAAGCGGATACGTTGACGATTACCCGATACCTGTTCGAGGTCGTTCTTGGAAAAGCGTTCAGCCACGCTTGATGCCCTTCCCTAATAAAAATTTTATGGTTAATTTGCTTAACGACGTGTTCTGGCTATCATCCAAACCATTTGTGGAATAGTTCAATGATTTGGGTTATCGTTCGTTTATGGTTATTTTTTATTAGGGTTGGAAGGGGAGCTTTTGGATATGCCCCACGAGGATCCGCATATCCGGTTGATTTTCGTCCAGCATCCTCGGGTTTTGACATCGTTTTCATCCACCATTCCACTTTACCTTTTACGTTTTGCTGACTTTCTGACTCGAACATACTTCCACGATCACTTCCTCCTACCGTACCTTGCCTTAAGAGAAAAGCTTGCCGGTTCCTCCGGTATTCCTCCTGAAGTGCATTCTGCTTGCACAAGTACTTCTCCTCTAGAGCTTTCTCCTGCTCCAAAGCCTTTTGCTTTTCCTTGAGCTCATCTTCGAGCATTTGAAGCTCCAGCGTAAAAACGGAACTTTCCTTGGAAATCCGAGAACAGACGCTTGACGCTGATGCTGCAGAGCGGAAGCTGCAATCACCGCAACTCCATGAGACGTTTTTCACATTTTCTGTGACGCCCGCGCATCGGAAGTGAAACCATTCCCCGCATACGTCACAGGCCACCATGCCAACATCCCAATCATCCGGTCGATCACAAAGTTTGCAGGACGTTGCCATGTTGAGATCCGGATGCTACGAATTCTTTAAGAATGTTAGTGAGAATTTTCGGTTTCGGATGCAGCCGAAGGAACTCGATCTTCAGAGCGTGTCCAGTTTGTGAACAGCTTGAAGCTGGAAATATATTTGCATTAGCTTTAAGGTTATTAAAGTAAAGAAACAAGCTTACAATTCGTGTTTCCTCCTTTTTTCCTGCACCTCTGATTCCCTAACCTCAATTTCACTAGAGTAACAACTTCACTGCTAGAAATTGAGGTATAATTAGTATGTTTGTTTGTAATTCAATTCTGTCCTGTACATTACCGTTTAGTTATCAAAGTTTGAAGTTTTAGAGCAATAGAAACGCAAATAATAATGATAATACTTCAGTCCGCATCGTGCTCTCTTGCCGTGCGGATCTATTTGCTTTTTGCTTAAGGAAGTGTTACTACTACCTAAAGCTACAACAAATTTAAACAGCACTTTTCAGTGCTCAACCTGTAAAAATTTTCTACCTTGTTCAACTCCTCTTATTCCTCTTCGATCCTTGTTTGGACCCTACCCGAGGTAATCCTTCTTGGATATCGATTTGGAAAATTCCTCTTCGATCCTTCAGATTCTTATAGTAATCTGCTTGGAAGTCGATTTGCATAATCGCATAATCGCACTTTTCAGTGCTCAACCTGTAAAAATTTTCTACCTTCTTCAACTTCTCTTATTCCTCTTCGATCCTTGTTTGGACCCTACCCGAGGTAATCCTTCTTGGATATCGATTTGGAAAATTCCTCTTCGATCCTTCAGATTCTTATAGTAATCTGCTTGGAAGTTGATTTGGATAAAAATTTACTGCCGCCATGGCGCCTAAACGCAAAAGAAAGGGGCAAACTCTTGACCCCCCTTCTGATGAAATTAATTTGAGTAATCAATTTGATTTGCTCACGGATGATGAGAATGATCCATCATCCAAGAAAAATTCTAGTAAACTTTCCCGGCTTAATGCCAAGAAAGAAAAGATTCCCCCTATTGTGATAACCACTACCGATTTCCATGCTCTTCGCATGGAACTTTTGAATTTCGTGAAAGTTAAGTTTTCACTACAAATTGGACGTCGGGGTGAATGCCGTGTATTGGCTGAAACCTTGGACGGATTTAAATGTCTTCTCAAGTATCTTACGGAGAAGAAGCACAAATTTTTTACTTACGACACCAAAACTGAACGTGTGTTCAAGGTTGTCATGAAAGGACTGCCCAGTGGTGAATCCCTGGATCAGATCAAAGATGAACTGGCAAAATTACTTGGAGTTGTGCCACTCCAAGTAATCAAAATGAAAATGAAATCCCGTCCTGGCGATTCGCGCAACGGGATTTCTAATGATTTTTATTTAGTTCACTTCAAGTCTAGTGAACTAAACAACCTTAAGGCCTTAGAAAAAGCTAGCCTTATGCTCCATGTCCGAGTGAAGTGGGAACACTTCAGGAAGACTGGAGGAAATTTCCAAAACCTCACTCAGTGCCGTAAGTGCCAGGGATGGGGTCACGGAACTAAAAATTGCTACATGCCAGCTAAATGCATGAATTGTGGTGATTCCTCTCACGCAAAGGACGACTGTCCTGTGAAGGAGAATCCTAAGAAATTTAAATGTTCAAATTGTGGTGAAAACCACAAATCCAATTTTTGGGAATGTAAGACTCGCAAAGCGATCCTACAATCTCGTTCTAACCGACAGGTAAGAAACGCTTCACGTTTCCGACCAGGTACAAATTCCTCTGCTGGTAACAACGGTCAGCGAGGAACAAATTCTACATTCGTACCCGTAGGTACAAATATCACCCCTGCTTCAAATGTTTCATCTGTACCTACTCCCCTCGCTGCTAACAATGTTCAGCGAGTTAATGGAGCTACCTATGCTGCTATTGCAGCGGGTAGAAATCAAAATACTAACCAACGTTCTAACGGAAATTTTGACAATTTTGACTTAGGAAGCATTACTGCCCCTAAAATGGAATTTTTACAGAATTCATTAATTGACATGATTTCTGATATGCTTAAATCTAACTCCATGTTTGATGCTATTCAAACTGGAGTAAAATTTGCTAATAATATTGTCATGACTTTAAAATTCAGTAATGGATTTTAAAGCATTAAACATTTTAAATTGGAATGCTCGATCTCTTAAAGATAATGAAGACGAGCTATTTAATTTTTTGAGAGTTCATAACGTGCATATTGCCGTTATAACTGAAACGTTCCTTAAACCTGACCATAAGGTTAAGAAGGACGCAAATTACTTGATTTATAGAAATGATCGTCTTGATGGACCCTGTGGTGGCGTTGCCATCATTATTCATAGACGAATCAAGCATAAAATTCTTTCTTCATTTGAAACCAAAGTTTTTGAAACTTTGGGAGTTTCTGTTGAAACAAAATTTGGACAACTTACGTTTATAGCTGCTTATTTGCCATTCCAATGCGTAGGCCAGCAAAAGAATTTTCTCAAGGGTGACCTCCAGAAACTTACCCGTCATAGGTCTAAATTCTTCATTATTGGTGATTTTAATGCAAAACACCGCTCATGGAATAATGCTCAAAGCAATTCCAATGGTAATATTCTGTTTGATGATTGTTCTGCAGGTTATTACACTATTCAATATCCAAACAGCCCAACATGCTTTTCTTCTGCAAGAAATCCCTCCACTATTGATTTGGTCTTAACTGATTCATGTCAACTTTGTAGCCAATTGGTTACCCATGCTGACTTCGGTTCTGATCACCTTCCAGTAACTTTTGAAATATCCCAAGAAATAATTTGTAATCCCAACAGCTCTACTTTCAATTACCATAGAGCTGATTGGGAGCAGTATCGAACATTTATGGAATATAACTTCGATCCAAACATTCCTTTGCAAACCAAAGATGAAATTAATTATGCTCTTGAATCTCTGACTACTTCTATAGTTGCAGCAAGAGCTGCCTCAGTACCAAAATGCGAGGTTAAATTCGATTCAATTATAATAGACGATGATCTTCAGCTCTTGATCCGTCTTAAAAATGTCCGTAGGAGACAATTTCAAAGAACACGCGATCCTGCCATGAAAGTTATCTGGCGGGATTTGCAAAAACAAATTAAAAAGCGATTCTCTGCCCTGAGGAACAAAACTTTTGAAAATAATGTTTCTAAATTAGACCCGAGTTCCAAACCCTTTTGGAAACTCACAAAAATTTTGAAAAAACCTCAAAAGCCAATTCCAGCGCTTAAAGAAGGTGGTAAAATTTTGATCACAAATTTGGAAAAAGCTCATAAACTTGCTAAGCAATTCGAGAGTTCCCATAATTTCAGTTTGGGTCTTACTAGTCCTATTGAGAATCAGGTTGCTCGGGATTTTCGGAATATTTTCTCTCGGGAAAATATTTTTGATGATTCCTGGGGGACTGATTTGGACGAAGTAAGGTCTATAACTAAAAAATTTCAAAATATGAAAGCTCCAGGTGATGATGGAATTTTCTATATCCTCATCAAAAAACTCCCAGAGAGTACCTTGTCTTTCCTGGTAAAATTATTTAACAGATGTTTCCATTTGGCATACTTTCCTGATAAATGGAAAAATGCAAAAGTTGTTCCAATTTTGAAGCCGGATAAAAATCCAGCTGAAGCTTCTAGCTACCGTCCAATAAGTTTGCTTTCTTCAATAAGTAAACTTTTTGAAAAAATAATTTTGAATAGAATGATGCTTCACATCAATACGAACTCAATTTTTGCAGATGAGCAGTTTGGATTTCGCCATGGGCATTCAACTACTCATCAACTCTTGAGAGTTACCAATTTAATTCGTTCAAACAAATCTGAAGGCCACTCAACTGGAGTTGCTCTTCTAGACATAGAAAAAGCATTCGACAGTGTTTGGCATGAAGGTTTGATTGCTAAATTGAAAAAGTTTAATTTTCCACTTTACATTATGAAATTAGTTCAAAATTATTTAACTGACAGAACTCTGCAGGTAAATTATCAAAATTCCAAATCTAATCGACTACCTGTTAGAGCAGGAGTTCCTCAGGGTAGCATTCTTGGGCCTATATTGTATAACATTTTCACTTCGGACCTCCCTGATTTGCCTCAGGGTTGCCACAAATCTTTGTTCGCTGATGACACAGGCATTTCCGCTAAAGGAAGAAGTCTTCGTGTTATTTGCAGCAGACTTCAGAAAAGTTTAGATATTTTCTCTTCTTATTTACAAAAATGGAAGATTTCTCCCAACGCTTCCAAAACTCAACTTATAATATTTCCACATAAGCCCAGGGCTTCCTTTTTGAAACCTAGTAGTAGTCACATAGTCACTATGAACGGAGTTCCAATTTCCTGGTCAAACCAAGTGAAATATCTTGGATTAATACTTGACCATAAATTAACTTTTAAAGATCACATTGAGGGCATTCAAGCCAAATGTAACAAATATATAAAATGTTTGTATCCTCTTATTAACAGGAAATCCAAGCTTTGCCTGACGAATAAACTTCTAATATTTAAACAAGTTTTTAGACCGGCCATGCTTTACGCTGTGCCAATATGGTCTAGTTGTTGCACTACCAGGAAAAAAGCACTTCAAAGGATTCAGAACAAAATTCTGAAGATGATTTTGAAGTTGCCTCCCTGGTACAGTACTACCGAAGTACATAGAATTTCGAATGTTGAGACTTTAGCACAAATGTCCAACAAAATAATTAATAATTTCCGGCAAAAATCGTTACAATCCTCAATTGCAACGATCAATTCCCTTTATACTTAGATAAGATTTAGTTTTAGTTATTTAGTTTTAAGCTATCAATTGTTATACTGACATGCAGGTTTAAAAAACCTGTTTAAAATACTGAATTGCCAAGACAGGAACAATGTAAAAACACTTAGATATATATCATAACAATTAAGGCTGGTAAGTTACTGTAGTAACTAGAGCACCTAGGTTAAAAATGAAATGTAATTTATTTTGAATTTGGAACAAATAAAGAGTTAAAAAAAAAAAAAAAAAATGATAATACTGTAAATTAAACTTTTGTCTTCCTAGCGTGTTTACACTGTGTCAAATTACGATCTTTTTTTTATTTCTTCTTCCTTTACTAATACTCTAGTCCGTCCGTTTTCGTGTACCGCTAACTGCCAAGGTTAATTTAAATATCGAGGTGCGTTCGAGGTACCCAGTGGGCTTAACACTTGTGGTGAACGAGCTGCTCAGGGATTGTAGAAAGGAAAAGGTTTGGGTAGGTTTTATTTGAAAAGCGCATAAGTTATTATCGTGTCGTTGAAAAATGGCCTCGATTTTTTTTTGCGCTCTCGTCACATAGCACATCGAGTACATCACGCCGTCAATGAAAAAGAAATTAATAGAGATTGAAAGAGATTTTTAGTTACGTTGCGTTTGTAATGGAGTAATTCCTCGAGTAATTCGTAGGTTGCATACTGGCAACTGTCATATATCTACTTTAACATTCTTATTCTAATTGCTTAAATAAGGAATACTATTTGGGAATGAATAGCTATCCAATAAGAATTCAGATTAGGAAAAGCATGACAATTAATTACCATTGCCGGCCACGCCATCTTCTCGGTTACGGGGAAAGGACGGATATTGTTGATGTAACATCTACTTAACGGAAGGCCAGCGACTCACCGACGCCCTCTACGGAGTTGGATAGTTGGGTAGGATAATTTTAATAAAATATTATGTAATTTTTTTACTAAAAGATCGCTAATTTATTGGTAAGAAGTTTCTAATAAGCCCTCCCAGTTCCTCTGTATACAGAACAAATCTGATACCAAATCAGAATTGCTCAGTCTGCATGAAGCAGCTGATTTCATCATGGAAGATCTATAAACAACAGAGAATTAATCTTTTGAGGCATAAGGAAGCATTATGTTATTGTTATTGTTATTGCTCAACTCATACCTGGCCGACTATCACCCGCCCATCTGCACTTAAACTAGGTATGAATCTACGGAAATTTTGGTCGTGGCCTATGCTAGACCGTATAGCATAACGACTTTCTTCCACAAGCAGGCCTGTTGCTCCCGTAGGCAGTCCCACTAGCTTCAGATTTGTAGGGGATAGTAAGAGAATAAAAGAATAGAGAAGAGCGATAGAGTATTTGTTGTTTTTCTGAAAATAGAAG
The DNA here is from genome assembly GCF_037179485.1 of Ochlerotatus camptorhynchus. NCBI lineage: Eukaryota > Metazoa > Arthropoda > Insecta > Diptera > Culicidae > Ochlerotatus > Ochlerotatus camptorhynchus. Next base: position 296,020 of record NW_027041172.1, read on the forward strand.
AACAAAAACAGCACGCCGACTTGTTGTGCTGCATGAGCTATGTCCGCTTTCATTCCCACTCCTGTGGGTTACGTCCCTCTTCACGTGCTCACTCACACAAGTATCCTGGGAACCTCCAGAGGTGCAGAGGGCCAACATGAGAAATCTCTATTCTGAGCGGTTGCTTGACCTGGGCCCAGGTCAAATTCCTATTGGCTTGCTTGATTTCCTTGTTGGGGTTTTGCTGACATAAGCCCCTGTGCCTTTGCTGTGACGTACTGATGAATTTGATTCACATGCTTCACACGCTTGCCTGCAGTGATATTGTCGGTTGTATATTATGTTTATTTTTATATTGTTTTTCGGCTGCCAGCAACAATTTCCATTGGGGATCATTTGATACGTTTGCTGCATTCCCGTGTTGCTCATTTGTTGGTTTGTATGTAAATAGAGAGATAAGAGTAAAAAATAGAGAAAAAAGAAAATTAAGGTTAAATAATATTAGTCAACATGTTTATTAACCCATTTATTGTATTTATTTATTAATACTTACATTTCAATAAAGATAATGCTATCTATTTTACCTTTCATGTGATACTTATCATCACAGAATCCAACTTTGAATCGTAGACCAGGTCCATTAACAATACACTCGTTCCGAGAAGGGGGTCATGGTACCACTCATGATGTATAGTCATCTTCTTCATCTTCAGGTTCGTTCACCACCCGGAATGAAGGCTCGGTGCGGTTAGTAATATCAAACAGTGTAACATACAAACGAAAAAGAGATACAACCAGGATTAGTTTTTTTTAAGTAATAGTTTCATCTGAATACCCAACTAACCATATCTCAGTGACATTGTCTCAGTCTGAACCTACATTTAAAGTTATTTTGTGATTATATGGTTACCACAAGTTCAACAACGCCCAACTATGGACAGCTCAATGTTAATACCAGTTACTATTTGAATCAGCGTACACCAACATGATAATCTTCTAAGAAACACCTAAGAATATATGGGAATAAAGCTCAAAAATACAGTTTTAACTGAGGGTACATTATAAACATTAAACTGTCCAATATTGGACCCAGCCAACACACGGCGCCTGCACGGTAATTTGGGCCGTCAGAATGGTTCATCGGTTGAGAAGTGTGCTTCTCAAACTGAAGCGATACATTTCAACGTTATCCTAATGTAAACTTAATATTATCACCCATATGCCCGTCCACGCCCGAAACCTATTCACCACACAAAATCAAATAAAAATGTTTCTGTATGGCAAACACGTCCAGACATAAACGAGAATATGGGTGTATATCTTCACTGTAACAACTACGGGTAATCATCGAAAGTACTTGCATTTTACTTAGGCACTTTTGAGCAAACTGCAATCACTCTCTCATACTCGAAATGTGCCACGACCAAATTGGCACAACGACGCCCTATACGCTATATGACCAAAGCGCAGGGGAGGCATACGGAAGCATTATGAAGGTGACATATTTCACTAAGGGAAATCATCATAGTTGCAGATATAAAGAGACTAAACATAACCCTTTGCTTCAGTACTGTCAACCTCCATGTCCATGGGGAGGGAATCAATATTTGAGAAATTATATTCCAACACAAACATTATGACAGTAAATGATGTGGAAATTAGGCATTTTGATACAACATTAGAATCTAAACAATGTACCGTTTAACTTCTATGTCTGCAAATTTCTGCTTATCATATTAAATTCATGTTACCCAAAAGCTACGCCCGATGTGGATGGTCTTTCTAGAAGATTACCGCCCAGAGCAGAATTAACAATGGAAGAAATAAGCACTCACAAATAGTTTCCTCTGGCATCGATTTACAATGAAATCATAGGAAGAAACATTAGAGGAAAAATATAAAAAAATATATTAAAACAACAATATAGAAAATTAATTGACTTTAAATAAAAAAAAAGTCATGGAAATTGCTTTTAAATATTTTATGATTTATTTATCATTAAAAGCAGAACAGCAGCTATAGACAAAAATATAAATTTTGATGTTTTTGTGCAGCAATTCTCAACACAAGGAGGCACACAAAGCGTATTGGAGCGTATCTAAGTTAAAAAGGAAAAAATACTATGAGTTGTTTGAAGTGAGGTTTGAAGCTCCTATTCTCTCTGAGGCTCTTGCTCTTGCTCATGAAGGTTTTTCTTCTTCAATTAAGATTTTTAATTGCTTACCGGTTTGCAATTATATAGCACCGCTCAATCTACACACCAAACTTCTTAAATTATGTTCGGTACTTTTTTTTGCTGAACTTAGTCTGTAAAATACAATTTTTACCGATTGTTCTGTAAAATACGGTGTTTTACCGCTTTTCAGCATTTAAAAGTGACGAATTTCTGTAATTTACAGAAAATTACCGTAAACTGTAAATAAAGATACGGATTGAACCTGTAAATGGCTGCAATTCCGTAATACTGTAAAAAACTATTACGTATGTACAGTAAAAATAATGTTTTACAAAACAAACTGTACAATTAAGTACGATATTTTTGAAAAAAGTACCGAACGATTTGTAAATTACGTGCTGTCAAACTTATTTTTTGCCCACCTTTTTAAAGCTGGTTATGACTCGTTTCTCCAGTGTTATAAAGTGCACAATTGGAAAGTGTTTTAAAAATGAGTAAATACTCCAACAAATTTAAGCTCTCGATGGAGGAACAGAAGATCTTTTTCGTTAGTAAGTAAAATTAAAACTATTATTACTATTATTATTATTTTTATTATTAATTTCGATTATATTTTTTAGATGGTTCTCGAGATGAATAAAGATCCCATCATGTGTTTTTCCTACGGTCAGCTCGGGCACCACCTCCATCACCATCCATGTGCTATCAGCATTTGTTTTCCCTGCAGAAGTGAAGAGATGCATCGGGAAAATGCATCCACCGAATTCAGAGAATGAAGGAATATGAACTCTGGGTACCTTCATGTTCCAAATCACAATGCTGTTAACAGTTTTCCGACATAGACGGAAAATGTATGCATATTAAAGACATTGTAGCTAATGACATTCGTAGAAAAAAAAAAAATATACCAAATACCGTATTTATCTTATTGTTAACTTCAAATTTGAAAAAAGAAAGAAAATCAATAAAAAAAAAGCAGTAACAACACAATCGGTAATTTTTACAGTACAAATTTTAAATCGACCGGTAAACATTTTACAGCATTTTCGGTAAAAATTTACAGAGCGGTAAATGCAAAATTTGCAGTATGTATCGGTAAATTTTGACAGCTCAGCTGAATATAAATTTACTGAACGTACTGTAAAACATAAAAATTACCGAATCGATTACCGAATGTTCAGCTGTTCCATATTCGGTAAAAAATTACAATGTTCTGTAAAAAAAAAAATCTTAGTGTGTACTAGCAACAATCAATACGAAACTAACGATTTTAAATTGGCTCACCACTTTAGTAGCCTATTGGTCCCAAGCAAACGATTAACGTACCCTATTCTAGTTGAAATTCTATTACTACACTATGTTTGTTTTGATTCGCTATGAAAGTTTGACAGATAACATCAGGGGTGTGTGGATTCATGCAGAACATGCAGGGGTGAGTGAAATAGCTTGGGACTGCTTGGGACCGTTGTTCTGGTACTGAGTGAGCCAAAAATAATAATGATTTTCTTCGGGACCCAGTGGTCTTAGAGTTACCTCTATGGTACTAGGGCTGTTCGCTTCGCATACATCATCGTGAACAGGATTTGATAAGTTTCAGACTTTAACCTCCACCTGTGGACAATCATTAGTGCATATTTTTCAATTCAATCGTCTCCTCAGACAGCTCCTTAACATATGTATGATCCATCCTGCAAATAAACTTATACAGTTTTGTTTTCATTGAAATAAAATTTAAAAATAAATATGATTTTATCACTGGCAAACCAATAAACAGATTCTGAGTGACTTTATTTTTTTTTCCTTGATTTGTTTTCCGTCGATCTTGATTTCCATACTGAAGTACGCCAGGGAGGCAGCTCCCACACCTGGACCCTACCTATCGACCCATCAAACTCATGGACAGGGACCAGCGGTTTTACTTCCCTTCCGAAGGAAGACGTGATCAGAGATTTTATGCCTCAGAAAATTCCAATCACACCTACCGTATGCGTGATAATGTTTGCACCATTGAGCAATGTCAAAATAAAAAAAAAATCTCAAAAATTTCGTTTTCGAGTTTTTTTATGTATGCGTGATAATGTTTGCACCATTAAGCAATGTCAAAATTTAAAAAAATCTCAAAATTTTCGTTTTCGAGTTTTTTTTATTTATTTAAAGGGGGATGTTTCTCAGAGTCTTAAACTATGTTAATCATCGATCGAGTTTCCACTTGCTGCAATCACGGCCTCCACACGCTTCAGATTCTAATAATGTAGTGTGGATCCATTTCTCTCCAGATACGGGTCAATGTTTGTCTGAGGCTTGCTGTACTCGGCTGGCGTTTAGAACAGGCCTTGGCCTTCATGACGCGCCATATTGAGTAATCCAGCGGATTAAGATCGGGGCTGGATGCCGGCCACATATCCTTCGCCCAGAACGAAAGATGTTTCTGCAACCACTTCTAAGTGCTGTTCGAGGTGTTGTACGGAGCCTCATCTTATTGAAATACAACATTTGACTATGGACCGTACTGTTCTTTGATCCACAGAAGAACATACTTACTTAAAATCCCGATGTAGACCTCCGTGTTGACCTTGTCGCCTTCTGGAATGAACACCGGGTCCATTTTTTTAGCCATCGGAAGCCACCAATCCAAACACCATAATGCTAGCATGATGCTTGGTCAGATACACGTTCTTGTGCTCGTCGGTCACGTCTTTTACCGGAAAAGAACTAATAAACCGGACGGTTCTGGAATTTGATCCGGGATCGACGGTAAACATGCTCTCGTCGGTGAACAGGATTACCGGATTTTTGCGCTTAAGGAAGTTCAAGATTTTCTTGCATCGTTCGACTCGTAGCTCCCGGATGCGGTTGGTAATCATGTGAGTTTTTTTTTCGTTCCCTCGACTTTGCCCCGCAATCTTCCTTTACGATCTTCCGTGCCGTAAAGTCACTGATCCCGTGTTCCATTGCCATTTTCCTTATTGAACGCACTGGATTCACCCGAATCTTCCTTTTGATAGCAGCGATAACCCTCGGAAACCAAGCTGACCTCGGACGACCTGTGGCCACCTTCGCGGATAGTTGTCCTTTCTTTCCTCGGTCTAAAACCCTTTTGACGGTCCACCGGGACACGGTGATTGAAATGTCTTTTTGCGACATTTGCGCGTGGGACAAATCACGAATACGCTGCCACTTCGTCATGGTTCAGCTGTCAAACTAAGTAAATCATTTTCTTTTATACAAAGCCTACTACGGCATGAGCTATAGGTTACGTGCATGCAAAGAAAACCAAGGCATTGTATGCACAGGTGAAACGGGAACCTTATTTGTACGATGGTGCAAACATTATCACTTCACCACCGGCGCCAACTTTATTATAAGATTACAATTTCGGATAGAGGACACTAGTCTCAACTTTCCAGTTTCCTCTGAAGGTTTGCATTTTTGAGTACATCTGAGTTACTCAAATTTACTCGCTGCAAAACTATTTGCTCTAGTAAAGTTGAATTGCCCCTTGCTCCGAACACGATATCTCCAGTAAAATGTGTAACGGCAAACTTGCAATGTATGAAAAATCATAGCTCTGCTATTTATTGACGAATTTTAAATCTATTGGCGCCAACTACATCATTTATTCGGTATCAATAGATTTAAAATCTATCGATAAATTGCTGAGTAATGATTTTTCAAACATTGCCAATCTGCCGTTACACATTTTACCGGAGGCATCGTGTTCGTGGTGTTAATAAAATTTGCACAGAAATCAAATCAAATTGCGGTCTTCGACAAAGTTTTTCTGCATGTGAAGACTGCACATTGTAGTCAAAATACGTATCTGTCATGGATACCAAAATTAATTAAGTGAAATTAAATGCTTTTTTGGTGTTTTATTTAAGCATTCCGCTAACAATCCAAAATGAGCTATCACAGTTTCATTATTCCAACCAACTTCTTCTTTTTCTTCTTCTTCTTGTTCGCATTTCATGCTTATTGCTTACTACCACTCTTCGCATGTCCGTCACATAGCAAAAATCGACAAGCCGAGAAAATCACGTTTTAAGTTTGCTTCGTACCATTGCATCTTATGTGATGACCTTTTCAGAACAAAGTTGATGAGTTCATCCAGTATTATGAAAATATGGGTAGTTAGCTACCATTTGCATTTAAAATACTTAGTATTGACAAAAACGACTATGGGACCGACATGCGAAGAGCGGCAGCTTAGCGCATATTAGTTTATTGCGTGCTCTCAACTTAGTGTTCTAAATGCACTTCCACAGTTATTAATTGAGAGCAGCTTTCGATGCCAATACCAATGCATGAATTTGTATAATGTGTGGCAAGCACAATGATACTCTATGTCCAGGGTAATCGAGAAAATTTCCAACCCGAAAGATTCCCTCGACCGGACCGGGAATGGAACCCGCCGCCCCCGGCTTGGTAATACCGTGCCTTCACTGACCAGGCTATGAAGCCCCTGACCAATCAACCTGAGATCTAAATAGAAGGTACATGTTTGTAGGAAAGCATTGAAAGCATGCTTAGGAAACTAAAGACAGAATTAGGTATTGAAAGTATTTTCTTACGGTTCAGGTAAATATTATAATAGGTAGGTAGGGTTACGGTATGTAATGTGGGTCTAGTCCTTTCATTCGGCCTATCACGCAAATAAATAATTAATTAAGGAATATTACACAAAAAATAAGGAAAATATTGATCACTGATGATTGATAAATGTGTACCACACACAAATCAATTTATATCACAACATTTCAATACATTTTCAGCTCTCGTAAGTAATAAAACTGGTTGAGAATATCACTCTGTTCGGAGTTTTTAGCCGCCATGACTTCTAAGGTTAAGATGGGAAGGTTGCACTGACGATCATCAAATGGCCTGATTATGGCATTTATTGAATGGAATTACCTGATAATACACACTAGACGTAAAACTCACAGTTACTGTTTGAATATTTTATGTTTATTTTAATTGTTTAACAACGTTTTCACAAGTAAATCATGGACCCAACTTTAGGGACACATTTCTTTTCTATGTTCCTAACTTTGGCCCATGAAATTCATTTGACAGCATATAGCAATAAGAGTAACGTCAACAATGTAGTTTGCATTTGGATGATAAGGAACGAACAGGAAGGGAGATTTTTTCTGCCAAATCTGTATAATGAACATCACAATGTTTTGATTTAGATATTCTGCGGTCGAAAGACGATAAGCGAAATTTTTAATTTTTAATTTTTAACTTGAGTGATTTAATGTAGTTTTCGTAAAATTTTCTCTAAGAAATGTTTTGAGGAATGAAGAGTATTAAGTTAACAGTGATAGTGATAAAAAAAAATACATAAGAAAACGTTACCAAGAGCGTTTTTTTTGAGAATCAAACAGGATAGGACGAAGTTGCATCCATAAATAGACCCAATTTGGGGACAATAGACCGATATTACATACATTTCCCTGGTGAGTTTTTGTCTTAAAAAAAGTAAGTTTTTCAACTTTTTGCGGTTCCTGATAGCAAACGACATGATAAGCATATCTAAGCATACCATTTAGCAGTAGAATATCGTTTGCAGGTAAATTAATTGATGAGTTATGATTAAAAACGTAATCTATGGCTGCATATTAGACCGAGGTTAGGGACGTATACCCTATGTGTTATTTTTTCATTAAACCGGTACTAAATCGACAGATAATTTTTTTGAACCTGAATTTTACCATATTTGACGCTAACCGGGCGGGATGAGTAGCGATCGTTTATTCTCAGGCACGTGTGATGGTATGTATGGCTAAGGGATAGTTTTAGAAAATAAGTGTCGACTACTATTATACTTAATTTTTTTTTTGACTTTGTTATAATTATACTACAGTGACAGTGATAATTGAAAATTAGCATTTATTTTTTATACGCTTTATCATAGACTTCTTGTATTGCTTGACACCATTTAAGCGCATATCCTTGAGGATCCTCTAAGTAATAAGTTCTATGTGGCTGAAAATATACAAAAAAAAAATTAATATGGCATCACAAAAAGTATAGAAATAAACTTATTTCTTTGTACAAATCAATTAACGAATCAAATTCCTTTAAAAAAATAATTTGGCATACGCCCGACGTTTGTATAAGTGAGTATTTAATTTGGAAATGTGACAAAATTGAACAAACTTCAAAATGTATAACCGAACCTAATGTCTTACTTTTGTAGGAACTTTAAATTATAAATATCTGATACATACATAATTTTCTTTAGTTAGGCTAAATGACGGCTTCGGCAATACCGTCAGTAGGGTGTTTCAGATGATCGATTGACTTATTTGAGCGCTGAAGGACTTGACGATAATTGGTAAAGTTATTGCCGTTGTCGACATATCCCCTAAGTAAGGGAAAACAATAAAATGAGAATAAACTATCCACGTGGGCAGTTTTTGAGAGATTTTAGATCCCAAAAAACCGATGTTTAATAAGTGATACTATCGGTGATTTCTTGGAATTCCTGCATTGCAATCTTATTTGTAGAAACGGTTGTTTTTTTACCTTCCTCACGTTTCGGCCGTAGGGTTGCTGTCTTTTCCTTGGGCAGGGCTTCTGTCTGTCCTTTTTTTCATGAGCAGTCAACATAACCATTCATTCAATTTCAAGCTGTCCTTTGTGTGCGGTACTTCGTATACCATCCGTTGCTCCACGCTACTTTTCGCATTCATAATTCCAAATGCACAGCGTAACGAATAGGTAGAAAAATCAGTATTTGCTCCCTCTCGTAAAAAATCCTCTCTCGTTTAGTCACTCTGCTTCGTTTTGATTTTTTTCACATTTTCATTTCGGTCAAGTTCCCTTTGTCGTTTGCTGTAGTGAATGACTGCAAAAAAAAATCAGTTCTACGGCAGTCACCTCTAGCGCAGGTAGTGTTTGCAAACTTTTTTTTACCCTTCTTACAAAGAAGGGTATAGATATCACTTGAAAAACCGACTATCGATCCGAGGCCCGGAGGGCCGAGTGTCATATACCATTCGACTCAGCTCGACGAGATCGGAACATGTCTGTGTGTGTGTATGTGTGTGTGTATGTAACGAAATGAATGCGCTCACGTTTCTCAGCAACCGCTCAACCGATTTGGACAAACTCGGCGCCAAATGATAGGTCTTGGGGTCCCAAGTTTTGGAATCGGTGAACTGGTTCCGGAGATATGGCCGGAATAAGATCCGGTGAATATGGGCATTCACGCTGGATTTAACGGAAAACGTATCAAACCCATCATATACCATTCGACTCAGTTCGACGAGATCGGAATATGTCTCTCTGTGTGTGTGTGTGTGTGTGTGTGTGTGTGTGTGTGTGTGTGTGTATGTGTGTGTGTGTGTGTGTGTGTGTGTGTGTGTGTGTGTGAGTGTGTGTGTGTATGTGTGTGTGTGTGTGTGTGTGTGTGTGTGTGTGTGTGTGTGTGTGTGTGTGCGTGTGTGTGTGTGTGTGAGTGTGTGTGTGAGTGTGTGTGTGTGTGTGTGTGTGTGTGTGTATGTGTGTGTGTGTGTGTGTGTGTGTGTGTGTGTGTGTGTGTGTGTATGTGTGTGTGTGTGTATGTGTGTGTGTGTGTGTGTGTGTGTGTGTGTGTGTGTGTGTGTGTGTGTGTGTGTGTGTGTGAGTGTGTGTGTGTGTGTGTGTGTGTGTGTGTGTGTGTGTGTGTGTGTGTGTGTGTGTGTGTGTGTGAGTGTGTGTGTGTGTGTGTGTGTGTGTGTGTGTGTGTGTGTGTGTGGCTACTTGTGTATGTGCATATGTGTGCATGTGTGTGTGTATGTTAGGAAATGAATGCGCTCACGTTTCTCAGCAATCGCTCGACCGATTTGGACAAACTTGGCGCCAAATGATAGGTCTTGGGGTCCCATTGAACGGTTTTGGAATCGGTGAACCGGTTCCGGAGATATGGCCGGAATAAGATCCGGTGAATATGGGCCTTCACGCTGGATTTAACGGAAAACGTATTAAAACCATCATGCGACACATCAAATTACTACAGAATTCAAAAATAAGATCAATGCAAGTCGTGTTAAGTGTTCCAGACCACATTAGACACACTTGGACATGTTCCGGGTACCCCGGGGAAGTTGCTTGAATATGAATTGATAAGGTGATTGGTAGCCTCACCAAATAGACTACACCCGGATATATTCCGGGTACCCCCAGGCAGTGGCGTAGCGTCACTGGATGACACGGGGGTGGGGGGCTTGGTCACTGATAATGACAATAAAATAAATAAACTTGAATAAGTAAGAAGGGTCTGTTCACACCATAGGTGGATAAATTCGGGTTTTTTTTTTCCTTTGGTTTGTTTTTTCCGTCGATCTTGTTTTCCGTGCTGAGCACCAATGCTACCGACGTGCCAGGAAGGCAGCTCCCACACCTGGACCCTACCTATCGACCCATCAACTCATGAACCGGGGACCAACGGCTTTACTTCCCATCCGAAGGAAGGCGTGATCAGAGATGTTATGCCTCAGAACATCCCGGCGGCGCCGACTGGAATTGAACCCAGGCCTGCTTGGGTGAGAGGTAATTACGCTTACCACTACACCACCGGCGCCGTTATTTGCAAACTTAGCAGTGTGGTTTTTAATAAGAAACTGGTTGAAATTGGAAAGAAAATCGCAGGCAAGAGGAAGTTTCGTGATTTGGCGAAGGATTTCGTTGTGCAAAATTACGTGGGTGTGTGGTGTAGGTTGAGTGGTGATGAAAGTTGTAAATATTTCCAGAAGAATTTTGATGCGGGAAATTTTGTGCGTAATTTTCGCAGTACACATGTCGCGTAGGCCAAGGAAAGGGTTTTTTTTTAAGGAGGGTGAGGAAGTGGAAGCAAAATCGAAGAAAATGAAAAAAAACGATTCGTGCGTGAAGCTTGTGGCTGTGAGGAATATGCCTTTGTCTTCGATTGACTGGCCCAAAATGCGTGCGATTCTTGACGCGCTAGCTAGTGCGTTAGGTACCAGTTTTTCATCGGGGAAAACCAAGAAATACATTAACATCGATGCTGATAGAATTCAGAGATGAGAGGAAAGTTAATTTCACTGAAGATCGACTCTATTTTTTCCTTCCATCTAATATAAACTCTACCCAAGGGCAACATTTTATTAAATTTTGATACTCTGATACCCTTTAGCCCACTCGCAAAGGAAATAAACGTAACATTTCACTAATCACCCTTTATTAGGACAAACCTAAACAACAGACAGAAAATGTTCATAAATTATATTTAGCAAATCCACGACTAACCATACAAGGGTGTTTAAAAATATAGATTTTGCTCTACCCTGCTCAATCGATTATAATTTCTAAGTACTCTCGAGAAATTTGAACCCATTTGGTTGCGATCTCATACTGCTCTTTAATTTTTATAAGGAAATTATTACGAGAAAATTTGAGAAAGTTCTATCAAAAAGTAGTCTCCAAATTTTACATAAGAAAAGATAGTAGGCATACCCGTATATCATTTTGGGAAAAGGCTAAAACGAAGAAAATAACCTATAAACCTCGAAGAGCTATTGTAGTATGAAATTACAAACCAGTCAGGTCAAACTCAAACGCAAAAGAATAATCTGGACGGACCTGCTTTGGTGGAGGTGGAGCAAAATCTGCAAAATCATTGCAGGGGTTTCTTTCCAAACACTTCTATGGCCACTAGAGGCCCTACGGGCACCAACTCCGGGACAATCCATCGGATGATCACAAAATTATGATAAACAGTCTCCTGCTGTTAAATTCCTGCTATAAATTCATGAATTTTGATACCCATATTGCAGGGGTTTCTTCCCAAACACTTCTATGGACACTAGAGGTAATACGGGAATCTACTCCGGAATGGCCGTCCCGGAGACAATCCATCGGATGATCACAAAATTATGATAAACAGTCTCCTGCTGTAAATTCATGAATTTTGATACCCATATTGTAGCGGTTTCTTCCCAAACACTTCTATGGCCACTAGAGGCCCTACGGGAACCTGCGCCGGAATGGCCGTTCCGGGGAGAAACCTTAAACTGGTCCTCAAGTAAGCTGAAATTGTTTCTTGAAGGAGATTCTACTTTGATATCGATTCCTTCAAAATTCTAGCAAAAGGCAAGAAAATGCTTAGTTCTGAAACAATCCGGATTTCCTAGAACCAGACTATTCCAAATGGACATTGTTGGCAATGTCCAGAAAGAACACAAGTTTCTGAATCCTATGGTGCCAAAAGATTCAAAATCGGTCAAATGTGGCCGTAATAGCAACTAGAGACTTTAAATATTAAAAATTAGATCGATTTATTTGAGCCGAGTTATAGCGGTGAATATAACATATTTCCTACCGCGTCTATCGAGAGACTCGTACAGCATAGCTCACCATTGGAAAAGAGAAATGAAAACAAAATACGCAGCATACTCCCGGTCATTCTGCAGCTTCAACTTTCAACATGCACGATAAGTGGGAGAATGAATGAATTGAAAAATCGGCTTCCACCGAGTTGCTGCAGCAAACAGCACACAAGCAATCGACAAAAGGCAGAACGACTGCGCCATTTTGCCAGTAAAACCAACGTGCTTGCTTTGCACATTGAATGCAGAAAACGTACGCGATCACGCAGTCACAGTCGATATGCGATCCCCTTTCAAGCCCTGTCCTTGGGTTGTAATTCCGTTACATACTTTTTACAACATTGAAAAAAACCGCAACCCTAAGGCCGAAACTTAGGGAACGAAAAACGAGACAGTTGATAGAGCCTCACACGCAAACCTGAAATAAGCGGAGTTTAACATTACTTTGAGAAGTAGGGGAAATCGAGGTAAAACGGATACCTTAAGGATTGTTATTGTTTTTTCGTCAATAAATAAAGCATTTTGCTTATAATGCCAGTATTCTGTGAGTTAAACTCATATTAAAAGAAACATCATATACAATTTGATATTAATCATAAAACTTAACACATAAAACGGTCCAAAAATTCACAAAATTCACTAGGTGCGGAGAAAACAGACAGGTGCTAGGGGGGTAAGGCGAACATTCTTGGAAATTTCATGATTCTACATTATAAAAACTGTTGAAATAAATTTATGATTATAGTTACAGCAGGTCATTATGAGAACTCAGGACCGCATTAGTCACGTAGGGATATCTTCCGGATGGTCTTGGTACCCTGAAGGAAACAACTAGTATGAGCCGAAATTCATAATGGTGGACATTAGCATTCAAGAACAAGATCACTAGCTGTACCGGTGGATATATTATTGATGTGTTCTATGAGAGTAAGTAAATTCGATAATAAAAATTTATTTCGTATGATTTATTAACAGGCGACGGACAGTCTTGCCCCGATGATAAACTATTTAGAAAAAATGCCTCTACTTGCAAACGTAATAACAGCATTTAACTACTAATTTCAACAGGTCCAGTAACAGGATAGTACACTATGTTGTAAGCATTTTACTGTTTTGGTACATTACAACTTTATGAATTGTACACCGAAATTAACATCACATAACCGCTGGAGGAATAACTTTTTGTTTTTGTTTATATTTTTACATTTGACAACTGTAGAATATTGTGGAATCCATTAAATATCGTTAATTAATAGCGAATTCGTTTATTATTCAATTCCAACCTGGGTCGGGTATCAAGATTGGATCTGCTTATTTTCTGACAAACGGCAGTTTGATCGTTTGTTTTTAAAGCCTAGTTCAGGTTGAGGTTCGCACTGACACAAAGTTCGGTTTCGCACCTGGTTCCAACCCCAATAATAAACGAATTCGCTATAAGAGTGGGAGTGACTAAAACCCGATTATTCAATAGTTAAGCCTTCAAACAATCAGGTGTCCGTCTTACCCCGAATACCCTTAGCATCCCTTCTCACAAATAATTCCACCATGGCTCACAGCTTGTGAACGGGAGGGCATAAAACGAGAGTGACGTTAGTGCCATCCATTTTCAATATTTCTTTCACTCGCTCTTAACCTCATTCTGTGTGAACCAGGCCAGTGGCAAGGACTATACCAACAGCAGCGTTTGACAGTAGGCAGCATGTCCCGGGCTCAAATCGTTTATTTTGCTGTGCTGGGCCCGCTGTCACAGTATAACATGTTGCCTACGCGCCTGCCACTGGGCTTGTGAACACTCTGAGCTTCATGCCTCGAACAAAAAAGTAATCCGGAGCCTCTCAAAGAGTACCTCATAACCTCACATCAAATCATTCTCTCGCACGAGTTCGTTCTCCCTCTTTCTTTATGAGTTGTTTTCGTATTCCTTAATTCCTACTGCCAATTTAATGGCACAGCAACATGTGTGTGATCAAAACTAAAGAGCCTGAATTTATAAAGAGACGACATACGACATCTTATCCATTTGACAGGTCTTCTGCTTGATTGGAATGACTTTTCCTATGACTTTGACAGACAATCGATTGTTCCAATTTTGACATGTCGCCTCTTTATAAATTTAGGCTCTTTAATCAAAACGACTGCAACCTGAGTAGTTGTTGTTTTGTTGTTTTGTTTATTAAGGACATTTTACATCTCCGCGATGCATTCATCATGATGTAGGGTTTAGATCTAATTTTGGGCCTACTAAGCACAACCCGCCCTTTATCTCTATTTTTCGAGTAGATTTTTTTCACAAATTGGAACGTTTTCACTGCAAATGACATCTAAATTTATTTACCTTTCCGTACGTACCGTAAGATTTTTTTTTCTTTATTTTAGTGAATTTTAGCCATAGTATAGGTAAGGCCTGCCTTGGGAAAAAATACAGTTGACATTCACAGAGTTTTGGTTGGACGACATTTAAAATTTGGGAAATACAGAAGAACAAACTAGACCATTGACATTGAGTTAACTTATTAACTAATTCGAACAAGGCAGAGCTCCACCGTGGAAGGCGGTGACCCGGTCCGGTAGAGATGCCCCGACGGCCGAAAGGAAGGAATCAAACATTGAAAAACAATCCAGCGCCCTTCAGGAAGGAGATCAGCGTAGCCAGGATCGAAGGTTCGTCGCCCAGTATGTCGCCGATATTCCCCGAAAGGCCGTAGTGTTGCCACACGAGCTCATACTTTGGACACACGCAGAGGATATGCTCGACGGTGGCTGGAATATAACAGACGACGCAGGTCTTGCGGAAAACTCATCTGCCGAAATCGTGTGAGAGCCGGGTGTGACCTGTGCGAAGCCTGGAGATGACTCGTTGCTCCTTCAGGTTCCCAAGGTCCTTCCATGGACGCGTGCTCTGCTTGATTTTCCTTAGAAGCGGTCCTTGGTTTACCAACCATTCTTCTTGCCACCTAGCCTGCATGGAAGTTTCGACCCATCGCTTGATGTCCGGAAGGAGAAGTGATGCCACAATGTCCCGGAACCCAAGCGAATACTGTGTTGGGGGCATGTCTGATGATCCCCTGAATCCATGGATGAGTGGACATGTTGGACCGGAGAGCAGAAATAACGCTGTGTGAATCAGTGAGGATTAGGATTTGATAAAGAGAAACAAATTATTGAGATATTTTTAAAAACCTAACACTACTTCTTGATCCCAAACTCAGCCTACGGATTCTAAATTAGGCTTAATGCATTGAAAAGCCCTTCAAAAGCCATTGAATTTACTTCGGCTTATCGGATGAAGATAAAAATTGATTCGGTCGGATCGCTTCTTTTGTTTTTAAGATAAATGGGTTTAAACATTCATATCATGCGTTCTCATTGACTTCGTTCGGTAGCTTTTGAACTAAAGTATCGTACCAAACGCATAATTGACTTGTTAACTCTGAAACAATGGATTTATTTGATGTTTTCTGCTCGATAGGCCCAAAATGGGCAATTAGGCCGAAGTAGTGCTCTACCCTAATTATTATCAGTAACACCACAAAATCAAATTTAGTTTTCAATTTGATCTCAAACTTTGCTCGGCGAGGCTCCTGCACTCAACATAATTTTCACGTCAATGCTACGTGAAAACATACATAGATTTTTTCCATCGCACTTTTCACGTAAGTGTTACGTGATTATCATATGAAAGCACTTATTTCAGTGAGCAAGATGGTCACGGGATTATCACGTAGAAGTTATGTGATTCTTTCGATGGAATTCATGGTGGTTTTCAATGATTTTTATTCCGGTTTAAATCAAATGTATTCTTGATTTCAAATGAAAAATGATCCTACAGTATTCCTTGACCATTATATCTTTAGTGTGGCAAATAAACACTTAGAAGAAGAAATTAATTCGAGCGAAACTGGACTCGGGAAGGATATGGGACACATATGATAAAAGGGCAATTAACTCGCATTTCAATCCATGGTACCCCTTGTTGTCAGACTAAAATAAAGAAACATGTTACAAATTATTCTCACCATAAAATTTGTCTGTGATAAAATGTTCAGCCATTATACTTACAACACGAAATTGTCTCACGAAAATAAGCCCCAAGATTATAATTGGCATGTAAACATCATATTGCGTACCATTATGAGTGAGGCACTCATTTATTTTTTCATATGTGAAAATCACTTAGGGTTTACGTAAAATGCACATAGAATTTGTGAATGTGCAAATCACGTACGTTTCATTAAAAAACCTAGTGACTTTAAAGGGACTTCCCGTTGATACGTATGTGGTATCACGTAGACTCTACTTGTGTCACGTAAATTTGACATAAAAGTGAAAAGAGAGACTCCACGTGATTTTTCACGTAACAATAGCGTGTCGATTATTTTGAGTGTAGTTCCTTTTCCTTGGCGCAGAAGCTTGAGTTTTCCTATTAGTTTCAGGTGATGTTTAATGCCAATGCCTGTTATCAATGTTCATGTTATGCAATGTTAGCCTTCCACCTCGAGTTCAGATTGACGGTGACGAAATCGAGGTGGTCGACGAGTCGTGTATTTGGACTCACAGTTGACCGCCAAAAAAGATACCAGCAAAGAAATTCAAACACGCATTATGCCAGGGAATCGTGCCTAGTTTGGATTCCGGAGGACGCTCCGGTCGAATAAAATTCGCCGCCGCACGAAGTTGACTATCTACAAGACGCTGATTAGACTGGTGGTGTTTTCGAACGGAAGATGTTGCGTATCATCAACGAAGGAGTGCAGATGGATGACGGAACGTGCAGGAGGCGAATGAACCACGAATTGCACCAGCTGCTGGGAGAACCATTTCTCGTCCGTACTGCAAAAAATGGGCGACTTGGGCTGGGCACGTCGTAAGAATGCCGGACGACGACCCAGTGAAAATGGTTCTCGAAAGCGACCCAACAGCGGGCAAGGTGGATCGACCAAGTAGAAGGCGATCTGCGGACCCTTCGCAAACTACGAGGCTGGCGGCGTGTGGCCAGTATAGTGAAGCAGAGCGGAAAGCAGAGGACATTAAGGCCTTAGCCTGATTGGTAATGTAAGTAAGCCTATTACAAAAAATATATAACAAAGACAAAATTGTAAAAATAGCAATTAAGGCAACAATTGTAAAACGGTCTACACTGATGAACGACAAATAAATAAATAAATAAATAAAACAGTATAAACAATGAGATCTTTCTTTAACAAATTAAGAATTTGACGATATTTAATGAGGATTTGGAGCGATTGTTGGTCACTTTCATTAAGAAAATCAAAAAGCCGTGGCTTAGATTATGGTATGGTAGGGCATGTATGTATGTTACCCTAACGATTGTACGAAATTAAAGCTCGTCAAAAGTTGGTTAGGATTTTTTCAAATGTCACTTCAATTTTTTTCTTGAAACTGCAACGAGGCAAAGTGGGGTGGGGCAAAATGGGCATGTGTTTTAAATGGAGTGACACCGATTAATGCTTATTTAAAAAGTTGCCTTTTGACTCTTAATCATGCGGCTTATTGCTTATTATCGCTTAATTAAACTGCTTAATTTTACAATATTAAACTGCTTAATTTTAACATATAAACTATGTGTACGTAATACGGAGGCAAATTGATTACTTTTTAACGTAAATATAGTAATAAATTTCTGCAATAAGTGATATTGACAAACTAATGGTATTTAAATCAGCAGTTATAAGTACTTGAAAATTTAAAAATATCGATAAGAAATGGAATTGACTACTTCCTTAAATGGCTTCCCAGTGCATTTCTAGTAAATTATCTTATTAAATTTGGCTTACCTGAATCCGAGTCAGATGCTTAAACTCTTGTACGAAGAGTATTTCAGCAAAAAAGATTTCATACAATGTACAGTTGCACCTACATGTAGGCAATGTCAATAAAAATCAAAGATTTTTTTGCGAAAACTCATCGATTTATTGATATTGAAAACATTCTATCGTAATTTATTAAATAATTTGAATGAAATGACAATTAGTCTAGGAAAAAACTGCTACTTGCATGCATTAGCACCAATCCCAAGTAACAATTTTGATTTTATGAAGGTTCTGTAGACCAGACCATAATTTAGACTTATAGAATGCTATTAAACCTCTATAAAACTGGAAATGTTACTTGGGATGACATCAATTTTTGCAGGCTGCAACTTGCAGCCTTATGATCGTTAGTTTGTATGATTTTTTTTTCAATAAATTGATTTATTTGTACAGGCTCAATCGAATAAACTTTACAGAGCCAAGTTATCATTTTCGTTATACATACTTAATCCTAATATTAAATCTAGAGTTACAATGATTGAACCGAATACTCGCGGTCGTCTCGAGGTTAGAGGAGATTTACAATTTTATGGATGGGGAGAGGGAGGAGGAGATTTCACTATTTCTAAAACATTAACTTATTTCTATTCAACTTGTTATCAGCTGTATAATTTTACAATTATTACCAAAACAAAGTTAAAAAAAAACCAAACACACAAAATACAAACTAAACACAAGTTAATCAAACTTACAATCTAAGGTTAATATTCTTCAGGAAAACATACATAAGTTTCATAAACTCCAGATCGCGTATAGCCAAAACTTCCCGAACTGGAACATTAGGTTGTCTACCTCGAGCCCGAAGGAAATCGTACAGTTCAGATCTGACTCCGCGATGCTCAGCACAAGACCAAATAATGTGATCTGCGTCCTGGTAACCTTGTCCACATTCACAGAGATTGCTGTCCCCCTGCCCAACACGGAACAAGTGAGCGTTTAACGAGTAGTGATTGGACATGAGGCGAGACATCACACTAATGAAGTCTCGACCCACCTCCAACCCTTTGAACCAAGGACACTTCGACACCTTAGGGATGATCGAATATAGCCATCGTCCCAAACTCCCTTCGCTCCATTTATTCTGCCAGCTGACGAGTGACTGTTGACGATAAATGAAGAAAAATTCATCGTAGGCGATTTGTCGATCGTAAATATCGCCTTCCATAGGGCCCACCATTACAAGCGAGTCCGCCTTCTCATTACCCGGAATCGAGCAATGAGATGGGACCCATGCAAAGGTGATGACAAAAGATCTTAAAGATAAAGCACTTAGAAGCTCTCGTATTTTCATGAGAAAATGCGAGGAGTGCTTTACCGGCCTCATAGAGCGAATAGCCTCGACAGAACTGAGACTATCCGTAAACATAAAGTAGTGATCTGGTGCAAGTGAGGCGATAGTTTCAAGCGTATAATGTATTGCCACCAGCTCAGCAATATATACGGAACAGGGAGCTTGAAGCATTCGAGAGGCGCTATGAAATTCGTTAAAAATACCAAAACCAGCGGACGCCTCTATTAATGATCCATCTGTGAAGAACGATCTTGCGGAATCAACTTGGCCAAACTTTGCAGCGTAAATTGACGGAACAATCATGGAACGATGATGTTCTGGGATACCACGAATCTCCCGCGTCATAGATAAATCAAAACTAACTGAATTGCCGAAGTCGGAGAAGCATGCATGATGAGGATTATGATGTGAAGGGCTGACATCCAGTGTTATGTACACGTAGTACAATGACATAAAACGAGTTTGAGGGTTCAGCTCAAGAAGCTTTTCAAAGTTTTCGATTACCAGTGGGTTCATAACTTCACAACGGGTGAGTAGTCTGAGGGACAATTCCGAAAACCGATCCGATAGAGGCAACATGCCCGTCAACACTTCTAGACTCATCGTATGAGTCGAGTGCATGCATCCTACGCGATACGAAAACAACTAAACTGGATACGTTCCAGCTTGATGATGTAAGTTTTAGCCGCCGACTGAAAACAAAAACTACCGTATTCTAAAACCGATAAAATCGTTGTCCGGTACAACGTTAGAAGATCTTGCGGATGGGCTCCCCACCACGTTCCGATAATTGTTCGGAGAAAATTGATCCTTTGTTGGCATTTTCGTCTCAGATACTCAATGTGGGATCTCCAGGTGCATTTGGAATCGAACCAGACCCCAAGATATTTTTTTCTTCTTTCCTTTATTTAATGTCGGTCTCTGTTCCGCAATCTAGTGCCAATCACCGACGGACATCGATTGCCATCCATTGACGGCAATCGAATGTGCAGGAAGGCAGCTTCCGCACCTGCGTAGGATACCCATTCAACACACATGGGCCGGGAACAACGGCTTTACTTCCCTTCCGAAGGAAGACGTGACCAGAGATTTTTATGCCTCAGAAAAATCCCACCGACCTCGGCTGGGATTGAACCCAGACCCATTGGGGTGTTAGAAAGCAGTCACGCTTACCACTACACCATCGGCGCCGGCTACCCCAAGATATTTGAAAGACATGGAATGAGTGATCGGCTTACCCAAAAGTTTAAGCTTCGGTTGTGCTGGGCTATGTTTCCTAGAAAAAAACGACCAACTCAGTTTTCTCCGATGAGAATTCGATACCTAGCTCGATAGCCCAATTAGACAAATTATCTAAGGTATCCTGTAAGGGTCCTTGCAGGTCGACCCCTTTGAGCCCTGTCATAGACACTACGCCGTCATCTGCAAGTTGTCTCAACGTGCAGTTGTCAGTTTGACAATTGTAAATTTCTCTGACGTAGAAATTATACAAAAGGGGGCTTAAACATGAGCCCTGGGGGAGACCCATGTAACTAAATCGAGAAGCTGTAGAGTTTCCATGAGAAAAGCTCATATGTTTCTCTGACAGCAAATTGTACAAAGAGTTATTTATTACTGGAGAAAGGCCACAAGTGTGGAGTTTGTCTGAAAGGACTTCAACCGATACTGAATCAAAAGCCCCCTTGATATCCAAGAATACAGAAGCCATTTGCTCTTTTTTTAGCAAAAGCCAACTGAATTTCTGTGGAAAGCAACGCGAGAAAGTCGTTCGTTCCCTTGCCCCTACGGAAACCAAATTGAGTATCTGAGAGTAGCTGGTTCATCTCAACCCATTTGTCCAAGCGAAAAACGATCATTTTCTCCAACAATTTTCGAATGCACGATAACATCGTGATGGGGCGATACGAGTTATGATCTGACGTGGGTTTTCCAGGCTTTTTAATGGCTATAACTCTCACTTGCCTCCAATCATCTGGAACAATATTGAGCTCCAAGAACTGACAAAAGAAGTTCAACATGCGCCTCTCAGCGACGTCTGGGAGGTTCTTCAACAAGTTGAACTTAATTCTATCAGCCCCCGGAGCCGAATTGCCACACGAAAGGAACGCGAGTGAGAGCTCCAGCATTGAAAAAGGCTAGCTGATCTCGTCTACCGAATTCGTCGTTTCGCGAGGAATCATCTGTGCCGGCACGGAATCAGGGCATACTTTTCGCGCGAACTTGAGAATCCAACGATCTGAGTACTCCTCGCTCTCGTTGTTCGAAGACCGGTTACGCATCCTTCGCGCCGCGTTCCAAAGCGTATTCATCGACGTTTCGCGCGATAATCCGTCCACGAATTGCCGCCACTATCCACGTTTCTTAGCTTTGATGAGGCTCTTGAGCTCTCGTTCAAGAGAAGAGTACGCTTCGAAATTCACGGGTGTTCCACGTTTCCGGAAAAGCTTAAACGCGTCGGACTTTTTACGATAAACCTCAGTGCATTGCTGCTCCCACCAAGGGGAAGGAGGTTTTCTACGGAAAGACGTTCCAGGAACCGGCCGAGTTTGAGCTCGAAGCGCGCTGTCCAAGATCAGATTGGAGAGGAAGTTATATTCCTCCAACGGTGGAAGCCCTTCTACCGACGACACGGCTTCCTCTATCGCGGTCTTGAACGTTGTCCAATCGATATTACGGGTGAGGTCGTACGCGACGTTATCGGATTGCGACGGATTGAACCCACTGGCAATCGAAATTTTGATCGGCAAGTGATCACTACCGTGGGGATCCTGGATCACATTTCACGTGCAATCCAACGATAATGAGTTAGAGCAAAGTGTGAGGTCTAGTTTACTTCCATTTAAGGATGGACCAACCAAACGTGTTACTTCTCCATTGTTAAGAATTGTCATATTGAAATTGTCACAGACGTCATATATCATAGTAGAACCATAGAGGTAACTCTAAGACCAGAAGGTCCCGAAGAAACGTGTTCAACTTTTTGGCTCAGCTCTGGTACTCTCTTCGGTCCCAAACTAATCGATTCACCCCTTGAAACATAGGAAAATCCACTATCCCTCATTTTATCTGTCAAACTTTCATAGCTAATCAAAACAAACATTGTGTAGTAGTAGAATTTCGACTAGAATGGGGTGCGTTAATCGTTTGCTTGGGACCAATAGGCTAGTCAAGTAGTGAGCCAATTTAAAATCGAGAGTTTCGTATTGATTGTTGATAGAACGGTTGTCATCATACAGTTCCCCCCAGCCTGTACCGTGGGAATTCAAATCTCCCATAATCAACCGTGGAGCAGGAAGTACCGAACAGATATCTGAAAGTTGTTTTCGATTAACAACGGCTCTAGGAGGAATATAAACAGAAGCTATACAAAGGCTCTTACCTTTAATAATAGCCTGACATGCGACAACTTCAATACCTGTAAATTGTGGAAGATTCACTCTATAGAAGGAATGGCACTTTTTGAGCCCAAAAAGTACCCCTCCTCCACGCGAATCCTCACGATCAAGTCGAATAATGTTAAGATTACAAAAAGGAAGATCTATGTCTGAAGAGAGCCAAGTTTCACAAATAGCAAATGCATCACAATCATTATTGTGAACTAAAAACTTAAAAGAGTCTAATTTTGGAATAAGGCTTCGGCAATTCCACTGTAGAGCAGTGATCAAATCCCCGACCTCGTTTGGAAAATTATCCATCGAAGGAAATGATTGCTGCAAGGAGGGGCCACTTCAATGTCAATTGCTTCAAGAGGATCTTCACATAAGGAAGCATTGCCAGAACAATGCTTTTGAGAGGATCAGAAATATTGAGGTACTGAAGGATATCGTCCACAATTTTATCAAATGAGAACAACCCAGATCATTCCACATCGAACGCTCGACTGTTTCGGTCAAGTATTGCTTGCACTCCGTAATCGGTACTAGTTTTTTTTTCCCCTATTGAGGTTTTTTTTTTCAATCCGCTTTCATACTGAGTGGTGTTGTAGTATACAACAGTGTAGTGAGCATCGCGGAATTGTAATTGCCGCTCAATCGTTCGAGAAAGGAAGCAGTCATTTTCGGCCGAGTCCGGCAGATGAGCTGTACATCTCTAACCAACAAGTTTCATCGCATCACGAAACGGCAAAATCAAGGTCATCGAGTTCACCAGCCGGCGAGCCAGCCGGTGCTTTGTTGCAAACACTCGAGGGCAACAATAGAACGATCATCACCATCATTCTCACATCAGGATAGATCATCGTCATCAGCCACACTCCGTGCGCTTGGGTGGAGAGTTAAGTAACAAACGGTTATCTTCCGTTCTCCGCAACCTGATTAATCTCCATACAGTGTTGATTAACTTTTCTGACACCTTTTTGTTTTTTTCCTGAAAAAGTTTTCATTTTTTTTTTCTTTTTTTTTTTTTCATTTACTGTTTTTTTTTTGCAAGTTGATTAATCTCCCTATAGTGTTGATTAACTTTCCTGGCACTTTTTTTTTCCATTTTAAAGGTTTTTTTTTTTTGCTTTGTTGGATTAAGTATTATTTTTACCGTTATATTTTTTGGATAAGTTTATTTTTTTTTCTTATTTTTTTTAGTTATTATTTTTTCTTTATTTATTTTTTTTCTCATCGCATATATATATAGGTATATATATATATATATATATATTTCCTTTTTTATGTCGAAATCTGTTGCGGAGGTACTTAAGACCCCGCAATGGACGAAACCAATGATGGCGGGGGTATTTCGCTAGCAGATATCTCCGATGATGAGTCTGTTAAATCTCCATCATTCGAAAATCTGCTTCTCACTGAAGAGGAAATGGATACCTCAGGGGATTCTACTTCGGACCCCAAAACGAGCACTGGAGCTTACCCAAAGGTGATGTCTAAACAACAACCTCCTTCACCCCCTGCCCCCCTTTCTCCACCATCGCCCCCTCGTCCACCTGTTCCCCCTACTCCAACCGTTCCCTTAAAAATTTCTGCGACCCCCCGCCATAAAGCTTACCCAAGCGACTCAAAAGGTCCGTGGGTTGTTTTTTTCCGGCCCAAACAAAAACCTTTGAATATTTCTCGGATTTCGAAGGATCTGACAAAACATTTTTCGGCCGTAACCGATATCTTTAAGGTAACGTCAAACAAACTGCGCGTTACCGTTGATGACCTGAAACAGGCAAACCGGATTGTTGCCTGTGAGCTTTTTTCGATCGAATATCGAGTCTACGTCCCCAGTTATGACGTAGAAATTGAAGGAGTGGTCACCGAATCGAGTCTGACTTGTGAGGATTTCCTGCAAGTCGAATCTTTCGGCGTTTTCAAAAATCGTGCCCTCCCGAAAGTCAAGATACTGGACTGCATTCAACTGCAGTCAGTGTCGCACATAGGCACAAAAAAAAGTATACCCTCTCAGATTCGTTTCGTGTGACCTTTTCAGGATCGGCATTACCTGACTACGTCACAATTGGGAAGGTTCGACTACCTGTACGCTTGTTTGTACCGAGGGTAATGAATTGCTTGAAATGCAAACAACTAGGTCACACCGCGGACTTTTGTTCCAACAAACCGCGGTGCGATCAATGTGGGGAGGAGCATACGGAGGGTCCTTGTCATGCTACCCCAAAATGCGTTTACTGTAAGGATGCTCCGCATGCTCTGAGTGATTGCCCGAAGTACAAACAGCAGGGAGAAAAACTAAAGCGGTCTTTGCAAGCTCGCTCTAAGCGCTCGTTAGCAGAAATTTTAAAAACGACCGCTTCATCTTCCCAAACCACCCCAAAAAGCAACAACACATTCCACCTCCTGCCAGATGATGATCAGGGCTCTGACTCAGAGGTGGGTGAGAGTAGTCCTTTTGTCTTTAATGGCAACACGAGGAAGCGGTCCAAAATAAACGTCACCCAAAAACCTCGTAAGGCCTCTCGTATGGACTACCAACCTACCTTGACAAATTTAAGAGGTAGCGGAAATGTACCGAAACCCCCACCACCGGGATTTAAATCTTGTAATTTTAACAAGGACTTTCCGCCACTTCCGGGATCATCTAAAACCCCAGATATCCCAGTTTTTCAGCCAGAAAAACAGCTGAATAATCAGCAAGAACATGATACCATGTTCACGTTTTCTGAAATTGTGGAGAGCATCTTCAATATATTCAACGTCTCTGACTCAACTCGGAACATTATTAATTTAGTGCTTCCATTCGTGAAAACTCTTTTGAAGCAACTAGCTTCTAGGTGGTCCTTCCTTGCATCGATCATATCCTTTGATGGATAATTTTCCGAATGAGGTCGGGGATATGATCTCTGTTCTTCAGTGGAACTGTAGAAGTCTTATACCGAAACTTGACACATTCAAATTTTTAGTTCACAACTCACTTTGTGATGCATTTGCTCTTTGTGAAACATGGCTTTCTTCAGACACCGATCTCCCTTTCCACGATTTTAACATTATTCGCCTTGATCGAGCAGATTCGTATGGAGGGGTGCTTCTCGGGATTCATAAGCTCCATTCCTTTCATAGAATCGATCTGCCTTCCGTGACAGGCATTGAAGTTGTCGCATGTCAGGTAAATATTCGAGGTAAAAGCCTCAGTATTGCCTCAGTATATCTTCCTCCAAGAACTGCGATTTCTCGCCAAGGTCTCTCAGATATCTGCTCAGCTTTATCTGAGCCTCGGTTGATATTAGGAGATTTTAACTCCCACAGTACAGGCTGGGGGGAACTGTACGATGACAACCGCTCAACCCTGATATACGACCTTTGCGATAACTTCAATATGACAATTCTAAACACTGGGGAAGTAACACGAGTGGCCAAACCTCCAGCAAGAGAAAGTAGATTAGACCTCTCCCTCAGTTCGAGTTCACTATCGTTGGATTGCTCGTGGAAAGTAATTCAAGATCCCTACGGTAGTGACCACTTGCCAATCAAAATTTCTATTACCAACGGTTCATCTTCCACTCGCTCGGTTGACATCGCGTACGACCTCACGAAAAACATCGACTGGCAAAAATTTGCGTCCGCGGTTCTCGGTGGTACTGATTCGGTTGACATACTCCCTCCGCTGGATGAGTACTCCTTTTTATCGCGACTTATCGTTGACTGCGCTCTTCAAGCACAGACGAAACGCGTTCCGGGTGTTTTCGTTCGCAAACGACCTCTCACTCCGTGGTGGGATAAGGATTGCACCGACGCGACCAGCGAGAAGTCCGCCGCGTTTAAACGCTTCCGCAAACACGGTAAGGTCGAGGATTTCGAGCGGTACACCGACCTCGAGAAAACTTTTAAGAGCTTGATTAAAGCCAAAAAACGCGGTTACTGGCGTCGGTTCGTCGATGGTTTGTCGAGAGAGACTTCGATGAGAACACTCTGGAATGTCGGCAGGAGAATGCGCAACGCGTCATCACCGGTCAACGAAGACAAGGAGTACTCAGACAGTTGGATATTCAGCTTCGCGCCGAAAGTTTGCCCGGATTCGGTGTCGGTTCAAACCAACGTTCGTGATAGCCCGTCGGGTAGTAACGAAATAGATTCTCCGTTTTCGATGGTGGAATTCTCACTTGCTCTCCTCTCATGTAACAACTCAGCTCCAGGAATGGATAGAATCAAGTTCAACTTGCTCAAAAATCTCCCAGACGTCGCGAAGAGACGCTTGTTGAACTTATTCAATCAATTTCTGGAGCACAACATTGTTCCGGATGATTGGAGGCAAGTAAGAGTTATCGCTATTCGAAAACCCGGTAAACCCGCGTCGGATTATAACTCGTACCGTCCCATCGCGATGCTGTCCTGTATACGGAAATTGTTGGAGAAAATGATTCTTTTTCGTCTAGACAAATGGGTCGAGTCGAATGGTTTACTTTCAGATACGCAATTTGGATTTCGGAGAGGCAAAGGAACGAGCGACTGTCTTGCGTTGCTTTCAACTGAAATTCAACTGGCCTATGCGCAAAAACAGCAAATGGGTTCAGTTTTCTTGGATATTAAGGGGGCTTTTGATTCTGTTTGTATCGATGTCCTTTCGGATAAACTCCACGATAGTGGGCTTTCACCAATTATGAACAACTATTTGAGCAACTTGTTGTCTGAGAAATATATGAGCTTTTCTCATGGAAACTCGACAACTTCACGAATTAGTTACATGGGTCTCCCCCAGGGCTCATGTTTAAGCCCCCTTCTTTATAATTTTTACGTTAAAGACATTGATGGTTGTCTTGATGAAAATTGCTCGCTAAGGCAGCTTGCAGATGACGGCGTTGTGTCCGTTATAGGGCCAAGTGCACCGGACCTGCAAGGACCATTGCAAGATACCTTAGACAATTTGTCTACTTGGGCTATGAAGCTGGGTATCGAATTCTCTCCGGAGAAAACTGAGTTGGTTGTTTTTTCTAGGAAGCATCATCCTGCACAGTTACAGCTTCAACTAAAGGGTAGAACAATCACTCAAAGTATATCTTTCAAGTATTTAGGTGTCTGGTTCGATTCCAAAAGCACGTGGGGAAAACATATTACGTATGTGAAACAAAAACGCCAACAAAGAATCAATTTTCTTCGTACAATTACTGGAACTTGGTGGGGAGCACACCCGGAAGATCTGATCAGGTTGTACCGAACAACCATCCTTTCGGTTTTAGAGTACGGCAGCTTTTGCTTCCAATCCGCAGCAAAAACACACATTCTTAAGCTGCAACGGATTCAATACCGTTGCCTTCGTATTGCGCTAGGCTGTATGCACTCGACTCATACGATGAGCCTCGAAGTACTCGCGGGTGTTCTCCCACTGACAGATCGTTTCGCTAAGCTGTCTTTCCGGTTTCTCATCCGTTGTGAAGTATTGAATCCTTTGGTAATAGAACACTTTGAGAAGCTGCTCGACCAAAATCCTCAAACAAGATTCATGAGTTTGTACTATGAGTACATGACGCTGGAGGTTAGTCCTTCTTCATTAATCTCCAATCGTGATTGCTTCCAAGCCTTCTATAGTTCCTCTGTAAATTTTGATCTGACCATGATGCAAGAAATCCATGGAATACCAGATCACCATCGGTCGATGGTTGTTCCCTCAATTTTTGCAATCAAGTACCACCATGTAAGTAACGATAAAAGATTTTTCACAGATGGGTCAACCATAAATGCTTCCACTGGATTTGGTGTATTTAATCAATTTTATAGCGCCTCCTATAAACTGCAGAAACCATGCTCCGTATACGTTGCGGAACTCGCAGCTATATTTTACGCAGTAGAGCGAATTGCCTCACTACCTTCTGACCATTATTTCATTTTTACGGATAGTCTTAGCTCATTGGAGGCTATTCGTTCAATGAGGCCGATGAAGCACTCCTCGTATTTCCTGCCTGAAATACGATCTAAACTGAGTGCTTTATCTAACTGCTCCTATACTATCACCTTAGCTTGGGTCCCATCTCATTGCTCAATTCCGGGTAATGAGAAAGCGGACTCATTGGCTAAGGTGGGCGCTATGGAAGGCGATATTTTTGAGCGACAAATCGCCTTCAATGAATTTTTCTCCATTGCTCGCCAGCAAGTCCTCATCAGTTGGCAACAAAAATGGAATGATGGTGAATTGGGAAGATGGTTACATTCTATTCTCCCACAGGTGTCGAACAAACCATGGTTCAAAGGGTTGGACATGAGCCGCGACTTTATACGCGTTATATCAAGGCTTATGTCCAATCACTGCTCGTTAGACTCGCACTTCTATCGAATTGGGCTCTCAGGCAGCAATTTATGTGCGTGTGGCAGTGGTTATCACGATATCGAGCATGTTGTTTGGTCGTGTACCTTACACCGTGTTGCCAGATCTGAGTTATCCACATCCCTCAGGGCCCGAGGAAAACAACCCGCGATACCCGTTAGAGATGTCTTGGCGAGCCGAGACCTTGACTATTTGAATTTAATTTATGTGTTTTTAAAACGGATAGATTTGAGGATTTAGAAGTTAGTGTCATCTTGTGTTCTCCCAAGTTGTTAGCTACCCATCGGTGTACCCCCATATTTGTCTTTTTCATCAGAGTGTCGCCTAGTTCGAGATCAAGAGCACATTGTGTTCACAATCCCTACCCTGCCATCCATTTGTTACAATTTGTTACCCCTAACCTCGAGATAGCCGCGAGTAATCGGCCCCCGCTTTACTAACGTTAGTTTTAAGTAATTTTGTTATCTAAACAATGAATATCGGCTCCGCAAAGCTACAGCAAATGAGCCTGGAAAAATAAACGAATTATAAAAAAAAAAAAAAAAAAAAAAAACAACCCAGATGAAGAAAGGGCTTCTATTCTTCATCAGGGGTTTTGGATGTACCCGGGAGAGGAGGAAAATCGTGGGTATAGTCAGTTCTTCGGAATCCAGGAGGAGTAGAAGTCTCCTTTTTTTTCACCACTCCTTGATTTGGGCAAGCTGTTTTGGGATTCTTCATTGTCAACTTTCCGCGAACGGACGCGTTTTCGTTTCCGTGCAGAAAAACGGAAAGAAGTTCCCTCCTCAGCCAAGTCAGAGTCAGTCTCGTCATCTGACAAAAGAGAAAAGGGATTTTTGTCGTTGGTCGATAGCGTGGCCGTCTTAAGCATTTCTGCAAAAGACTGCCGGGAACGTTCCTTAAGTGAGCGTTGTAATTACTCCCCGCGTTGTTTGTACACCGGGCACGACGAGAGACCATGAGGAGTTCCCTTACAGTACACGCATTTTGGTGCAGTGACTGTGCAGGCGCCATCCTCGTGCTTCTCCCGCATTTGGAACAGCGTGCCTTGCTGCCACAGTGAGAGGCCATATGTCCCAACTGCTTACAGTTTTGGCAGTTCATGACCCGGGGAACGAACAAGCGCACAGGTAGTCGAAGTTTTCCCACCTCGATGTAGTGAGGAAGGGCTGAACCAGAAAAGGTCACACGAAACGAGTCTGTTGGGGTAAAACTCTTTTTATCCTCGCTGACAGATACTGAGCCCAGTTTTTGAACATCCAGTATCTTCCCCGGGGGAAGCAAACGGTTCTTGAAACAGCCAACCGCCTGCTTCTCCAAGATCTCGGGGGTCAGACTCGCTTCGGTGACCACACCTTCGATCTCCACATCACGAGCTGGGATGTAAACTCTATACTCGAGCGTAAAGAGCTGGGAAACAGCAATATCATTAGCTTGCTTCAGGTTAGAGACGGACACACGAAGTTTATTGTGCCTAACCTTCGTAATTTCGGTCACGGCCGAGAATCGCTTCGTCAAATCATTTGAGATTTGAACAACGTTCAAAGGTTTGTTTTTGAGCTGAAAGTAGACAACCCATTGGCCAGTCGAGTCATCTGGATAGGCTCGCGATCGGGGGTTTTTCTGAGCCTGTCCTTTGCCAGACTGAGACGACGAACCAGGGATGGCATCATCTGTCTTCTGAGAAGACGTACGTTTTCGACCCTTCTTGCCATCACGTGGCAAAGTAGTGTCATCTTCCGACAAAACGTCCATTTCGTCTTCTGACAAAATGTCCATTTTGCCGTACTAGTGGGAGCGAAAAACGCTCTACCACTGAAACGATAATCACTCGGACACAATACACAAAAAAAACTACAAACACAGAACACAAACTTAAAATTTAACTGATGGGCGTAAGAGAGAAACAAGAACAAAAACTTATCTGATAATCCTATACTACTACCACCGAGCGTTTAAACAGCAGCAGCGGAGCGACGCACAGCGTGGATGATCTTCGATCAGCGTGTGCGGGCGGTCTTCGTTGGTGTGTGCTTGAATGAGGGTCGGCACTCAGCTGAACACACGATGACAGATGAGCGGTGTAAATGCGGAGGCAGATGCTGACACTCGATGACGATGATCCGTATGCAGGTGTGCGTAACCACGCACCGATGGTGCTCAAAATGGTTGGCGAATTGCCAATCGCAAGAACACTTTTCCTTCAGATGATGCCGAAAACACACTTTCTTCTAAAAAAAAAAACTCACTTTTTGATTATTTACCGGGAATTATGCCAGGAATCACTGAGCGAGAAAAAAAAACTGATAATTTACGTCAGAAAATAGCCAGAAAACTTCCAAATTAACGGAGCGCGAACTAAGTCGATAGTACTTCTTGCTAAGACGCAGTGGAGTGAAGTTTGTATGATGATATTGTACTATTGAAATTGTACAATAAAGTTATTTTGCCAAATTTGGTGAAAATAAAGCTTACCAAAGATTAGTTTTAGTACAATTAAGCCTTCACATTTTTATGTATTTTTATTCATAAATGTAAAGGTGGCACTCTTGCCCCCTCCCTCTTAAAGAAGATGATTTTTGATAAAACGATGGAAATATTAACCTATCTCAGGCAAGTACGACATTATTTCGAACAATCCACTTCCTGAAATGTATTATGCCTACAGCCGATCATTTCCGATAAAAACACAACCTGCTTTATTCAACTCGACACTCGGACGCACACTTGCAACTAGCCTTGTGGAAGCCCCTGATCCTATCATCGCAGTCGAGCCTATGCTGCCAGCGTTCAACAGTCGTCCCAGCCCTGCGTTTGAGTTAGGAGAGGGGGTCTTCCAAACTCCAACTGTAGGCAAGTATAATCAGCAAGCAACAACTGCTCTGTCAGAAAAATTCTTGTTTTCCAGAGTGCCATTGTATATGTCTGCTCCTCGACAATTGTGGTCTGAAGATAACATTAACAGTATACCAGCCCCACCATACCAGAAGCCGAGACGCTCCACAGAAAATTCACCGGAAGAAGCATTCAGATCCTCTGATCTAGTCCTGCCGAAGATTGACGACTTCCACCATTATGATGAATCAACTTCTGTTTGTTTACTGGGACGCACTGCCGTTGGCATCATGGAAGCCCCCGAGCCCCCGCCACAGTCGAGCCATTCCCGCCAGCGACCTGCAGCCGTCCCGGCCCTGTGTGTGGGGGTCTTCCAACCACTCGTTTACGGCAAGTATGAACTCGTCCATGTGAATTCAACTGTTGATCCGCCACTTCGTTTCAGTTCATCTTCGCTTATGGCCACCACTTCGAGCCTTTCTACGTCAGGTGATCTTTCGCTGCCTGATAGTTCACCGTTCTCTCGTGCGGATCCTGGACAAGTTATCATTGACACGGCTCGCACCGAACCCTCTAGCGGTTTACGTGTCTACTATCAGAACACCAGGGGGCTCATGACTAAATTGGACGATGTTTATCTGGCTGCGCTTGACGGGGAATATGACGTTTATGTATTCACGGAAACTTGGCTCGATAGGAGGATCAATTCAGTGCAACTGTTTGGTGACTCTTTTACTGTCTACAGATTAGACCGTAATTCATCCAACAGCATTCGTACTCGCGGTGGTGGTGTGCTCATCGCTGTTTCCAACGAATTCGCCTCCTGCGTAATCTCCAACGAACTATTTACTACAATTGAAGCGGTTTGGGTTAAGGTCAGCCTCACTTCGCGGGACATCCTCATTGGAGCGGTGTATATTCCCCCTGAACGTCGACATGACTGCACCACAATGCAGCTTCATCTGGATGCTACAGAATTTGCATCGTCCATGGCTGATATAACGGATGTGCTTCTTCTGCTTGGTGATTTTAATCAGCCTGGGCTTAGCTGGTCACCCTCAGGCCAGGGTTATGCGTTTCCAGATCCGATTGCATCTTCAACTACTCCTGCCAGCCGCTTGCTTGTTGACGGCACGGCTTTTCATGGACTGAGCCAGATAAACCTTGTTCCCAATTTCCAGTCTCGTTTTCTTGACTTGGTTTTTGTTAGCGAAAGTGCACTTCTGGACTGTGTCGTCGATGAAGCGCCTGATGTCATCGTTCCTCTTGACAATTTCCACCCTGCTTTGGATATATCTATCGCGAACGGATCTAAAATTCGTTTTGATGAAACCATGACTGCCACTCGGCTCAATTTCCGGAAGACCGATTTCCGTTTGCTGAGACGTTCCTTGTCCCGGATCAACTGGAACGTGTTGAATGACCTTGATATCGATACAGCAGCCGCTCGCTATAATAGCCTTTTGCGCGACTGTGTTTGTGCTTCAGTACCGAAGTGCCAACCTCCAAGAAAACCGCCTTGGTCTAACGCTACTCTCCGCAACCTGAAACGAGTGCGATCTAGAGCTCTCCGTGCTCTCACTCATCGACGATGTACCCTTACCAAGCAAAATTTTTCAATTGCCAGCAATGATTATCGCCACTACAACAAGCTTCTTTACAAGAGGTATGTAATTCGTACTCAACATAATCTGCAATGCCACCCCAAGGGATTCTGGTCGTTTGTGAATACTAAGAGGAAGGAAACTGGACTGCCGTCCAAAATGTTTCTCGGCAATGACGTAGCATTGACAACTGAGGACAAATGCAGCCTATTTGCTAGGCACTTCTTAAGCGTCTTCTCGAATGACTCCCCATCGCAAGCAGAAATTGAGCGAGCCGTCCGTGATGTGCCAACCGACGTCGTAAACATGGATGTTTTTGCCGTAGATGTACAAACGGTTCTCTCTGTGATGAGTAAAACCAAATCATCATTTTCACCAGGTCCGACTGTTATTCCATCTGCAGTCCTAAAAAAAATGCTCCGATATCTTAGCTGCTCCGTTGTCCTTGCTCTTCAACCTGTCACTTCGTCAACAGAAATTTCCCGCACTATGGAAACGGTCTACTATGTTCCCTGTTTTCAAGAAAGGAGACAAACGCAATGTGGAAAACTACCGTGGGATTACCTCGCTTGGGGTTGAATCTAAGGTGTTTGAGTCACTGATGAATGAGAGATTGTTTGCTTCCTGCAAGCATTACATAAGTACATGTCAACATGGTTTCTTTCCTGGCCGCTCCGTGGAAACTAATCTCGTCAGCTTTACGTCGTTCTGTATGGAAAATGTATGCAAGAAACTTCAAGTGGATGCCTCTACACTGATCTTAAAGCTGCGTTTGATAGAGTTGTGCACGACGTTCTGCTAGCAAAGCTTGAAAAAATTGGATGTTCTGTTTCCTTCTGCAGCTGGCTTAGATCGTACATCGTGCAACGTGAAGTTACTGTATGCATTGGAAACTACTCATCGTACTGTTTCTCGAACAGATCAGGAGTTCCACAGGGTAGCACTTTGGGACCAATGCTCTTCTCTTTATTTGTGAACGATGTAACGTTTATTCTACTACGAGGAGGTAAATTGTTTTTTGCCGATGACTTGAAGATTTATCTAGTCGTTCGAGGCTATGCCGACTGTTTAGAACTACAAAACCTTCTTTAAATTTTTAATGATTGGTGTGAAAGTAATTTTATGGTCCTGTGCGTCTCAAAGTGCTGCGTAATTAGTTTCCGTCGAACTAGGACTGCCATTTTGTTTGATTATAACGTTGCTGGAACTGCAGTTCAACGTGTCGATCACGTTAAAGACCTCGGTGTCATGTTGGATGAAAAGCTCACATACACTCGCCACTTCTCAACCACGATCGACAAAGCTAATCGACAGCTTGGATTCATGTTCAAGATATCTAAGGAATTTCGTGATCCTCTGTGTTTTAAAGCCCTTTACTGTTCATTGGTACGCTCACTACTGGAATTCGCGTGTGTTGTCTGGAATCCCTACCAAGCTGTATGGAGTGGACGATTCGAAGCTGTTCAACGCAAATTCGTCAGATACGCAATGCGCTATCTTCCATGGAGTGACCCGCTGAATTTACCACCGTATGCTGACCGCTGTCGTTTACTGGGTTTGGATACTCTTGTTAAGCGACGAAACATATCGCAGGTCGTCTTCGTTGCTAAAGTTTTACTCGCAGAATATGATGTTCCTGAGTTACTGGCCAAAATTAATCTGTATGCTCCTGCCCGAACACTCCGTCCGAGAACCTTGCTACATGAAGTAGTACATGCAACCAACTATGCTGCAAACAGTTCCTTTGTCGCCATGATTCATCAATTCAACGAAGCCTCTGACCTATTTGACTTTGACATCAATGCCTCGATGTTTCGTCATCGTTTGCTGTTGGCCAATTTTTAATTTTTAATGAGTGACTACATTTAGATTTAAGTGTTTCATTGAGACTATCAAGTCAGATGGACTATAATAATAATAAATAAATTATTTTAATAAATGAAGAATGAAAACAACATGAAAACTAAGTTTGATATTTTGATATAAGCGTTCGTGATAACACATTTTCCATACCGTGTGGTCGAGTTAACAGTAATCATAACAAAAATGAGATCTAAATGGTATATGAAGGATATTAAAAAGATAACAAATTATGTTTTCTTGATAACAAATCCATGTATGCGTTTTGATATTAGTAATTTCGTTAATAATAAACAAAATAAGTAATCAATATGTTATTATAACTATGGTAGGAAAACAAAAAAAAAAAAAACTAAATTAGTTATTATTTTGATATCATGATATCAAATTTAGTAATCTGAATGTTTTGAAATCTTTTGGTTGATATCAAGATTCAAAATCAAATAATGTTGTAAATAAAGTGCGAATGGTGCCATATTAAAGTACAGAACTGGAAATAATCATCCAGTGGTACACATTACAAGAAAGTATATAATGAATCGCTTTTGTCATTATAGACAAATAACAAAAGTTAAAATATGACGAACGATTGAAGTAATCCACTAGCATAATAGACGATGTGAACTTTTTAAGTTTAGAGTTTCGTTTTCATGACAAATTCTAGTGGAATTATATTCAATATAGGAATAGGACACACAAATTGTGTAAAAAAATAGTCTACGATGACTCTTATATCATTATGAATGATAAATTCCTTCGCATCGAACATATTTTAACAGACAATGACGATATTTATTTTATTGGGAGAGAACTGATGATTAATAAAATTTATGACAACATATTTAAATATGAGCTAAGAAACCGACTAAGTCTACGAAAGTTAAATTGCAATATTCGACTATGTATTAGTATAAGTATTACAGACAAACTGGACGCAATCAAATATATATCGATTTGTAAATTCAATTCACAGGCAGATTAATATCAATAAATGTTGTAAAACAACACTGTAAGAATCATAATTGTCTTTGTGATGTTCATAAAGAAACCTGATTGACAATATCAAAATATGAATTCAACCGAAATTTAAAAAAATAGCATATCAAAATATGTTGCCAACATGATTTCAAAAACCAAATGAGTATTTTGATATCCGACTTTGCTCGGGCTGCGAGGTTTTTTACTTCTTGCCCAGACTTCTGCATTTCGGTTTGGGCAACAGTGAGCGTACTTAATGACGCACTAAATCTCGACATCATCTGATCAGTCTTCTTCCGGCATTCCATGTTTACCTCACACTTTTCTTCAATCTTGTTGACAGAAACTTGCAGAGTTTTTATGGATTGGAGTAATTCATCCATTTTTTTTTTATTGTTCGTGTGCGTGGACTCAAGCGTGGACTCACATTGAGTTGAGTAGTAAAAACAGTTATTTTTCTGCACCTTATTGTAGCGTGCCTCAGACAAACCAGCATTTACAAACCAGAACATGTTCCGGCCATACACCTCCGGAAGTAGTTCGCAATTCCAAAAATATTCAAAAAGTTCTATGGGACCAATAATATATATATATATATAAATAATTGTTTCTTACTTACCGTATGCACAAAAAATATTTTAAAATTTTTAGCTTCTGCGCGCATTTTTTCGCTCCATGGAATTTCGCCTTTTTTAACCATCTGCACAGGATCAATGTATATTAGCTTAGGTCCAGTTGTGAGTAATAACATTCGCTTTCTTGGTACATATAGAGCTCCTTTCCTTTTATTTACTAATCCTTTCTTAAGAATCAATTCACCTTCAGCAAACGGATGCCACATATCCGATTGTTGTTCTTCTAGCAGTGAATGTTTTTCCTCATCACTAATGTAGATTTTCAAAGCTGCAAAAACAATCAAAATATTGAGTCTTAAACAGTTGAAATTTCATCAGAAAATAAATATATTATGCTGTAAAATACCACGATTTCACTCAGCTAAGTCCCTAATTTCGAGCAGTTTTGAAAAATCTCAAAATAATGTGAAATGTGTATATTTTAAATTGAGCTAAGTACGTAGATAGATCTTATTGACTGGTATATGGGAAAAATATCGACCAAAAATAAAAAAAGGTGGGTCAGCGTTTATAAACAGAACTTGTAATGTTATTTTTTCGCGAACCGAAACAGCACCGTCGGGTAGGGAAAATTATCTCCAATCCGATAGTGATGTTGGTTTGCGTCGTAGGTGCGCTTTGGTTTGCGAGGAACGGTTATTGCAAGTTTTGTTTATGCCCGGGCCAAATAAAGAGCACGCATTTTAGTTGCTCCTGAATCGACATGCTGACAGACCATGAAACCTTACATTGTGTAAACCACTTTTAAATACAGTATTAGCATAGGGATAACTCTAAGACTAGAAGGTCTCGAAGAAACGTGCTCAACTTTTTGGATCAGCTCTGATACTCTCTTCGGTACCAAGCTAATCGATGCACTCCTCAAAACATAGGAAAATCTACGAAACCCTCATTTTATCTGTCAAACTTTCATAGCGAATCAAAACAAACATAGTGTAGTACAAGCATTTCAACTAGAATGGGGTACGTTAATCGATGTACTTGAGACTGATAGGCTAGTCCAGTGTGAGCCAATTTAAAATTGTTAGTTTCCACCGGTTTAACATGCACCAAAACCGCTTAAGGAACGAACTCGAATCAGTAAAACCGTTTAGAGCTAAACATCTTGTGGGAACCGGAAGGAGAAATTTGCGATATAATAAAGAGAAAGCGTTTGTAACTTTTCAACGTGTTTATTTCTCTATTGACTAAAACTTAATGACTCCAAACAATATGGTCGCCTTTTTATCAAGGGTTGTATACAGTGTTAGCAGTGTGCACCACATAGTCCCCACTCCCAATTACACCAGGAACCAGACCCTGTGTCCTGATGGTGTAATTTTGGTCTTCGAAACTGGTAACGGATGCTCGCTAATACCTTGATCGCAAACGAAAGTCCTCTGTAAACCGCTTCACTACTTCAAATGGTCCTTCATACATGCAAGAAGGTGCAACACCTTCTTGACGGCATCGATCCTGACGAAAACGTGACAGCACTTGTTTAACACGGGGTTCACGAAAACGGCTGGTTTGGCATGGTGCGCTGCATCGACTGGTTTTAGATTGTTAAAGATGTTTCGCAATTGCTTGGTAAAATCTAGAAACTCCTCGGGAAGTCGTAACGCTTGACCATACAGCAATTCCGCAATTGAACAATCACAATCTGATCGAAGAGAAGTACGCAACCCTAATAAAATTTGTATGGTTATTTTGCTTAACGACGAGTTTGGGGTATCATCCAAACCATTTGTGGAAAAGTTCGACAATTTGGGTTATCGTTCGTTCATGGTATTTTTTTATTAGGGAACCCAAGCATTATCATCGGCAATTGAGTTCGATGAAATCGCTCTACTAGACCATTTTATTGTGGATAGTATGCCGTTGTTAGGATGTGTTTGGAATCCATCGCTTTAGCCAATTCACGAAACATTTCAGATTCGAATTGCCTTCCTTGATCCGTGGTGATTGTTTTTGGTACACCGAAACGAAAGCCAGGCAACCAGCGGCGTTTCCTTAACCTCACTCTACCTGTGCACCAACTCTCAAAACATAAACAATTTTCAAAATATTGCTTGCAATGGATAGATATTGAGTAAACTAGAAGATTAAATGTATTTTTCAACCGATTCGAGTATGAATATGGCATTAAATCTGGTATTGAAAGTTCGCCTCCGAGAAAAACGGTCGATGATGGTTAGCAGATAGCGGCTGCCATTTAATGGTATCCACTTAGATATTGTGGGACCGTTACAATATCTACGTGGATATGACGAAAACGGCTGTTTGGCAGAGGAATACTCTGAAGAGGAGCTACGGTG
Source organism: Ochlerotatus camptorhynchus (assembly GCF_037179485.1). Taxonomy (NCBI): domain Eukaryota; kingdom Metazoa; phylum Arthropoda; class Insecta; order Diptera; family Culicidae; genus Ochlerotatus; species Ochlerotatus camptorhynchus. The sequence goes on from NW_027041172.1 coordinate 335,539, forward strand.
TGGCGATCTTGGAATCTTGGAACGTTGACATTGCAGACAGTTCTGCACGAGAAAGTTGACATCCTTGTTCATGTTTTTCTATACGAACCGATCCGCTACAAAGCAACGCGTATAACGCACTCCTGGGTGAGCCAGACTATGAAGATGTCGAAGAACCGCGTCACGATGCTGAGGTGGAACGCAACGATGCCATATATACAGACTTCTGTACACGAAAAAAGTGGTCACCCTTTTTTAATTGTATCCAAAAAACATCAAATGAAGTATTTCGTGAAGCTACAATGAATGCAATAACTAGTTAATGTTTGTAACTATTTTTATATTTATTGAGATTAGAAAAATCGTCATTATAATTAAAATTACAAGGGTTTAAAAAAGATAGTGTCCACTTTTATCGTGTACAAAAGTCTGTATATCTGGCATCGTTGGTGGAACGTATGATCTTACTTTGTTTTGACACATCACAATACAGGGGTCAAGATGCTTAAGGTGTATTCAGATCTAAGCGATATTTCACGCGCGGAACGAAATTTTGCGAAGGTACGAGAGGGAGAAAAGTACTAGTTGTCTCTCTCATTTCAACGCAAATTTTGCTCCGCTTCGCTAATGTACGCTCAGATATGAATACACCTTAAATCTGTTTGACGCAATTCCAGTTTCAACGCACTAGACGATACAAGCAGGCTTTTTAATTGGTTGTCAACAACTTGATCAGCCGCAATTTTGTCGTAGTCAATCGGTGTAGGAAGAGAAATCGGCTTCTGTCCTGGATAAAGTGTCTGCTACCACGTTGAATTGTCCGCTGATATGACGAATATCGTTTGTAAATTCCGAGATAAACCGTCGTATAAGTATCGCTCCTCGTGTGGAAGACGACTACTTGGACTTGAAGCCATAGCGTGAGTTAACGGCATATGATCGGTGTAAATTGCGAACCTCCTTCCTTCCAGAATATGACGAAAATATTGCACACACATCTTCATCGCTGTCAGCTTTCGACCCAACGTTGAATATTTCACCTGATCCGAGGAGAACTTTTCTTAATAGAAGCCCAGTGGCAATGACGTTTATATAAGGTCTGGACCAAATGGCTTATTGGTGTTAGTGAAATGTGCAAATGTTTAGTGGTGTTCGTATTTTATTGCAACGTTTATCTTTTTACACGAAACAGCTGTTGGCAGTGACGTATTTCTATCTGTTCTCAGTATGTTGGCAGTGATGTATTTCTATCTGTTCGCAGATATTCAGCAATGTTTACAACATTTTTGCCTAACACCAGCAAGCTGCCTGTTGGCCCAGACCTTATATAAATGTCATTAGCCCAGTGGAACCCAGTTGCTGCCATTGAACTGATAAAGCACAGCTATTGGATGCATCGATGAGCAAACTTAATGGTTTCGAAGAATCATGATAATGCAAAAGTGTGGTTTCCGCTAGAGATTTTTTGCATTGATCGAACGCTTTTCTGGCCTTATCGGTCCAAGTTATTTTCCGACAATCTTTCTTTTTATTTCCAGGAATCAGGTTTCGAAGATCTGCCTGTATATCGGAAGCGTGTGCTACAAACATTTTGTAACAGTTCAGTAAGGCAAGGAATCGTCTCAATTAAAAAAAAATCTAAAATTGATTATAATCCCTGCTAAACTTTAACTAAAATGGTTATGGAACTTTACATGAACGTTTGTGTGATAACGTTTTAACCTTATGTATTATGGTTTTTTGGAAATAAACCTTACAAATAATGGGTTGTTAAGAACCATTACCATTCAAAATAGTTGTTTTCTCCATACATTTTCGGAAAGAAAACTTTTTATTTATGGTTTGAGAATTTTAATTGTAATGGTTACACACTTAGAATTTTTTACATAAATCTGTAAAATTTTACCGAAATCTCAACAGCTGAACGTTCGGTAAACAGTTTCGCAGATTTCCTGTAATTTTTCACAAATATCTGTGAATTTTTCACAGATATCTGTAAATAATTACAGGAAAACTGTAAAATTGTTTACCGAACGTTCAGCTGTTTACAGTAAATTTTTACAGAAATCTGTAAAATAATCTTAGTGTGTATGGTAGTCAGTAAGGTGCATGGATGGTTTTGTAGCATCGATCAACTTTATGTGGAATATATCACGAATAGGTTGCCTGTAAAATTAGGATTACCAATTTGCGATATATTTCACGTAAGGTTAACCGACAATACAAAACCATCCATGGACCTTACTCATTACCATAAGCATTACAATTCAAATTCTTAAACCATAAGTAAAAAGGTTCTAAAATAGTTTTCTTTCCAAAAATGTATGGATAAAAGAACTATTTTGAATGGTAATGGTTCTTAACAACCCATTATTTGTAAGGTTCATTTCCAAAAAAAAAAAAACATAATATATAAGGTTGAAACTTTATCACAGAAACGTTAATGTAAAGTTCCATAACCATTTCAGTTAAAGTTTAGCAGGGACTGGAAACAGAATCATTAAAAACAGTCCGTTGAGTTCTGTCAGACAAATAGCTTTCAAATCATTTATATGCAGTACTCGTAATTCCAAAGCGCTTGATTGATCTTAACAATAAGGGCCTAGAAATTCAGTGCCAACATTTCAAAGGGGCGTAATTGCATTTGTAAACAATGGCTTTTGCTATCGATTTCTCGCTGTTTTATTTCGTCAGGTTCATCGACTAATTCAATGGATTGATTAATCAATGAAACACTGTAAACAAAATAATCATTAAACTTAGCTGCAATTACTTGTTCTGACTGTTCTAAAGGGTGATACGGTCAAAATTTGGTCAAGGGAAAACGCGTGTAAATCGGTGAAATCGTTTATTTAAAAAATCAAATTAAATTTCTTTTTCAAGTTCAATTAGTATAAAATTCAGGAAAAATATTCAGTTAGGCTTCCGCTTTTCCAAATCCGAATTGCCGGGCCTTACGCTTGACCCCTGCCATCAGATTTTGTACAGCCACCTTGTCCACCTTCTTCGCCGCAGAAAGCCAGTTTGCCTTGAACTGCTGCTCGCCCTTAGCAGTTTTTTTGGTCTTCTTTAGGTTCCGCTTGACAATAGCCCAGTATTTCTCAATTGGGCGGAGCTCTGGCGTGTTGGGAGGGTTCTTGTCCTTGGGAACCACCTGCACGTTGTTGGCGGCGTACCACTCCATGGCCTTTTTACCGTAATGGCAAGATGCCAAATCCGGCCAAAACAGTACGGAACAACCGTGTTTCTTCAGGAAAGGCAGCAGACGTTTATTCAAACACTCTTTCACGTAAATTTCTTGGTTGACAGTCCCGGAAGCTATGAAAATGCTGCTTTTCAAGCCACAGGTACAGATGGCTTGCCAAACCAGATATTTCTTTGCGAACTTTGACAGTTTCATGTGCTTGAAAACATCTGCTACCTTTCCCCTTCCTTTTGCCGTATAAAACTCCTGTCCCGGAAGCTGCTTGTAGTCGGCTTTGACGTAGGTTTCGTCGTCCATTACCACGCAGTCAAACTTCGTCAGCATCGTCGTGTACAGCCTCCGGGATCGCGCTTTGGCCGTCGTATTTTGTTTATCATCGCGATTTGGAGTCACTACCTTCTTGTAAGTCGATAGTCCGGCTCGTTTTTTGGCTCGATGCACGGTTGTAGACGATACACCCAGCTTATTTGCGGCATCTCGGAGAGAGAGGTTAGGGTTTCGCTTGAAGCTACCGGCAACTCTCTTTGTCGTCTCAGCGGCTTCCGGTTTTCGATTCCCTCCCGATCCAGACTTCCTGGCTGTCGACAAACGTTCCCCAAACACTTTAATTACATTTGTAACGGTTGATTTGGCAACTTTTAGCGATTTTGCCAACTTTGCGTGCGAGTAGCTCGGATTTTCGCGATGCGCGAGCAAAATTTTGATACGCTGCTCTTCTTGCTTGGACGGCATTTTGACAACTGAAGAGTGAATTCCAAAATCAAAATAGGAGCAACATTCTACACACACACACCTTCAAAATGAGGGGTGTTCAGGTTTTTTAAATGCAAAATTGAAAGAAATACGTCAAGTTGATATTGACCAAATTTTGACCGTATCACCCTTTAATGTGCCATTAAAAGTTATGGACCGCGGTTTGCAATTACTAGGTTTTAATAAAGATTTCAAAATTTTCCATAACTCTTTGCTGTTGTTTTGATGTTGATCAATCTTCCTTTGAACATATTCACAACGAGTTTTCATAGCGAATCGATTGTGAATACTTATTACGCGCGATTGTGTACCTATTCCAATGATTGTCTTTATTTGATCTACAAAACTTTTTGTACCATTTGTCCCTTTTCCGTTTAACACGCAAAACATCGAAATTGTACCAGCCTCGGTACCAGCTGTTCGAGTTCTTCAAAGAACAAACTTTTGCTCAACTAGTTGATTAGTATACGTTTTCAAAGCGTTATTAAGAACAGCTGTAGATTCATCTAAGTTACCAGCCGCGAATGGAAAATCCACGCTCCTCTCAACAAGATTCGAAACAGCTTGCTTCGAATGTTTCCTCCAGCACTTCAATTTTACAAAATTATCGTTATCGTTAACATGGTCTAAGACATTAATCAGTAAAGTCTCATGATCGGTTATTTTCAAATCAGTATCTGTAACTGAACAAATGGAATCAAAATTGGAATAAACGTGGTCAATTAAAGTTCTACTGTGCCTGGAAATACGCGTATATTCATTTACCGTTTGCTTTAAATTAAAAAAAAAACTCTGCTAAACGCTTCAAATGATTCGAATTATGGTTATCACGCCAATTAATATTAAAATCACCAGCCAATATATTTAATTTACTAGAATCAAGGAATGTCTGGAGCCAGTTCTCTAAAACTTCAACAAAACGCTGGCCACTAGAACTGGGAGAATGATACAAAACACCATAATTACCCATCTTCATGCCACGTACAACTGTAATGCCCAAGAACCAGTTGCCATCAATAACTTCGTTGGTACGAAGGTTGAATTGAACTGATTCTTTGACATAAATAGCAACACCGCCAGTGTGTCTAGAATGTGAAAAAACAAGCAGCAACAATATATCCCGAAATACTATACTGATCAAAAGCTTCGGTTTCTACAATATGGGTTTCAGATAATAAAATTAAAAGAGGACGTTTTTCCTCAACAATCTGACGTAATGCTACATAGTTTGTTGACAACCCCGCAATATTCAAATACAAAAAATCGAATTGATTCACATTCCTGGAACTTGACTGCTATTTATTGAAACGCATGCATCAAATTCTCCACATTTGAAGCATCTCAGCACATTAATAGCGGGAACTATCGAGCACCGATCAAACCCTACATATACATTTTTTGGAACATAACAAACATTTATACGTATCGACATCGACTTCAATTACAACACTAAACTTGTTATAAGTGATAAGAGATGAGCTAGCCTATGGTTAAAAATCTCTATAATAAAGAAAAAAAATAAAAAAATGTTATAAGTGAAGCGTGGATTTTCAAACATGTTCACTACTTTTACATCATTAATAGCGATGTCTTTATTTTGACTTTTTAAGTAGTCAATGAAGACATCGGAGGAAAATTGATCGTTCTTGCCCACTATTTTCAATCTTGACACAGAAGTGGGAACAACAGCACTATATTTTTCACTCAGATTGCTTTCAATACCATTTTTCACATAATTTAGATTAGCTCCTGTTGCACACTCAACAATATTGGAGCCATCTTTACTGCCGCTCTTCCCATGTCGGTCCCATAGTTGTTTTTGTCAAAACTGAGTTTTTCAATGCAAATGCTAGATAATCACGCGATACGAAGCAAACTTAAAACGTGATTTTCTCGGCTTACTGATTTTCGCTATGGGACGGACATGCGAATAGCGGCAGTTTACCATTCCTGAAATTATTGATTTTGTGTGTTTTTGGATCTAACTGTGTTTTCAAAAACTTACGAGTATCTTCGCAAGCTTGTTTGGACTTCTTTGGTTTGATCACAATGACCGGACGAGTCTTACGATTAATCGTTAATCGAAGAATTGGACTTTTAGGCATCGATAGAAAATAGTGTGATTTCATGTTTTTTGATAGTCCTTCGAGAATGTCGAACAGCAGAATTGCAACCAGCAAGTGTAGCCCAAGTACCAAAAGCGGTGCAATGCTAGTTTTCATTTCTATGACGACGACTGAATTAAGGGTCTTAGAAGCAGAGGGGTGAAAGTCAATAATTCTCTTCGTCGATTTCCTCTTTTGATGACCATGGCACTAACCTATTTCGCACTATTTCTGCTATGCTCTTCTATCATCCAGAACACCAAACGTATCAATGAATGTGTTTGTTTCCGTCGATTTATTAACGAAACAGAAAGTCGATGTAGAGAATCGATCAAAATCACTTGCACCCCAGCTTCCAAGTTTGGTTACAAGATTACAACTATGGAGAGCATTTTATGTGTTCGTTGGGGGCGTGTGGTTCTGAATATGGCAATTCGTGAGCAAAATGTTACGCAATTGCATCCTCCCTATTCGCACACGCTCGAAGATCGGAGGCGAACGCCACTTCGACTTGTTTCGTCTACTAACGACTCTCTGATGACAGTGTTGGGGAAGCAGCAATGCTACATCAACATGTTTCGTCTAGAAACGATTCTCTGATGGCTGTGTTGGGGAAGCAGCATATGCATGTATGTAATTGGTGAATTTGTTAATTATTTCGACGATTTTGGACAATGCTTGACATTTACAACTTTTTCAATAGTTTCTTGTTGAAAATCAACAATCAAAAACAAAGCTATCGATGCGAAGAAATATTTATGATCGATTGTTGATAAAATTATCGAAATTGGTCCAGGGGTAGCTGAATTATTAACGTTCAAAATCTTTCATAATTTCGTTACATGTTTCATTTTCGATTTTCACAAAGTGTAACCCCATGTAGAAATCACAGACGTAGTCTTACGTCAAAAAATTTAACAGGAACAATTATGTTCTGTACAATAAAATAAATTTCAGAAGTACTGTCTATTTACTGCTATATTTTTTCAGTCTTTTGAATAACTGATTTTTTACCAAAGCAGCTGTTTCAAAACGTGATTTCAGCTGTTTGAAACGTGATACAGTCATTTTTTTTTTTTTTTTTTTTTTTTTTTTTTTTTTTTTTTTATTATAGTCACTTTAACACTCTTGGGTCATTCGTGACTTGTCCGGAGGTGAGATTTGAACTCGTGACTTTGGCGTGAGAGGTATGGATGTTAACCACTACGCCGGGGTCGCCCCCAGATACAGTCATATTTATGAAAGCAATAATGCAAAATTTAAGAATTTAAGTTGAAATATCGATTGCCCCGAATGGACTTAAGTAATATTTTGTTAAGAAAAACTTTAATGGTTATTAAAATCAAGAAAAACATTGTGTCATATAAGAAACCAATGGCCATTTATAAAGCTGCTACAGTAATATCAACGATAAGTTATAAGAAACCACTGATAGACCTTATTATCTGATTCAGTTTTGACATTTTGAGCTAGTCTAACATGTTTCGAATATTTGCTCTACAGAAAAGTATTTTGTTAGACTTAAATGAAATTGATAATTGAAGTTGGCTTTAAGCATAAGGCCTGCTTTTTAAGCGGGTGGCAACATTGCCACACTTTTCCCTAATCTTAATTTTTTTTTTTTGCAAGGCGTGTATAGTGTTAGCATGCGTGGGCGAGCTACCAGTTACGCCAAATCGACGATCAAATGCATTGTTTACAAAAGCTGATACGTCGCTTCGAAAAAGTAGTCGAGAATTTTAGATCTCGGACATTTTTTTTAAATTATAGGCTCAGAAATGTTTCCAGGATTGTTGGGTCTACAAAATGTTTAAAAAAAAACTGATTCTACCTGCCCTCCTAGCTACGCCAACATATACCATCACGGACTTTGTGAAAACTTAAATAAACTCAGTGCACCGTGAGTTTCTCAAACCAAATTTACAGTTACTGAACGAATACTTATAGCAAAAAAGCATAAAATATTATGCCAAATATACATTATGCAATTAATTCATTATGTCTAACGTACGCATGCCTATCGTCCGTGTTTTCATGCCCAATGTGGTATATCATTCCTAAATAACTTGTTATTGTTATCCTTATTCTAACTTGGTTACTCCGACCTAGTTAAAAAAACAATACTTACTGTTTTCAACTGACGATGAACTGGTTTCCACCGATGGCGCTCCAATTTTCAACCAGTCTTGTCCAAGTAATCTTGTTATCTGTTCATTATCCAGACCAGGCTTTATGTTGTCCGGAAATTCATATGTATCAATTGAAAAATCTTCTTTGGTACATTCACCACTTAGTAGAGTAGAAATTAAAAATGGTGGACTCATCTTTCGTAATGTGAAAAAATCTATACCTTCCAAGAATTTGTGATTTCGTATACTATCGTACGGTGAGCTGTCTTGAACGCCTATTCTATTCTGGGGATTCAATACGAGTATCTTCCCGATGAGGTCAGCAGCGACATGGTCAAAATCATTCGGAAACGTAAGATCTAGCTTTGTTATTTTTTGAAATATTAGGTAATCATTAGGTCCTTGGAAGGGTGGGAATCCGGCTACCATTTGATACACCATGCATCCAAACGACCACAAATCTGATGCAACAGTTGAATCTCTTCCCTTGAGGATTTCAGGTGAAACATATTGCGCTGTTCCTACAAAGCTGCCACGTTTCCGATGCGGCTTCGAAGACTGTTCATCGGATTCAGAGGCACTTTCATCTACCTCATCGCTACTAAAATTATCTTTTTTATTGTCGTCTATTCGCGACGAACCGAAATCCGCTATCATAACATGTAATTTCTCATCTAAAAGTATGTTTTCTGGTTTCAGATCTCTGTGTATGATACTATGGGCGTGCATTTGTTCCATTGCATGTAGGATTTGTGCTGAATAATATCTAACACACTCAACATCGAATTTTTTAACTTTCTCCATCAATTGTAATAGATTGCCCTTTCTAGCATAAGTCATCACAAAGTATAACTTTGTAGAATCTTGAAATGTACAAAACAAGTTAAGAAACCCTGGCAATCCACTCAGTCTATTGAGGGCTTCACGTTCACGTTTAACATATTCTTGTTTTCTTTCACGAATAATTTGCTGCTTTTCACAGACTTTGACTGCAAAGACACAAGAAGGTTTGTTTCGCATGATATTTGTAAAAGTTGTGAAATAAACAACCATAAAATAATTACCTGCCCATTCCTTAGACGTATGAATATCTTTAGCTAAATAAACAACGCTGAAGCTGCCTTCTCCTATAAGTTTTCCGAACATAAAGTCGTTGACATTACGCCTAGCTCGGACGTTACTAGGGTATTTATGTTCAATCTGTGAACTAGCACTCATATTGTATCGATTCTTATCGGCTGGTCACAGGACAGGTTTGCATTGAACTATAAGAAGAAAAAAAATGTTATTAGTGACAAGCTGTAATAAAACATAAATTGAATAGATCGTCAAAAGTGCATAGAGGTCTTTGAACGCGAAAAAGAGGTGCAATTACTTCAACTTATGTTTCTTTTAATAAAAACAATGTTTTACTTTTACATTTTTTTTTTATTATTTGTTCAGCCTATGCTTATATAACCGTATCCGAAATAATAGTATTTATTATCACACAGTTACATATTCCCGCCCTGTAAATTATTGGAGAAAACATTATTCCATTGAAAAAGTAAGAATTTTCTTATAAATGGATTCGCCATTTATTCAGTCCATCAATTGATTTTTTTCACTCCACTGAATGGCTACGTAAGCAAGTCCTCCACTATCTCTCGTTCAATAAGTTTCAATAAAGCGGTATCGTAGCCATTTGTAAAAAATAATTATTGTAATCTGAAAATCATACTACGGGATACGTATTTATGTTCCTACTTACTGACAAACTGTTCAATTAGCCAAATCCGAAAGTTGAAATGATTTTAGCAAGTCAATTAGATCCCGATCAAAAAAAAACTTGTACTTCAACACGCAGAGAAAATCCAATGGTTTAAACCAACCAATAATATTTTTGATTATCAAACAAACACATAAATTCGAATGATAAGCTGTCAAATGCGGTCATTCTGTTTGCCATCTCCAATCACAGTTTTAATAATTGGCGATGAATTTCATGAAATTATCTCCGTACGGCTAGTCTAAACACTTCTATGCGATTTTCTCGGTATGTATTCAGATTTCGTTCTTTATTGAATACCTATTTATTTAAGAGTGTTTCATCGAGTATTCCAGAAATTGACGCCATCACCATTTCCACCAATCCATGACGTGATTGCATATTTGCATTAGCATCCAAAGGGCAACAAAAATCCTTGCCAATATTGAACAGATGAAATAAGGGTATTAAATATTAAAATTAATTCCATAATATCACAATAAGTAGCTCATCTAAATTCTAATCTGTTCACTACATGCCGATTAATGCTCGAGTAAAAGTTTGTAATAAATAAAATTGTAAATAGTAAAAACAATGCCAGTTTGTGATGACAAAAAAATAATGGCATTGAAATAAAAAGTAAAGTAAAATAGATATTGGTCATGAGACATTGTTGTTTCTAAAATATTGTTGCATGATTTTAAACGAAAATATTGTTGAATAGCTTGTCACAGTTGTTTTTGGAGGTAACAGCAAATATTGTTGAAACGATTACACGATTTTTTTTATTCAAAATAATACAGTCTTTAGTTGAACTTTTGAAGCGATTATAATTATTTTTTTCTGCGTGAATGAACTCTTTCACAATATTTTCATCGTCCGACGCCATGTAGAAAAAAAAGAAAATAAACGCTCCGAGCTTTTTGTAGCGCACTAAATTTGCATGATTCATTAGACTATACATAACAGTTGAAATCATGATTTTATTTTAACTTGGATATGGTCAATTGAATTGAACGGAGAGATAGTTGTTTTTTACCATCGAATAGTTTATATGAGGGACAGTTCTTTTACTAATATTGTTCTTTCAATTGTAAAACTATTTTAGAGTGAACAAATAAATTCGTTTGAAGTATCTATGAACCACTACTCAAAACCAACTATCTAAGATATTATTCCAACAAAAATGTTTAACCGTGATGATGCAAATCATCCTTAATTGGTTTTCAATAGAAAGAAAAAAACAATACAAGAATAAAAAAAATCAACTTGCGCAAATATATGCCACTGCTACCTGCCATTTTTTTCCTAATTTGTCCCAATTTACATATTTTCATAAGAATTAAAATCCTTGTTTTCAATGAGAAAATATTATAAAATAAAGTCATTATGTGGGTAAATTCTCAGTAATCCATAGGAACGATTTTTTTAATTTCCAAATAAGGGATTTTGAAAAAACCACCTAAACCCCAACTTACACTATCCTGCCCCAGATGAAACCAGTTCTATTAGATTCATTGGGTTTTTTCATGTAAGAACGACTATATTTGCTCAAGTGCCTTCAGCGCGAACAGGAGTTCAAGAGCAAATTTTCATTATGTCGTAAGTAACATTCGCACCAATCCGAGAAAAATAAAGTTTTGTTTTGATGACCGAAAAGTTATTCCTATTTCCAAGTAAACACATATAATCTCATAGTGATAGCAATGTTTGACATATTTAGCAGGGTTTTAATCATACAAATGCAAATCGCTAGCTTTCATGCTAAAAAATACTGGTTTTTGAGTCAAAAGTTATTATACGTCGTTTGGTGGCCCCTATTGTTACTTAAGTCAAAGTGTATTTACCAGGATATTCGGAAGAATTATCAATTACGTCTCCTTACGTGCAGCCCATTCATCATTTTAGGACTACCGAAATCATCTTAGCATTAAACAGTTCGATTTATTCACTTTAATAATGAGAAAGCGAAACGACGAACGTACACTTTTCACGGGTTTCTCAGCGCTGTTACTTAAGTCAAACGGCATCTCCATAGAAATTGGGTGACTTAAGTAACATCGAAAACTATTTTGATCGGAAGGTGATTACGTCAAAAAGCAATTTGACTGGCAAATAAATTTAAAAATGGGATTTGATCCTATATTCGGACAGTATATAGTGTAATAGCAGGAGCATCGATTGACACTGATAGCTCGACTTTGTTTACCTTTGTTACATTCGACGTAATGAAAATTTGCTCTTGAGTTATTGAATTTTGATACATTTTTTTGTGCCCAGTGTGCAATGTATACCTTAAACATCATCTTGAGGACAGCGGCGCCAGTGGTGTATTGGTAAGCGTGATTGCCTCTTACCCCAAAAGTCCTGGGTTCGATCCCAGTCGGCGCCGTCGGGATTTTCTGAAGCATAAAATCTCTGATCACGCCTTCCTTAGGAAGGGAGGTAAAGCCGTTGGTCCCGGTCTATGAGTTGATGAGTCAAGGTAGGGTCCAGGTGTAGGAGCTGCCTCCCTGGCGTTGGTAGCATTTGGTATTCAGTACGGAAAACAAGATTGACGGAAAACAAACCAAGGAAAAAAAAATCTTTTTGAAGACGAACGACGAATGTCAAAGATTTGGAGTGTGTATGGTAGACAGGGTACTAATTATTATTTAGTTCCTCGGTTTTCTAGATTTCCGAAGTTCCGATAACCCCGGAAGTTTCCAAAGTTTTAGGGGTTGCCATTCACCTTTCACTATTCATAGTTATCAGGTATCAGAACGTTGGCTCAGGTAGCAGGTTCCCCTACAGATGAGAATTATCATTTTCATTTCATTTTCAAGCACAGAAGGGGGTCATAGGGCCAAGTCACCAGCGAAAAATCGCTGTCCATACTGCACCAGGGTAGAGGTATAGATTTGCCATCACAGAATAATAACCACAGGGGTCAAATGAATCCTGTTTACGATACCGGATAGTAAGGAAAGCTGTTGAAGATAGGGGATAGTCAGAGTAACAGCAATAATAGTGAAAGTTAGGAAAATAAGCAGGTAGAGATGGTTGATTTGCAATGGCTATCGACTCTGTTATATGGCCTACCGTATCAGATTCAAATTTAATGTCGTTTAATATTGCGCTTATTACTTTTATCTTTATTCTAAGCAATCTCCTTTCATACTTGTTGTTTTAAAGTGAACTGGATGAAATGATTGTTTTATCAAAATTATGTTAAAGTTAACTACTATTCATATTTGCTAATTAATACCTAAATGTAATTTTTAATTTTATGAAGATAAGTTGCTCAGAATAGCAGCCTGTAATTCCGTACCAGAATCCGCCTCCAATTTAATGTCTTTTGTGGATTCGTAGTAGCAAAGTTGTGCTAAAAGCTAAATAGTTACCTAAAAATACTACCTAAATCGTTCACAATCAGAGCCGGGCCACTGATGAAAACCAAAACTACAACCCTGAAAAAACGAATCGATATTTTCGAAGGCGAACACAACCTATTCTTGCTAGTGATTCTGTCCAATTGTTAGGTATCCAAATTATAGTCATATTATTGAATATATGGATGAATTATCTATTATTGAATAACTATTATTTACGATAATTACATGAAAGAAATAACATATAAACTACAAACAAAACGTGACTACTAAAATCTCAAAAAGATATTCTCACAAGTATATTTCACGCAACCAGGAATCTCAAAACCATTAGACGCTATAATGATACTCTGCACATGTTAGACACAAGAAAAGGCCAAAAAGCAAGCGTCCGACACACAAAACCCGCCAAATCCACTGGCAGTCACAATCAACGATTCTACGAATCGCGAGCGCTCACGAATCATAAAACCGCTGACTGCGACACTCTGAAAGCGAAACTGACAGGCTCTATGCGTCAAACACCCGCCCTCCAATCTCCTCCCGCATCCAACAACACAAACCTCCATTACAACATCTAACGAATTCAAAACTCCGAAAATCACTCATCTATAGAAAGTGAGTGGAAGCAACCCTGCATGCAACTATTCTTCATGATACGCTTTGTCTGTCTATCTTTCTATTAGGCCTGTAGACATGTGTTAGCTTCGAAACTTCTAACCAAACTAGGAAAATTTTGAAATCACAAAAAAAAAATTCAAAGGTAATTACAAGCAAAATACATATTGATTATTTTACGCAAAACCGAGCAAGTAATATTAAATCTCTTGTATTGTATGCTAATGCTAATTGACTGTAACAAAAATAATATGCTTAAATAAAATAAAATATTAATAAAATTATATGCAAAATTAACTAGAAGATCATTACTTTATTGGTGAGAAGTTTCTAATAAGCCCTCCCAGTTCCTCTGTATACAGAACAAATCTGATACTATAATCAGAATTGCTCAGTCTGCATGAAGCAGCCGATTGCATCAAGGAAGTTCTATTAACAACCAAGAATTAATCGTTTGAGGTATACTGAAGCATTAAGAAGGTGATATGTGTCACTATGGGAAATCATCATCGTTGCAAATATAAAGAAATTAAACATAACCCTTTGCTTCAGTACCGTCAACCTCCATGTCCATGGGGAGGGAGGTTCCCCTACAGATGAGAATTATCTAAAAAAAATTAAATTGGCTGTGTAAGTTAGATGAGATTTATTGATATATAAGAATCTAAAAATCAACAAAAAACAAAATTTACATCTAAATATTAAATATTATTCTTCACAATTCCGATCAGAAACTTACTCAACATTTTTTTTAAAAGTTGACATGATATAAAAGGTGAATTGATAGTTGAAAAATACATAATAACAATGGTTTAATCACAGACAAACAGACATAAAACATTGAATATTTCTCAATGTAAAACATCGTCCCTAAAACATTACCGCCATCTGTTGAGTATACTGTGGTGGGTAGTACGCTGAACAGATGGCGGTAGTGTGTAAACGTCAAACGCAAGGGAATTGACTATGCGCGCCGCAGGTGGCGGTACTACCAACTTCGATACTTTTGAATTGACCGTTAAATGCTTGTTCGATGAACAGCTTGCGAGTGTTATGTCTGTTTGTCTGTGGTTTAATTTTCTTTGATAAGCTTTCCGCAAAATCTGCGTCACGCTTATAAAAACGCGCGAAACGCATAATCCGCACTAGCAAAGCACCAGGCGTAGCAATCCTGGAATTATAATCGAAAATCTCTTGCAATTACATTGTTCTTTGAAGCTCTTGTCAGAATGTTATTAGAATTATGGTCAAAACTCCCTTGGAATTGTCATTTGAATTGTCCTCAGAGTTCCTTTGAAATTTTGCTCATTATCGCAATACTTTTCACAATCCCAATGGAATTTTCGTCATGATTACCATGTACTTTTACTCATAGTACCCTTGGAATTCTCCAAAGAAATCTCCTGAAGTTCTCCTCGTAAATTAAAAAAAAATCTTTTCAAAGTTACCATGAAATTAGAATGGAAGAAGAATACTATCCAGAGCTCCCTAGAAATTCTCTGCAGAATGCTCTTGGCATTGCGCCCATTGATTTAATATCATTGAAATTAATATCGTGGAAAAGTTACTAAATATTTCGAGCTTTGCCTTGGCGCCCTTGGTGCGGGCCATTTTTTTTCCATCCCCTCACTACGTCCCTGGATATCGATCTACTGTTTGAAGATACATTCGATCCATCGGTGCCTTCTTAAATATGTAGGTAATAAAGTTAAATGAGCCATTTTTTTTCTAAAAAAAATAACATACAATATACAATGTTTTTTATTGGTTCTTTACGGGACTAATGTGCAAAAAATACATGCTAACATTTTTAGGTAGATACATCACATATTTTCCATTGAACACTACAAGAGAACTGCTTTCAGTCTGATACAATTTATAAATTTAGGTTTTGTAATGTTTATCCACATCTGGATTTTTGGGAGCTACCTGTAAAATAGTCGGGTCAACTACAACCAACATATTTTAGTTCGTACAGTACTTCGTGACCGCAAAATTCACCAACATTAAAGTTAATTTTAAATAAAATTCGAAAAATAAAAACTATTAGCAATGAAAAAATAGATTTATCTTCACTGCTAATGAAACTGTTGTCCTAAATATTTTGGGTGATTCATGTATTGGGATATTTTTTACAAACGTACGATGAAAACATTAAAAAAAATATTTAATGTTATTTCTTGATTTAAATGTCATTAACTTTATCTCAAGTTAAAGCAATTTATACTTACAGTAGAATTTAATAAATCACTATATTCACTATTTAATTTTTTATTTGTAGCTTTTAAAAAACTTTTTTGATAATCAAAATTCGTGCCAGTCAATAAATACACGAAACTGAAGTCAACATTATTTTGATTGACATTTTTTAACTCATCAACATGAACACGGTAAGCACAGAACACCCAATAATGACTTTTAACTACCTATTTTCTCGGGCTTACACGTTATTTCAAAACAACCCAAATTTGGAGAGCTAGATGGGTCTAAACTGAACCTACACTCAAAAATATTACAAAACGAATATAGATTAAGTTTTATGCATTTTATGGTTTTTCAAAATTTATACATTGGTTCGATTAAAATTTTCGTCAAAATTATACTAAGTCCGAATAACGGAGTGGAATTCGATCAGTGTTTACTAAAATGACAGGAATAAGAACATCTGGATTCCCTTCGGAGCTTCGTGCTGATGGTGAAAGGCTTTGTCCCAGCGGATTTCTACTGCGCCTGTAATCTGCTGGGCAGCATCGAAATTGTAAGTATTTTTTTTAAATATTATTAATAAAAAATAAACTAATGAAAAAAGCTTCCTGAGACAATTTTTATTTTCATTTGAAAACAATAATATTTACCATAAATGAAATAAAGAAGCGAAAAATACATTCTCTTGAATAAACCGTATCTATGCATTGTGAGTATGTTTCAATTTTATACTATGGCACGCATAAACAATTTTTATACTAAGGCTGTGTTCCATTTGGAAATTTTTCACTTAAATTTGACACTTCGAAAATAAATTAAGATGTTCGAAAATCCCTCTGTTATTGATCGGCCGATTTTTGAGAAAGCGTCTGTCACAGTTGATTCCTTGTCTGTCAGAAATGAGTCTGCTGGAATAGCAGGTTTATTTGAAAATTTTCCATCTGTCAAATTAAAGTGAAAATTCACCAAATGGAACACAGCCTAAGTTTGCATTCTCTCCCTTTATACCGACCTTTGCGTCGGTACGGAGAGTTGCTATTTAGCGTAACTTTTATACTATTTAGATTTCAATATTTTTTGAGTGTAATCTGCATCATCTCTTGCCTCCCGGCAACCCTGTATGCTGTCCGATCATATGTCAGTGTCACTTCTGCTGTCACCTGAAAAGCTAGGCGTTTGTTTTTTCCGTGACATTTATTTGGCTAAAATTTATAGTATATCGTATTGTTACTTATAATTTTCAATTTGATTTAATTGTTAAAGTACATTGCTGAGCCTACACTGGGATGGATCCCTTCGACATGACAGCAAAAGGTTTGAAAATAATTGCAGGTTTTTTCGTACTCTAAACTCCTTTATTATATCTTCGTTTCATTACCCCACCCACCTACGAAGCTCTGGGTTTGACTAAAAATTGGCGTTGACGGCGACTCTGTAGCTCTTTACTCCTATGAGAAAATCCATAAGCAAACGTCAGACTGTGCGTGAAACATGGCGGACTTTGTACTATCCTTTCACTCCACCGAAAATTCCCATAAGAAACTATCTAAATTTGCTGGAAGAGCAAATTTTTCGACGGTGCCGTCAACGCCAATAAATGTATAAATAAAAGTACAGCAATATCGGCTTCTCTTCTGACAACAGCTGGAAATAAAAAAATATAATTTGTTTATTACCATGTAGCGAAGTGGCAGTAATGGAGTGAATTTAGCTGGAAAATCTTGCAAAGTTGGTGTTGCCCCATTTTATCGACCGATTTCCCCGATGACCTGCTAGCATCCACCGGATCTATGTAACTCGGTCTACGTTTTTCATCATGAACAATCAGTAGGTACATTGTATGTAGGTATGTTCTCCACACCACATCAGATGGAAGAGCTTGTGATAAATTACAGAAGAAATGACACTACCATGGAAGGGGACATTTTGTTCATAATGTATGTGAAAAAAGGACATTATGAAAGATGCAAAATTAGTGGTGTTCGAAAATTATTGAAAAATGACGGGTTTCAACACCTCTTTCTAAAAGTGCATTTTAGTTTGAAGTGGTAGCACAATACAGTGGCTTCCCGTGTTTGACAACAAACTATTTTTGTCTGTTTTGTTGTCTATGAAACCCCTCGAACGCTAAATGCATTTTCTGATTTTACTAAAATGGTTTTTTTTTTATTGTTATGAGATTGATGGTAACGTAAAATTATTTAAATGCATTAGTGCTGGTAGAAAACTCTATTTTAATATGCATAAGGTTGTTTCTAAACCCACAGTCACTTATAGATTCTGTTAGTTGTAGGGTCTGTGACTGCTACTACCAAGTGTGCCAATACAAACAAAAATAAACATTTTGACAGTGAGCATTCATAAGGGCGTAAACGTAATGATCGATTCTCTTCGTCGATTTTCTCTTTTGTTAATAACTCGCTAGAATTAATGTTTATGTTTCCCGGCGCGTTTGCTGTTGCCAATTGGCAAATCAAACTTGGCACTCGTGGAGAATAGATGAACTATGAGTGTGATGATGGTTTCAAAATTTTACACGGTGCGGTATACTGCCGTTATGCACATAACTGTCCCATGTTCTATGCAATCCTTATGCACCGTGGGACTCTTAGGGTTGATGCATATATTATGTCACGCTCTAAGGGGGGAGGGGGTCTAAGATTTTGTGACAAGCAATGCATTAGGTATAGGAAAAACGTCACGATAGGGGGGAGGGGGTAATTTTTTGCTCGATTTAGCGTGACATAATTAATGCATGGGCCCTTATGCGTATAACGGCAGTATACGGGTGCTATCTTAAAATGCTTTTATTTTGCAAATGAAGCATCATATTTTAATCTGGTTAATGCTACGTTAGTAGAAAACTTAAGGACTACTCAATAGACATATAATATAGAAAAAATGATATCTTTTCAGATTTTTAGGTGTATACATAGATTTCAGCTTTTGTACTACTGTCACCGACAGACCGACATGAATGATCATAGCAAAAGCAATAAAATTTCTGACCAAAGCACACTACTGACATCTGGCTCCGTGTTCGCGGGTAACATTTAGCTAAGCCATGAACCCGCATGCAAAAAATATGAATTGGTTCGTGTCTGATCTATTCTGGACAAATTATTTTTATCTAGATCAAAAAATCCTATGGTTTTGACAGTTCGGATCACTGCACATTTAAATCGACCGTTTACGAATTTCGGGCATAAGTCCAAATTAAGTGTCATGTCGGTTTGTCGGTGCTACTGTAGCAGCAACCAGAATCAAATAGAATGCTCTATTTTTGCAAAATAAAAGCATTTTAAGATTGCATTCGTATACCTCCCCGTGGAAAATTTTGAAACCATCATCACTTTCATAGGGGAAATGGCTCTAATGTTGGCCTATGGATCTAAGATCGGGCCCATCGCTAAAAATCTACTATTTATCATTTTTATCTAGATGAACGCGTCATTGGGACGGTACTAATGGATATTTTTGGTTGCTTTTGAAAATTTAGTCAATTGCTGAATTATGGCCGACATTACATCCATTTCTCCTAGTTCTTCTATTCTCCACCAGTGCCAACTTTGATTTGCCAATACAACCTGTTACAACTCTGCATTGAACAAATTCTAAAAAATTGGTTCGCTTAGCTGTAGCAATGCAAAGAGAATTGATTAAGAGAATCGATCATCGCGTATACGCCCTCCTTATGCATGCTCAAAAATTTTATTCATCTACATCGCATTTCAAGCTTATTGCTTATTGCTTATTGTGTTCTAGATGCACTTCCACAGTTATTAATTGAGAGCTTTCGATGCCTGTACCATTTTTGCATTAGTATGATTGTGTAGCAAGTACAATCATATACTCTACGCCCAGGGAATTCGAGATATTTTCCAACCCGAAATATTCCTAAACCAGACCGGGAATCAAACCCAGCCACCTCCAGCATGGTCTTGCTTTTAGTTGCGCCTTTACCGACTGAGCTAAAGAAGACACATTTATTACATCCACTTAATAATTCAGCTAAGCAGGCGACAACTTGTTCACATCAACAACAATCATCAAAATTTATTCTACGTACAAAACAATCATATTAAGTTAAAGAAATTTCTAGCCTGCACTATAGTAGTTTGCATTTCTGGAGGCGAACAAGCCCCAGGCTGAAAACCTCCTCAATAAAGAAAACCTAACCTAACCTAGTTTGCATTTGACCAGTACTCCTAAACATGCGGGATTGCATATAAAAGTGAGCTTTGACGTTGAATCGTCTTGGTGTCTTCGGCGCACTTATTCCTTATTTGCTAAGGAATAAGTGCAACGTAGACACCAAATTGGTTTACCGTAAAAAGCCACTTTTATTAGCGTTTCCGCACTTATTGTGTGCACAATGCGCAATATGACATCTGTAAATTTCTGAAAATCTTGTTAATAAAGAAATTTAATCTAATCTAATCTGTAAAATGTATTCCCAATGAATTACAGCGTGCTATTAGTTTTGATCTCAAAACTGCTAACAGCATGGCGACACTTTAGCGGCCAAAAATAGTAAAAAATTGATGGAGTTTTTTTTTTTAATTCTTCCCAATTGATTTTAAAACCGAAAACGAGCAAATATTTAGTAAACATAAAATACACATATTTTTTCTTAAAAAAATATATCAAAATTTGAATACACAAAAGCCTTTCTAAACGTACGCATCCCTCACAAAGGGCATACAAGTCTACACTATTTTGCAAAAACTTGTGAGCGTAATTGTTAACATCTATAGATCTATACCTCTCACGCAATAGCCACGAGTTCAAATCTCATCCCCGGACAAGTCACGACTGACCCAAGATTGTTAAAGTGACTATTAAAAAAAAAAGGAAATTGTTATTTCATTTTGCAATGTGTTGGACTGTTTTTTTTAGCTTCCATACCCGAGCAAAGTCTGAGATCAAATTGAAATCTAAATTTGATGTTGTGATTTCGCTGATATAATGATTACTCAGGTTGTTGTCGTTTTGGTCGTTTTAACGGTTAAAATATTAAAATTGAGGGCAAACATATCTTCCTGTGACATCACATTGAAAACTATTTCTGCTATCAGTGAGAGCAAACTGAAAACCAAATTTGCTATCCATTTTTCCTGTTGATAACAAAACAAGTATTCAATTTGATGTTATGCTAAGGCAATGAAAACAAACCCGTAACAACATATTTTTAAAGAGCAAATGTACAGCAAAATGAAATCTAAATTTGGTATCAAATTTGTCAATGTGTAAACTGAAATCAAATTATGATTTCAGTTTGATGTTGATATCAAAACTTGATTTCAATTTGCTGTCATTTTGATGCCGGACTTTGCTCGGGTACCCAACTAACTATTAGCGAATTTGTTTATTATTCAGTTCCAACCTGGATCGGGTATCAAGATAGGTTCTGCTTGATTTCTGACAGACGTCAGTTTGATCGTTTGTTTTTAAAACCTACCTCAGGTTGAGGTTCGCACTGTCAAAAAGTTCGGTTTCACACTGGGTTGGAACTGGTTTCAACCCCGATAATAAACAAATTCGCTATATGTAAGCTAAATTTTGACTTATTCAGCAGAACAAAGCTTATTCAGGTAGAAAGAGGCATATTCAACCTTTGTTTGATGGGTTTTATTATTCAACAATTTTATCAGACTTTAATCTAATCGGTTTAATAGGGTAAGCGGGGAGGAAACTCTGATAGTCTAGTCAGTAACGGCACGGTAATACCACAAACGAAGTGACAGACGACTAACTGGCGAAGAAATCAATTAAAATAATGTGGTTCGCTTTAATAGAATTTTCTTAGAAGCTTGTGCCATCATCCACCAGATGGGATAGTATTTTTGTTTTGGTTTTGCACAAAGTTGATTTTGTGTACAATGATTCTTTGACAGTGTGCAAAGAGTGCGTATCATTTTGTCATTTTTTTATGCATTTCAGTTTTGAGTAGAGTGAAAGAGATAGAACCAAAACATTCTAGTACATTTGGTGAAAATGCTAGTTCAATCCAGTAGTAGTGTTGCCATGTGGTACAATCCAGTAGTAGTGGTGTTGCCATGTGGTACACTGAAAAATTGCAATAGCAGGTTAGTCACCAAAGTTTTCGAGCCGCTCCGTCTGCCACTTCGTTTGTGGTAATACCAAACCGGAGCGGGTTCGATTCACAGTCCGGTCGAGGAAATCTTTAGCTTTGGAAATTTTCTCGACTTCCCTATGGAGTATCATTGTGCTTGCCACACATTATACCATTTCTTGCATTGGTTGGCATAGAAAGCTCTCAATTAATAACTGTAGAAGTGCATTTAGAACACTAAGCTGAGAGCCGTCAAAATGCTTGTAAAGAAAAAGCATAGATGAAGAAGAAGAAGGTACTTAAATGCTATTTTACAAAAAAAAACATGTTTTAGTATTGTTTCTCATGTATCTATTAGTACTAATATAAAATACTCTTTTTGGAAAATATGGCAAATTAAAGATACATTCTTTTTATTCTCCTAGCAAAAATAAAAATGTTTTAGTGTACATGATATTAATATAAAGAAATGTATATTACAGCTAAAAGGGTTTAAGGAACCAAACCGAAGACTAGCGCCTTCGTATAGAAATATTGATATTATATTTATGTAAATAAAGCTTAGACCATTCTTCCACTGAGTTTCTCAAAGATCAAAACATCATAGACTAACAGTATATTTACATGATTTTCAATTTTCTTTTCTTTTTTCTTTAACAGATGACACTGATTTGATTCATCAAGATCAGACAGCTCAGAGTTTCACAATGGATTGTACAAATCAATCACGGATCTCTCCTACTAAATCCACAATAGACTCTAGTCCCCTGCAGACAGCGATGGACAAGAACAAGGAGTGTAAGTAGAAATCAGCTAGCCTAATGTCAAGGGGCACGTAATAACTTTTAACTTCGATGAAGGTCACGACTGTAATCAAATTAATCCCATTAACTACTGCTATAATTACATTAATTACACAGCGCAGAACATTAACTACTTTTTAAGTCCTACAATTACAGTCGAAGTTTTCTAATTAAAGAACATTAATTACATTTTCAGTTCTTTTAATTACATTAAGTACGGATAATTAATTTTAATAACCCTCAGTATTACCAACAATCAATACGAAACTAACGATTTTAAATTGGCTCACTACTTGACTAGCCTATTGGTCCCAAGCAAATCGACTAACGTACCCCATTCTAGTATAAATTCCAGTACTCACTGCTTGACTAACCTCAACAATCAATACGAAACTAACGATTTTAAATTGGCTCACTACTTGACTAGCCTATTGGTCCCAAGCAAACGATTAACGTACTCCATTCTAGTCGAAATTCTTGTACTACACTATGTTTGTTTTGATTTGCTACACGGATAGAAATCTCCTTATACCTTTTGGCAAATTTCTATTACTGATTATCCATAAAATGTATAAGTCAACTAATAAGCAGACACCTTACAAAAAGTTAATGAAAATCATGTGTCAAATGAAATGTATAAGCGGCCACACATACCTTTAATGCATTCTTATAGGACCTATGTGGTTTGTCTTATGGAATGTATAAGGCTGATGTTTTGGCAAAAATGTATAAGTGAAACACATGAATAAAGTAATTGATTTTCGTTTCGTGTATGAAAGTTTGACAGATAAAATGAGGGATTAGTAATTTTGTCTATGTTTCGAGGGGTGAATCGATTAGCTTGGGACCGAAGAGAGTACCAGAGCTGAGCCAAAAAGTTGGGCACGTTTCTTCGGGACCTTCTGGTATTAGAGTTACCTCTATGGTATTACTTCAAAACACTTTAAGGTTTTATTTACTTTGATGCATTTTTTATAAATACAAAAACAGTTATTTTCGACGCATTATTTTAGATTGCAAAAAGCTCGCGTCATTTTGTGTAAAATATCAAAAGGAATCGAATAGTGCGAGCTTTTTGCAATCTGAAATAATGCGTCGGAAAAAACTGCTTTTGAAAGTTTGCAAAAAGCATCAAAGTAAATTGAACTTTAATTACATTAATTACTTTTGCTTGCATTAAACTCCGACGCAGTGGTTCTTTGTATTGCGTGCCCCTCACCTAATATTTTTTTCGTGCACTCAAAAAATTCTACACGTTTGATTGAAGTGTTTAATCACTTGATTTTTTAAATGCACAATCACATTTACTTTAAGTGTATTCCACCTTGGTTGAATGTGTTGTACACGTTAATTTCTAGTGTTTCAAACTTTGAAATGTTGAAAATCTTTCACTATCTATTCAAGTGTATTGCACATTGAATCACACTACTGTTCAAAACAGATGTATTTAAAGTGTTTTGCATTTCAATACGATGTGAATTGCTTGCTCAGAAAGGTAAACATCGAAAACAAGAGTTGTGACTTTATCCTATCAAGCCGCCTGATATATGAGAACAACCGTGGTACAGTGAGATCGAACGAAGACTCCGGCAGCAGCACACCCCAACAGTCCATGATCGAATCCCAAATCAGACCCATTAAAAAGATATGTGAAAGCTCTGGCCTCTGGAAGTATTGTTTATATATTTGTCTATTCATTTTTAGAGTCGGTAAAGTAGAAGTCGATAAAGTAGAATATTGTAGATTATTGAAATATGATGTGCAAAGCTATTGATATCACCATATGAGGCACATAGAATCCAAGTGTGCCACAATTCAAATCCATAGTGTTCAGGCATGGTTCATAGCATAAGATTCACACATGAAATGGATGTATTTCACAATAAGCGCAAAATTAAGTGTGAGACACATGATGATGGCGTGTGGAATTTTTTGAGTGTGAAACGCCACTTGATTCTAGTGGTTAACATGGTGTTAACTAGCACAAGAACTTTGTTTGGAAGTTGGTGCACAGGTAAAAAGTGAGGGTACGGGACGCCTCTGCTAAAAAATTGATTTAATCGACAAGACGGTTGCAAGCATACTAGATCTGGAACTGGAACTATCAAGAAATTCTTACAGGCATAAATGTACTCTGAACTGTCAGGGAATTTTAACTACCAATCAGTGCATTCAAATAATCAATCGAGTTGTTGAATCTGGGTACAGAGCATTTCGAGGCCAGATAGCAAAAAAATTGCGTGAATCTTTGCGTTTTTGTTTGTTATGGGCAATCATTCACATTTGCTTCACAATAACTGAGGACTAAAACGAATGCTCTGCTTCATTCGCTGCTTTCTTGTGATTTTGACGCCGTGGTTTTCACAGAAACGTGGCTTCATACTAACATCGCGAATGATGAACTGCCAAGAAACTACACTATCTACCGCTGTGACTGGAATTCCCACTATGATGTGGTGCCGTGAAATCCGAGCTGAATTGTAAAGCCGTGCATCTGGTTGATTGCGAGAATCTTGAACAAATTGCTGTGCAGGCTACCACATCAATCGCTTTTCCTGTGTTGCATCTACATTCGTTCCAGTAGTCAACTCGACTGAAATGGCTAGCCCTCATGATACGACTATAGTTATGGGTGATTACAACCTGTCGAATCTAGCTTAAGACTTCCATGAGGATGTCTAAGGATTCTTACCTCTCAATGCTTCATCTGAACAGGAACTTTCATTAGTCGAGTCTGCAGGACTTAAGCAAATCAGCTCAACGCGAATGGTAAACTTCTCGATCTGATGGTCGCCATCATAAGCCGTTAGTTTTGAAAGTTGATATCTGTTCGTATCCAGCAGCACGCAGTGAGTACAATTTCGCACGGTGTGATTTCGACGCTATTAATGCGAGGATCTCAGCGTTGGATTGGGTGCAATTACTTAACTTACCTACCATTGATGCCGCCGCGTCCGTGTTCTATGACAATATTTATCAAGTAATCCATGATACTGTTCCGGTAAAGGCTCGTAGACCTTCTAAGCATTTCCAACAACCGTGGTGGAATCCGCAATTGCTAATCTGCGTAACCGTCTGTGTAAAGGCCCACGCACATTAGATCCGGATCGGACGCGTTGCGGCAAAGTGACAGCTGAATCTATTGTCTAGCTGTCAAATTTACGTCAACGCAACGCAACATTGGATTCGCACACTTTACTTTCGCTCCAGGACTGGAGCTGAGTACAACAGTTTGCATGAAGTTCGCTTTCATGAATATGTTAATAACCTCCAGAGTGGCTTCAAAGAACACCCATCGCCGTTCTGGTCTTTCGTAAACGCTCGCAAAAGATCAGCTGGTATTCTGGCAGACGTCACCTACTGCAATCGATGTTCCTCCACTGATGCCACTTCTGCAAACCTCTTCGCTGATTTCTTCCAAAGCTTTCTCGAACTCGATCACTATTCGATCAACTACAACATTAGTCTACAGCAGCTTAACTTCAGCCATGACGCTGTTTTCAAAGCCGTTTGCTCGGTGGATGCATTGCAAGGCCCAGGTTCGGATTGTATTCCACCGTCTTTCATCAAAAATCTTCAATCGTACACTCCTGGATGGCGTTTTTCCGGATTCCTGGAAGCTTGCATCAATTACACCGATCTTTAAGTCAGGTAACATTCACAGCGTGGAAAACTATCGACCTATCTCGATAGCCAAGCAAGTTCTCGAAAGTTTTCTGCATGACAAGTTGTATCCAGATGTGCAATTTCGGAGTTCCAGCATGAATTCATGAAAAAGCGCTCGACGATATCCAACTTGATGTCTTATTGGTGGCATAGAAGAGCGTCAGCAAGCAGACGCCGTTTACATTTACTTGTCTAGGACTTTCGACGAAGTCCCTCATGACCTCGAAAAGCTGAGTCGCCTTAGTCATCCGCCGTGGGTCGTTTGCTGGTTAAAATCATATTTATCCTCCAGGAAGGCCTTCGTTAAGGGGAAATTTACCACCCCAAAAATAGATTTTTTTTTCGGCACGTTTTTATTTTTCTAAAATGAATGAGAAAAATTATCAATTATCCAAGAAAATCAGTTTTATCCTTAGATTCTTGAGAAAAATTACATGTAAACATATTTTTTCTATCTCATAATGAAAAAAAAAATTGGACTCTCAGCGAAACAGAAATTTTAGATGGTTGAAGTATAAGCAGTTGAAATTGAATACAAGTAAATCTAAATTTATGGTAATTTCGCGGAATCGAGTAAATGAGAACGTCTCTGTTGTAATTGATGATGAGATTGTTGATCGCGTTCGGGAGATTAAATATCTTGGCGTGATTATTGATGACACGCTTAAGTTCAACTCTCACATTGACAATGTCATCAAGAAAATTGCCAAGAAGTATGGAATTCTATGTCGCCTGACAAACGATTTAACTATTGCCAGTAAAATACAGCTATACAAATCAATCATCTCTCCTCATCTAGACTTTTGTCCTTCCATTTTATTTCTGGCCAATGCAACACAAATATCGAGATTACAGCGCTTGCAGAATAAAATAATGCGTTTAATTTTGAGATGTGCCGAATTATTCACTTCCTCAACTTTGATGCTAGACGCCTTACAATGGTTGTCGGTGAAGCAAAGAATTGTATATGTGACTATGGTGTTCATTTTTAAAGTAGTTAACGGTTTGCTGTCTCGATATTTGTGTGATCGAATTGAAAGAGGAAGTGACTTTCATAGATATAATACTAGAAACGCGGCTGAAATAAGAACACCACATTTCTTGACTTGTGCTTGTGGAATAAATGTTTTCAATTCGATGCCTAGACATATCAAACGTTCAGCAACACTTACAGAATTTAAAAGACACTGCATTTCACACGTTAAAACTGTCTTTTGAACAGTTATCCAGCGATTTTTTTTTATGAATTGACAAATTATGTATCTTGACGAAGTTATCTCTAACGGTTTATGTTATATGGATAGCTGTCATAACGACTTTTTTTAATAATTATTGTAGCACTTCAAAAACTATTTCTGTTCGCATCGATGCTGATGATGGATTTTTAATATTTGATTTAATAGTAGATTAATTTAAAAAAAAAACGTAATCTACACAGGTTTGAGCTTCGCGCGCGTATAGAGGACTGAATTTAACATTTGATAAAAAAAAAATGCATATTTTAGGTGGACAAAAAGGCGAACTAAGAGGTGGACGCCTGAGCTTTTCCACATTTATATCGCTGTGAAGCAACTGTAAACTCTAGAGGGAATTTATATCTGTAACTGAAACCAGTTCGATTTTGTTTGCTAACCTGGTTAAAATGTCATATTTAATTATCTTAAAGATAAATCGTCCAGCTCAAACCTTTGTAGGGGTAAGAGGTGGGACCATCATCATCATCATTATCCCGATAACCTACCACCATACGAACACAGATGTGCGCTTATTGGGCTGCAAACACTATCGAATCGCCGAATCTTCCTGCAGAGACAATTTATTTTTGACATGATTAGTAATCATATTGCCTGCAGTAGTATGCTCCGGGATATCAACTTCCACGCTCCAGTCCGTAGTATCCGCAATACGTACCTCTTGTGGACTCCTGGACACCGTACTGCTTATGGATATTATTACAGACAAACAGACATAACACTCGCAAGTTGTTCCCTGATATTCCCTGATTTTGGCGGTAATGTTTATGCGACCATGTTTTACTTCGAATTGGTGATATCAGTTGCTTAGTCATTTGACGAAGGCATGGATCATTCTCATTTCAGAAACGTTTTATATCATTCAATTGAGAAACCTATACATAAACGGAGCTCTGGTCGACATTCCGGCGTAAAAGCTAAGCCAACCCGACACCAACCTGACGTCTATCAAACCCCAACTCGATGTTGACCCGACATAAACCCCAAATTGACCTGACAACAACACGACATTGGGTCGACATCGACCTTAAATTTGCATTACATTGATCCGACATCGGGTCGACTTGTCTGTTCGAGACCATTTTACTGGGTTTCTTCCATACTCCACTGTTGTATATCAAATGATAGTGAGTGACTCAATTGACAGTGACGATGAGCTTCGAATGAGAAATGAGGCTCTTCAAATTATGGTCATGTGAGAATTCGTTTTCACATAATTGATAGAATGATTGTATTGGTTCATCATCAAACGTATGATATGAAAATTAACAGCTCTAATGGCGAGACACTGTTTATCTTCACGTTTGTTTTGGCTCCTCTTCACAGCAATCTTTCCCTTCGTCGAAAAACCCCGAGTAGATCCCGGTTAGTTTGAATAGCTAAAATGGCATTTAAACGACGCTCATTTAGAATTTGTTGAACTGGTACCCCTACATAAGTGCCCAGTGGTTTTTCGCCCCTATGTAGGGGTACCAAGTCAAACAAGTTCTAAATTAGCGCCGTGTAATTAGCTGTTCAAACTAACGAGGTTCTACGGTATAACATGGGACAATTATGCGTCTACCAGCAATTTATATACGTCGTGTAATACGAGGGTGTCCAGCTAAGTTTCACGAGGTGCCAGATTTTCATTCGGTTGTTAATTTTACAGTTGAAATAATCGTAACATAGTTTTGAAGCAATAATAAAGTATTGTAAAGTAAGCCATGAGTCAACAATACTTTTGTTGAATTTAAAATCAATTGTACTGCGTGAAACACATACACATACACATTCACCAAAGAAACATCAAATGTTCATTAATCTTATCTCAACGTACTCTCTTTTTCTTTTCAGCTTTAAAAGTTAAACTTTTGGTAAGAAGAACGTTAAACCAATTAGTTGAGCAAGGAATAATGCCATGTAGGTTAATTTATATGACGCTCATTTGACATGTGCTTTAATAGTAGTATTTTACAGCTCCGAAAACATCTCCCGCAATTTATGAGCAACAGCGACAACTCGAACGGGCCAAGACAGGGGATTTGCTCAAGGCTAAAATTAAGCAAAGACCCGACAGAATGGAGCTGGAACGGAGACATATTTTGGAGCACCAAGAAGGCAATATTGATCCCAGCCTTGCAGAGAAGAAAAGGATGTTGGAGAAAGCTCTCTTAGTAGATCACCTCAATTCTAAGATATCACACCGACCCGGTCCCCTTGAGCTCATTGAAAAAAACATTTTGCACGCAGAAGAACCCATAGAGCGAATAGTCAAAGAAGGTTTAGTAAACTATACCTCTACAGATGAAGCTGTTTCACCAGCGCAAACACTACGAAGCCCAGAAAGTATGATATGCATTGAAGATGACTCATTGAGCTCAGAAGGTGAAACGCAAAACTTGCAAAGACTTACACCTATCAATGTTTTATTACTCACGCAACCTCAAAGTACAACAGTTTCTACTGATGCTCTTGTTGGGACCTTGTCGATAGGTGCTGGAACAAACCAGGTTTTGGAATCCACAAGTCCACAAGACTGCCTTACTTTTACGCAGCCTGAAAGTTGTGTCAAGAAAGAAGGAATTGAAACAATTCAGTTTAATTCAGTTGAATGCCACAAAAAACCTTACGCCAGCAGTAGTGCGGCTTCGTCCAAAAACGATACAAAAGAGAAAAGTAAAAAGAAAAATAAGAACAAGGCTATTTCAAAAACAAGATCCATCAAATTTCACGAATACAAGGGACCCGCCAATGCTCAAAAACATTCTTCTGCATCGCAAAACCACGGTGAAACCAATTATCAATTGATAATGAAGCAGCAATATCTCTTAGAGTATTTGGAAGAAATCTGCAAGCACCCTCCTGCTTTGCATGGCAGCTCGAGTATGTCGTTTTCAGCCAAGGAAAAAGATTCAAATGCATCTGGACAGGGATGTGAAGTAAATATTACTCAAAAACTGCCCCCGGATCCGGCAACAGAGACTTTAAACAAGCTTAAAGTTTTCCAATTGAAAAGGTATTGCAAGAAATATAATCTTCCAGTCTCTGGATCAAAATCAAGTCTGGTTGAGCGCTTGAAACCGTACCTTTACTTAATGGAGCAAAGTTCTGATTTCGAGGGGAAATATGAAACGGATATATCAACAAGCAGTAATACCACTGATGTAAAATGTACTGAGGGAATTGATGAACAAGTGCTAAAAGAACAGCAGAAACGTATAGCCGAGCTTCAAAGGTTACTGAAAAAGAGCCAAGATGAGCTAGAACACATGAAAATGATACAATTGCGTTCGCCTCAAGATTATACATCTCCATCGGGAAGTTTGCCTTGTACAGATGACTCAGAACATAAAATCGAACCAGATACGTCAAAGATTTTCAAAAGCGAGGAAATCAATATCACTTCTTTACACGCTGATAAAATGCTATCTGATATGGATATTAAAATTACTGTTCGTATTGATGCAGACTCACCAGATACTACAATTATACCTAAACTAGAACCTAATTTCGTCAGAAAAGATACACTGTTGAGTGTCATGGACGCTCCAAACAATATACTTACGGCCAATGGCAGAGAGCAGTGGAAAACCGATGAATTACTAGAGGCAGTCGTAAACGAGGACAATATGATACAATGCGATTCAATATCTCATAGAACGGTTAGTTTTGCTTCGAATACTGAAACTCTTGACAAGCTACTAGGACAGGTTCAGCCAGGAATCCCAAATCTGAATGATAATAAAGAGCATGGTTATAACATTTCCATGGAAGTAAACACCCACAGTGACATGTTAACTAACAAAGATATGGACGCAAAACCCATGAGCGATGAAAACATGCATACTCCTTTAGTGCTAAATGATTACAATGATGTAGACTTGTTGGACTTCCACATGCAGATCGATGATACCAGTGATACTTACACCATTTCTAAGTCAATGGAGAGTTCATTCCCAAGCATGGATATCAAACAACCAGAATGCAGCAGTGTCAATATGAATAAAATGAACTTTGAATCAACGATGGCTACAGGAAGCAACAATACAATGTACGACAGGAGGGATCATAAATCAGATGCTTTCAATGATTTTGATGGTTTACGATTCGCACACAATGAACCGTACAGTGACATTTTCAAGTTACATCACACAGGCATAAATATTGAGAACGTGGTAGACCCAAATGCTTCTGAATCATATTTGAAGTTGAATAATACGAGTGATATCAACGATAACTTCCCCACTTCCGCCAGTACCGCGTTGAGCTGCTCGTTCGTTCCGAAGCATTTAGATCATTTCTCGAATCCTGAAGCATCGAGTGTTAAGCGTAGCTGGATGCCCAACAATGCGTACTATGATATAAATAAATTAAAGACGGTTACCTTAGAAAACCAACAGCATTGTGTGCAATCGAACCAAAACCACAGTGGGATTATAAATATAGCTGACATGAAAAATGGTGATGATAGCTTTAGTTTTGAAGAACGAAATAAGGACACATTGTTAAATAGTAGCTGCAATAATAGTTCACACACGGGGCACATCAGTCCTATGGATTTTGACAGTTTATTGTCGAATATTAACTCGCCAACAACTCCGCAACATTGTGATCGAGGCGTACTTGACGAAAATCAAGACAAAACATTATATGATTTGCAACAGAATAACTTTTTGGATTACTTCACTGATGATTATGGTATGCAAAATGCAATTCTTTAACATGTGAAATAAATAACATTAGTTTATTAGAACATATAAAGTTTACTGTTTCGAAAGCATCCTTCTTCTTGGTTTTCCTAAAATTTGTTTTTACTTTTTTTGGGAGCGATCCATTATGTTTATACATATTCGTTTATTCCTAGTGCAAAACGAGTTCCGCCCTAGATCCGCTCTAAGGCTGTATTCTTATCCCTTTTTTATGGCCCAGACCTTTTGGTCCATATTTGCGAAGGCTGTGTTCCATTTTTTTTTTTCTTTCCTTTATTTGACGTCGGTCTCTGTTCCGCAATCTAGTGCCAATCACCGACGGACATCGATTGCCATCTATTGACGGCAATCAAATGTGCAGGAAGGCAGCTTCCACACCTGCGTACACTCAAAATAATTTTCACGTCAATGCTACGTGAAAACATACATAGATTTTTTCCATCGCACTTTTCACGTAAGTGTTACGTGATTATCATATGAAAGCACTCATTTCAGTGAGCGAGATGGTCACGGGATTATCACGTAGAAGTTATGTGATTCTTTCGATGGAATTCATGGTGGTTTTCAATGATTTTTATTCCGGTTTAAATCAAATGTATTCTTGATTTCAAATGAAAAATGATCCTACAGTATTCCTTGACCATTATATCTTTAGTGTGGCAAATAAACACTTAGAATAAGAAATTAATTCGAGCGAAATTGGACTCGGGAAGGATATGGAACACATATGGAGCATTTCCAGCCCAAAACGCAAACCGGTTGGTCATGAGTGTTTCCGATTTGAATGAAACATTTCTCACGTGTTCGCTGCTACTAATGGTTGCATTTTTCATTTAAATATGATTTTTTCCTCCAGAGTAACTTTTGAAAAGGGCGTATAAAAAATGGATTATTTTTTTTTTCAAAAAATCATAACTTGAAAACTATTGATCTGATCAAAATGACATATCAGAAGAAGTTTTAGGTAGTTAAATTATCTTTGCGGAAAAAAAACACTGAAAGAAAAACTTAGTAAATTAGTATTTAAAAAACGTAAAACGATGATTATCTCAAAACACCCCCCCTTCGATCTTTATAATTTTTTTTTTGCAAGAAAACTGAAAAAATGCCCTAATATTTGGTGAAGAGTGTATGCTGGTAACTTTCTTTAAAAAAAATCTATAGTTTTTGAAATTTTTGTTGGTTTTTACAAGTTGGTGAAATTGCATATTTTTTAGTAAAATAGTAATTTATTTGGATTCTACGCATAATTGTCAAAAACTTTGCTTCTAAAAACTTTTTTCCTAAGTCCAGCCGTTCTCAAGTTAATGCAATTTAAAAAAATAATTTTAATAATTTTCTACATTTTGGGCCATTTTCAAATGTTAGTCGTGATGTCCAGCAACGAGATGTTTTTCCATGAATATATATTAAAAACCAAACAATTCATTCTCAAATATGGTAGCTGTCAGACTTACCCGTTTCTATTTAGACGCAGCAGAAAAGAAACAAGTTTATAAGTAAATACTCTCAAATATACCCAAATAATCAACAAACCCACTCATGTGCCTTTTTTCTGTCCTCTATTAGTTGTATACCTGGATAGAATTGTGTATGTCATAACAGAGGCTCAAAACATAAACAGGTAAACAAATATGTTATTAAACCTGTAATTGAGATAAATTCTCTAGGTAGGGTTAACTACCCCATTTCCGGCCTATTAAGCACAAACCGCATTTAGTCTTTCTTAACCTAGCGCAGTTTAGCACCAAACGAAATGTTATTATTACTGATGGCTTCCAAATTTATTTACCTTTTCGTACGTACCGTAAGATTTGATAAAGAGAAACGAATCGTTGAGATATTGTCAAAAGTCTAACACTGCTTCTTGACGCCAAACTCGGCCTACGGATTATAAAGTCGGCCTAACACATTGCAACGCCATTGAAACGCCAATGAATTCACTTCGGCCTATCGGATGAAGATAAAAATTGATTCGGTCGGAGCGCTTCTTTTGTTTTTGGGAATAATGGGTGCAAACCTTCATATTACGCGTTCTCATTGACTTCGTTCGGTAGCTTATTAACTAAAGTATCGTACTAAACGCATAATTGACTTGTTAACTCTGAGATCATGGATTTATTAGAAGTTTTCTGCTCGATAGGCCCAAAATGGGCGATTAGGCCGAAGTAGTTCTCTACCCTACTTCTCTGACGTATACCATATTGTGCCTTAAGAGCTCATCCTGCGATATCACAACTACGTAAAAAGGCACCCCGTGGAGGCTTCTTACACTCACACTTAAAAAAGTTTGCTATAATCAATTGTACCTAATGAAGATAGGTATAATGTCAACATTGTAATTATTCTGCTACATATATATATATATATATATATATATATATATATATATATATTGGGACGTTCTTCACCTGTTCTGTATCCGCTGATTTGCCGCAGATCCCGCCTCTCAAGGGTGAAAAAACTGGCTGTCTACAAACAAATCATAGCACCTGCGATCCTCTATGCAGCTCCCCTGTGGGAATCATGTGCACAGACTCACAGGAACAAAATCCAAATCACTCAGAATAGAGTGCTGAGGATGGTTCTTGATCGTCCTTTCGACACTAGAATAACAAATTTACATGAAGAGGCAGGCATTGCCAAAATAGATTCCCGAATTAACGAAATTAAGACTAAATTTGCACAAAAATGTATTTTATCAGAACATGTATATAGTAGTTGTAGGTTAGTTTTAGTTGTAAATAGTAGTTATAAGTAGTCTCCTTTTTTTCAAATTTTAAACAAACCAATCCCACCAAGGTTGTCATTCTTAAAACAGGCCTGATAGGACTAAAAACTGTAATTAATAATAATTTTAATTGAAAAGGAACTAAAGCTGAAAAGACGCATCTGTGTCACTTGATAAGGTATACATGTAAACCACACAATACAAGAAATAAAGATCATTTAAGTCAAGTTCTTCACCTGTTCCATTCAGTTCATCTCTCTTAGCGTTTCAAGTTAAAAAGCAAGTAGTTTTTTACGATGGATAACAATTTCAAGTGTTGTAAACCTCTACCTAAATCAATTTCAAAGCATGACACAGTAGCAGTTCAGTTGTTTATCTCAAAATTATTAGAATTTTTAAAGTCACAAATAACAGTCCAAAAGTGTATTTTTATGTTAGATAGAGCAGCATCACAATACAAAAACATAAAAAAATTTGCTAGCCTTTGTGGATTTAAGGATAAGCATAATGTAGAAATGGAATGGCTTTTTTTTGCAACTTCACACGGCAAAGGTCCTTGTGATGCGATTGGCGGTACCCTTAAGAGAATGGCAACCAGAGCAAGTTTAGCTAAGCAACACGAGCACCCTATAACGAACCCTAAACAACTGTACGACTGGGCAAATAGTCGTAAAGAAGATCTTCAAACAAAAATGTCATTTTGTTATGTTTCTACGGAAGAATACAAAAAGGCTGACACGGAATTTGATCCAATTTTTAAGAAAGTGAAACCAATTCCTGGAACTCGAAAATATCATTGCTATATTCCAGTTTCAAACAACCAAATTGCAGTAAAAATATTCTCTAATTCAAACGATACACCCAAATTATTCAATGTATTCAAATAATATGAGTTGTAAAATAAAATAATAAATATATACTGTTTCTTATCTCAACAAATCTTTCATTTGACCACATCAACGTGCTTCTCTTCCGCTGCCTCTAGATAGAAACGGGTAAGTCTGACAGCTACCATATCTGAGAATGAATTGTTTGGTTTTTAATATACAATCATGAAATAAAATCTCGTTGCTGGACATCTCGACGAACATTTGAAAATGGCCTAATATGTTGAAAATTGTTATAATTATATATTTTTAATTCGCATTAACTTGTGAACGGCTGGACTTAGGAAAAAAATTTATATATGCAAAGTTATTGAAAATTATGCGTAAAATCCAAATAAATTATTATTTTATAAAAAAATATGCATTTTCATCAACTTGTAAAAATCAACAAAAATTTAAAAAATAATAGCTTTCTTTTTAAGAAAGTTACCAGCATACACTTTTCATGAAATTTAAGGGTATTCCATCAATTTTCTTGAAAAAAAAAATTATAAAGATCGAAGGGGGGGTGTTTTGAGATAATCATCGTTGTACGTTTTTTAAATACTAATTTACGAAGTTTTTTCTTTCAGTGTATTTTTTCCGCAAAGATAATTTAATTACCTAAAACTTCTTCTCATATGCCGTTTTGATCAGATCAATAGTTTTCAAGTTATGATTTTTTGGAAAAAAAATAATCCATTTTTTTATACGCCCTTTTCAAAAGTTACTCTGGAGGAAAAAATCATATTTAAATGAAAAATGCAACCATTAGTAGCAGCGAACACGTGAGCAATGTTTCATTCAAATCAGAAGGAGTCGAGACAAAATTGACATTTTTTTTAACGATTTGAGCTAGAAATGCTCTATGATAAAAGGGCATTTAACTCGCATTTCAATCCATGGTACCCCTTGTCGTCAGACTAAAATAAAGAAACATGTTACAAATTATTCTCACCATAAAATGTGTCTGTGATAAAATGTTCAGCCATTATACTTACAACACGAAATTGTCTCACGAAAACAAGCCCCAAGATTATAATTGGCATGTAAACACCATATTGCGTACCATTATGAGTGAGGCACTCATTTATTTTTTCATATGTGAAAATCACTTAGGGTTTACGTAAAATGCACATAGAATTTGTGTATGTGCAAATCACGTACGTTTCATTAAAAAACCCAGTGACTTTAAAGGGACTACCCGTTGATACGTATGTGGTATCACGTAGACTCTACTTGTGTCACGTAAATTTGACATAAAAGTGAAAAGAGAGACTCCACGTGATTTTTCACGTAACAATAGCGTGTCGATTATTTTGAGTGTACACTCAAAATAATGTTCACGTCAATGCTACGTGAAAACATACGTACACTCAAAATAATCGACACGCTATTGTTACGTGAAAAATCACGTGGAGTCTCTCTTTTCACTTTTATGTCAAATTTACGTGACACAAGTAGAGTTTTCGTGATTTTTCACGTAGTATTAAAGTGTGGATTATTTTGAGTGTACCGATTCAAACACACATGGGCCGGTCACATACACTGAACCAAATTTTCCATACATCAATGTATGATTATTGCTTCACTTGAGCCCCATACGGATTATTTTTCTATTTGTGAAAGATTATCATTCACTGATTCAGCTCTCAAAGCACAGAAGAACTGAATAGCATTAATTCTAAAAAACAGGATGATTTCCGTTCTGCACGCTGTAAACCATTAGTTCGAAATCAGCATGATTATCATCCATTCTTAGGAAGACTTGTAATGAACAAACCGTATGATTAACATTGAGAAAGATACGGACTCGTCATACAGTTTCAAAATAATTGTCATGCAATGTTTAAATGAAATATAAGAGCAATCTGAATGAAAAATATATGGAAGAAGAAAGCTTATTTTACAGTTTAAAAATTGTGAACATAACGAAATATATCTCTTCTAAATCGTTGGAACTATAAATTAATGTTGTAAATGAAACGCTTCTGTTTTATAAGTTGAACAATTGTTTTATTCATATATGATAAAACAACCACACTAAATGCTGCACTGGGCCGGCCTCGCCCCTGGCGTCCCCATCGAACAGTGGATTCGCCGGTTCGGACTCGTCATCCACGGAATCGAACCCAATCACTTTCTGTAGGAACTTGTGCAATTTAGGATGTTGGCTCGGGTTGTTTGTGGCCTCAAAATGCAGTTTGAAAATGTTGTCCTAAATCTGCTAAACGAGCTCATCAGCTGGTTGGTCTTGAAGATATCACTGGAAGATAAATTTGTTTTGTTAGAATCATATTGCTTGAAACAAATGATTTTCGTTATGGAGTTCACTTGGATGATTTTAGTTCATTTCTGTTCTTGAATTCATTTATTGTTAATACCGTTCAAAATTTGAACGGTACTTCATTAAGTGGTTGATTTCCTTTTATGATATGTATGATGAATCATCCCATTTAATGTCAATTATCAGTCAATCGGGTATCTCATATTATTTTCGATGTTAAAGAAATCGGATAGCTCTGAATGATTAATCATGCAATTTCGTAATTCGTTCAGTGTAGTCACGCTTACCACTACACCACCGGCGCCGGCAACTGTGTTCCATTTGGTGAATTTTCACTTAAATTTGACAGATGGAAAATTTTCAAATAAAGCTGCTACCTATTGTAAATTTTCAAATAAACCTGCTTATTGTTGACATACCAGGAATCAATTTTGGCAAACACCTGCTCGAAAATCGGACGATCAACATCAGAGAGATTTTCGAACATTGAAATCAAGAGCCACATGTGAAAAGGGCATACAAGCTTTTTGTAAACAAACCTTTGTAGGCCCTTTTCTCGCCAACCGAGGGTTGGCCACGCAAACCAACAACATCATCGGGAAAAGGAAAGTTTCCCCTACCCGGTGATGTTGATGGGTTGCGTTGGTGTCATATGGGTGATGAGAAAAGGGCATAAGAAGGTTTGTTTACAAAAAGCTTGTATGCCCTTTTCACATGTTGTTCTTGCCTAAGAGCTGTCAAAACATTTTTAATTCGATAGGGTCGGATCCAGAACCACCCCGATGTCAATCATACAAGGTCTGGAGCAACAGGCAGCTTGCTGGTGTTACAAGCAAAAATGTTGTGAACATTGCTGAGCAAGCGAATGACTATGTCATGACAGCACAAGATTGACGCAGGATTGCTTCTCACCCCAAAAGGCCTGCACCGAAAATAGTTTTCATGTAGCTTCCATTGGAAACACAAATGATTTTCATCCATAAACAAAATTAATGGAATTCATCTGAATTTCACATAACATTTATGCGATCACGTTAATTTTATATGATTTTTCATATGGTTTTCATCGGCCTCATAATATTCATGTGATTTTGTGGTGGGATTTTTAGCTATGTGATCACATGAAAGATATGTGAAATTCACATGGTTTTCATCCATTAGATATGTGATAAATTTTTTGAGTGTGGATTTAATCCCAGTCGGCGCCGCCGGGATTTTCTGAGGCATAAAATCTCTTATCACGCCTTCCTTCGGAAAGGAAGTAAAGCCGTTGGTCCCCGGTTCATGAGTTGATGGGTCCAGGTGTGGGAGCTGTCTCCCTCGCGTCGGTAGCATTGGTGCTCAGCACGGAAAACAAATCAAGAAAAAAATACTACAATAGATCAAATTACTGGTCACAGTGGTGTTAGGTCCCGAACAGAAGAAAACAAAAACGGTCCTAGCTAAAATATTTCGGAAATCTGGATCTGATACAGATTCTCTGGAAGTCATTCTGGACTTATGATCCTGGCTAAAATATTCCATAGAGTGTGGCACTCCAACCCACTACAGCAAAATCAAGTAAATGATACAATTCCAATCAAACATGATGCTGAGGACACTTGCATCCCCGTATAAGCGCGAACCATAATATATTTCACGTAAAGTTGAGCGATAATACAAAACCATTAATGGACCTTACTGACTACCATAACCATAACCATTAATGTTCTTAAACCATAAGTAAAAACGTTCTAATATAGTTCTCTTTCCGAAAATGTATGGAGAAAACAAGAATTTGGAATGGTAATGGTTCTTAACAACCCATTATTTGTAAGGTCCGCTTCCAAAAAACCATAATACATCAGGTTAAAACTTTATCACACAAACGTTCATGTAAAGTTCCATAACCATTTCAGTTGAAGTTTAGCAGGGATTATAAACAATTTATAACCATTATCGGTAAGGTCATGTGATGGTTCGCGTTTATGCGGGTCTTCTGGGATCGGTTCCA
Source organism: Ochlerotatus camptorhynchus (assembly GCF_037179485.1). NCBI lineage: Eukaryota > Metazoa > Arthropoda > Insecta > Diptera > Culicidae > Ochlerotatus > Ochlerotatus camptorhynchus. Next base: position 376,017 of record NW_027041172.1, read on the forward strand.
GAGTTTTCCAGAAGTCATTTTGGACTTATGATCATGACTAAAATCTTTTCGACTATACTACAGTACTCAAAGAGAGGCCTAACATATGCAACGTATAATGTTTTGATTGCGTATGGATCATTGAAATTAAAGCTAAACCTTTTAATAAACCCTAGCAACATGCTTGCCTTGTAGATAATGTTATTATAATGTTAAACAAAGCTTAATTTTGAATCTAGTATAACACCTAAATCTCTAACTTGATTGCACCTTTCAACTCTGTTTTGTTACATGTTCTTGCCTAATAGTTTGCTATCTTGTAAATGAAATGGAATTACATTTCTTCACATTAAGCTTCAATAATCTTTTTGTGCACCAAGTGTAAAAGTTGTCAATTCCTTGTTGAAATACTACAAGATCAGACGTTTCATGAATTTCCAGGAAAAGTTTCATGTCGTTTGCATATATTGAGACACAACGGCGCCGGTGGTGTAGTGGTAAGCGTGATTACCTCTCACCCCAGCAGGCCTGGGTTCAATCCTAGTCGGCGCCGCCGGGATGTTCTGAGGCATAACATCTCTGATCACGCCTTCCTTCGGATGGGAAGTAAAGCCGTTGGTCCCCGGTTCATGAGTTGATGGGTCGATAGGTAGGGTCCAGGTGTTAGAGCTGCCTTCCTGGCACGTCGGTAGCATTGGTGCTCAGCACGGAGAACAAGATCGACGGAAAAAAACAAACCAAAGGAAAAAAAATATATTGAGACATTCAGGATATTCAATATGTGCTCTACATCATTAGCAAATAGAATAAACAGTAATGGTCCAAGATGAGAATCTTGCGGCTACTACTGACTACTGACGACAAATATCCTTCAAATCTAACTCTTTGTGTCCTACCGGTCAAGTATGACTGAATCCACTTTAATAACTGTTGACTAAAACCTAACTTAGATAATTTGAATAGCAAAAGAGGGATCTCTATCAAACGCTTTACTGAAGTCAGTATAGTGCCTCAACATAATGTCCCTTATCCATTGCGTTAATAGAAAATGTTACAAAATTCAACAGATTAGTAGTCGTTGAACATCCTTTAACAAAACCATGCTGTTTGCCTGTAATTAAATGTTTAACTTGTGTGAAAACATTTTGATTTATTATAGATTCAAAGAGTTTAGGAATGCAGGACAATATAGCAACTCCACAGTAAATTTTTGCGTCTGATTTTTTCTTTCCACTTTTGAAAATTGGAATCAAAAACGATTCCTTCCAAATTGACGGTAGAAAACAGTTGAGCAGCCAAAACAATGGCTTTACTATCTCCTGCGATACTGATTTCAAGAATAATTAATTAATTTAGCTTTATTTAGGAGGCTTTCAGCCTTAGGCTGGTTCGCCTCCACAATTTCAAGAATACTGGAGTGGTGGCAATCCATCTGGTCCTGCACCATTTGATGCATCCAATGTATTTAGTGAATGTAAGATTTCGTTGGGCCTCCCTTAGCTCAGTCGGTAGGCGAAGCTACAAAGCAAGACCATGCTGGAGGTAATTGGGTTCGATTCCCGGGCCGGTCTAGGAATTTTTCGGGTTGGAAAATTTCTCGACTTCCTGGGCATAATAGAGTATGATCATAGAGGTAACTCTAAGACCAGAAGGTTCCGAAGAAACGAGCTCAACTTTTTGGCTCAGCTCTGGTACTATCTTCGGTCCCAAGCTAGTTGATGCACCCCTCGAAACATAGGAAAAACCACGAACCCCTCATTTTATCTGTCAAACATTCATAGCGAATCAAAACAAACATAGTGTAGTACTAGAATTTTGACTAACTGCGCCGGTGGTGTAGTGGTAAGCGTGATTACCTCTCACCCCAGCAGGCCTGGGTTCAATCCCAGTCCGCGCCGCCGGGATGTTCTGAGGCATAACATCTCTGATCACGCCTTCCTTCGGATGGGAAGTAAAGCCGTTGGTCCCCGGTTCATGAGTTGATGGGTCGATAGGTAGGGTCCAGGTGTGGGAGCTGCCTTCCTGGCACGTCGGTAGCATTGGTGCTCAGCACGGAAAACAAGATCGACGGAAAAAAACAAACCAAAGGAAAAAAAAAAAGAAAAAGAATTTTGACTAGAATGGGGTACGTTAATCGATTTGCTTGGGACCAGTAGGCTAGTCAAGTAGTGAGCCAATTTAAAATCGTTAGTTTCCACCGGTTGGTATGATTGTACTTCCCGAGCAAAGTAAAATATCAAGTTGATATCAAGTTCTATTACCCGGTTATCACTTTTTGATAACTGAATATGTTATCATTATGGTTGAATTAACAGCCAACATAACAAAAAATTGCTCGTTGGACAAAAATAACTAATTTTGTTATCATTGATAATATCTTGATAACAAATTCTGTAAGTCATACAAATTTATTCCATAAATTTCAAATCATGTTATCATTTTGATATCAAAGCCTTACGCTGATAATATGATTAGGGATTAAAAGCACTATTTTTTTATTGTTTCAATGCGAATAATATTTAATGTTTTTAACTAACCTTGCATCGTTAATAAATATATAGTGAATTTTGCATGATAACAACTGATAACAAAATTGATCAAGGCTGATAACTTAATAAGTTATGAGATAACAACTGAAAACAAAATGATATCTGGGATAACAAGACTTGTTATCTAGATGATATCGGGTTGTTATTCTACTTTGCTCGGGTTGCCACACAATTACACTAATGCAAAAATGGTAGCAGGCATCGAAAGCTCTCAATTAATAACTGTGGAAGTGCATCTAGAACACTAAGTTGAAAGCACGCAATAAGCTAATATGCCATAAGCAATAAGCTTGAAATGGGAAGAAGAAGAAGAAGATTTCGTTGAGAGTAACATTATTTACTACAATATCGCTCATTGGCTCAGGAACGTATGAAAAATACTGGTAATTCCGGTCTTGGTCATCATGACTTGTGTAAATATCCTGAAAAAACTCAGCAAATAAGTTACTGATCTCGCTAGTCGTTTTTTCTCTTTTGTTGTCTAGGTAAATTTTCGAAGGATAATTATTTGACTTCTGTTTGTCTTTAACAAAGTTAAAACATGATTTTGAGTCTGATTTAATGTTGTCTTCAACCTGAGTGTTATACCATTCGTAAGCGTTTTTTTTTTATTTCACAGTTCAAATAATCGCCTATGTTCAAATAAATTGTGAGGTTATTATTATTTTGTTCTCTTTTATAGGCTTTATGAGCCTTTTGTTTTCTATTTTGAGATTATTTATTTGCCTAATGTACCATCATGTAATAGTCATCATAAACGAATACCACTTGGTTGCAAAACAGCGCTGCTTTCCTGCCTCTGCTCATTACCACTTCGGATGGTGTGGCACTAGGTTCTGTAATAAGCAGGACCAAAACAGCGGCTAAAGTTGGATCACGGCGTGACCATGACCACCACAATGAGGAATGAGACTTGGAAAATTGTGTATGTAAAACCCCCTCCCCCCTTAACTACAACCTCTACCTACCCCCCCCCCCCCTAACAACAATCTCTACCCCCCCCCCTTAACAACAACCCGAAAAAGACATGGACTTTGACAATCTCTTTTTTCCGGGAAATAAATTTTAAGCAAACCACAATTAGGGGCTGTTTATTAACTACGTAGACAGTTTTTTGGAATTCTTGACCCCCCCCCTCTTCCACCTGCGTAGGCAATTGTTTATTTGTATGGTCTGTGGTTAATTGCCAAATTGTTTATGAACAGCCCCTTATAAGTAAAAACTATTTTTTACCCGCTGAGCCAAAATTTTCAAAACAAAAATTTCTTAAGATGAGACATACATTCGATGAATTACCAACAACTGACTGTAAAACATATCTGGTACCTCTATATATGCAATTAGATTAGCATCCAAAATCCATCCTTTTTTACATATTCTGCACAAAAGAAACTTTCTGCCCCGCCCCATTCATAAAAAACGGTGGGAAATCCTGTCAGGTGCGGTTGCACATCGTTCTGCTTAAACCTGAAAAGATATAAAACAGCGCTGCTGTCGTGACTCTGCTCATTGCCGCTTCGGACGGCGTGGCACTTGGTCCTGCAGCAAGCAGGACCAAGTCAACGGATAAAGGTGGATCAGATCACCTGTCACATAATGAGGAATGAGACTTGGGTATGCAAAATACCCCTCCCCCGTCTACAACGTCAACTCAAAAAAGACATGGATTTGACGATCACTTTTTTTTTTCGGGAAATTAATTTTAAGCTAACTACAATTATAAGTTAAAACAAAAGCCATAATTTTCAAAACAATTGCTTAAGAGGAGACATACATCCGATGATATTATGTTGGTAAATTACCAACAACTGATTGTAATGCATATCTGGTACCTCTTTATATGCAATTAGATTAACATCCAAAGTTCATCCTTTTTTCTATATTCTGCACAAAAGATACGTTCTGTCCCGCCCCATTCAAAAAAATATGTATAATAGTCAAAAATGCATGACAAACATAAATTTTGCGGTGTTCTACGTCAAACGGCGGTCGTGTCTAGGACACAACCCTTTAATTTTTTTTTTCCTTTATTTAACGTCGGTCTCTGTTCCGCAATCTAGTGCCAATCACCGACGGACATCGATTGCCATCCATTGACGGCAATCGAATGTGCAGGAAGGCAGCTTCCACACCTGCGTAGGATATCGCACCCATTCAAACACACATATGGGCCGGGACCAACGGCTTTACTTCCCTTCCGAAGGAAGACGTGACCAGAGATTTTTATGCCTCAGAAAAATCCCACCAACCTCGGCTGGGATTGAACGCAAGTCCAGCATCAAAATGACAGCAAATTGAAATCAAATTTTGATATCAAAATCCGCCATGAATCCGCCAAACTGTCCGGAGCTGCACCCGGTGGAGCAGTACTGGGCAATAATGAAGCGGGAACTTCGGAAGAGCAAGAAGACAGTCAAAGACGAGAAGGACATGTTAAGAAAATGGAAAAAAAAACTGAGTAACTGGTACCGGATGACACTGTAAAGACTTTGATGGAGGGCATCAAGCGAAAATGCGTTCAATTTTACACTCAAGGCTCCATCGATTAACTTTTCTTTTGATTTTTGAAGTAAATATATGTATAAAACTACCCTAAAATTTTGGTTTGATTCTAAACATTATAAGAAAATTGGCATGACATTTTCGGTGTCGCAATAATTTCGTGTTCGCCCTTTATGTAGATTATTTTTTAATCGACTGCTTGAATTCTCAAAACCCACCGCTCAATTCTGGCACAACGTCTGGAACGCACGGTAAACAGGTACTCTAATGACTGATGTGACTATATCGAATTCGTTTCCATAAAGATAAGTGTAAAATCGTTCGACACTCCAGACGATTGCTAAAGCCTCCTTTTTGGTTTAGCAGTATCTCTTTTCCGTGTCTGTTAGTGATTTGAATGCACAGTTAACAATTCTACTGCATTCTGATGCATCTGTTTGTAGTAGTAATGCTCCAAGCCCTGTTTGACTTGCGTCAGCCATAACTGCCGTACGGTCTTCTTCCAGTACGTACCTGTGCACCCAGCTAATATTTGGTCCATGATTGTCATTTGGGCAAATCCAGACCGATGAGCTAAAATTAGGAATTTCAGACTCGGTCCTTTCAGATTAGCATGAAACTTTGCAAATTGTTCTCTATGGGAGTTACTCTAAAAAACTGAAAACCTCGTACTTTGATAATTCATAACTCATTGTATAAATGACGTTGTGAGAAATGATAAGAAAATTATCTCAGCAATACATTAAAAATATCTATCTATCTATCTGAAAAATGTTTTAAACGGCATTTATCACAGTAGAGGAAAAATGCAAGAAAAATCAGGAATATCCTTCGCCAGGTTGATGAAAATTTTCTTATGATTTTATACATCGTTGAATACTTCTTATTTTTCAGTGGTGATACTAACGACCAGCCCGATCCTATCGTTTTCTTGTTTTAATGATTTTCTTAAAATGGCCCATAACCGGCCATTAGTTTTTCGGCGATTACTCTAAAACGGTTAAAATAGCAGTTCGAAACCGGGCAAGTTGAAACGGTATTTTGAAACTTGATTTTTAAGGCTCTCTGGAACAATAATTAATTCAGATACCTACATCTGATGTTTTTACTCCAACAGTTTCATGAAAGAGTTTTCCAATATAAACAAATAGAAAATTACACACATGACCACAGAAACATATTGTTTTAAGCATACAATAGAAGTGTGTGTTATTTAATCGTATCCCATTAAACTGCTGTATTATAAGTGTTTCAACTAACCCCACTAAGTTGAAACACTCATAGTAAAGCAGTTTAACGATGAAAATTGTAAAAAAAATCCTTAAAACACGTTTATTCATATATAAAATAGCCCTTTGTGGATACAATAAATCCAGAATGATAACCAAGCAATTACAATGAAATATACATTAAACAAAATACATTTAATTGTTGACTTTATAAATGTAATTTATTAGTAATATGAACATATTCAGGGTGACTACAATAAGTTAACCCCAGACTGTCTGTAAATGTATAATGAATTTATGTGTTATAGTAATTTTTAACAATAAAAAAACATTTTAATTGATTGGAAAGAGCAACAATCAATTAAAGCTGTAAAACTCAAACTCTTTTTTTCTATTTTAAACAAACTGGAAATTCTATTGTTATCTTAGGTAGCAACGTGCACATTTTTTTTTACGGGCACCCTCTAATATTTCCGGCATGTTCTCCAACCAACTGTACTGATTTTTTGTTATGAGATTGTGACAATCATCATCCATTTTGACTTGTCACTGTGTACTCATTTAATTTTATCCTATGGGATGCAAAACTATGGGGCAAGATTTTTTTCTTCAGAAAATCAGTTTGACCGGAAAAACAAGTGTGTACGGTCCATACATGTTTTATAAATAAATTGTAAGAACAATTGCAAACGCAAGGCGAGGGAGTTTAAATCGTCCAAAATATGTCTACGAAGTTTATGCACAGCCCCACATCGCTTCTCTACTTGTCGCGTAGCAAAAGTAGATTGATTCCAGAAACTAGACTACCTACATGCTACCTCATGAAGCTGGTATTGATTGCAGCTCCAAAGAGAAGTTCCCGAAAAGTTAACAGTGTTGACTAAATATTACGTAACATGAGAGATGTCATTTTTACAAACCCCCCACACCCTGTAACAAATTGTAACAATTGTCAGATCCACCTCCATCCTGTGACTCTTGCGTTAAAAAAAAGTACCCGGTATTTGCACACTGGTCATACAATTTAAATATTGAGTTCCTTAAAGTTTTATAGACCTCAATTCATTAGTGTAACTTGCCAGTACTAATCAATAGCTGCTACTGCTTACAAATATGCCAATTTTTCATTGTTTTGGCCTGTGCGAAAATATAACGAAACAATTTTTTTTTTGCACGGAAAGGTGAAAAATACGCAATATTAATTCGGATAAAAAAGTATTTTTAACTGATGAACTGATTTTATTTAAATAGCTTTTTTTATTATTTAGTTTCGCGTAACGCGTAACAATACCTTATTACCGACACCGAGTTTTTATCATGAATCATGAATGATTACTTTTACTTTTGTAACACAACATTCGAATTTGGCAATAAAAAAATAATTCAAAAATAATTAAACTTGAAATAAGGAGGAAAATCAAAATGCAAAAGTATGTTTCAACCATGTTGCATTATTTTTTAGCACGGGATCTACTTGTATGCTTCTCAGCCGTGGTATTCAAATGCAAAAATTATCTAACAAATCATTTTTTTCCCGAATTTTCAAATGTGTTGGAAGCTCTAAAAATTTGAAAATTTGGAAAAATTAAAACTATAAGAAATCTCCAAAATTTCAATTTCAAGATTTCTTATTGTTGTAAATCTGAATCTTGATTTAAAATAGTCTGATGAGGTAACAATAAACTATTCCTGTACCTACATGGAAAATAACCCAACAAATGGCATGAACATCTGTTATTTACGGCTAGCTCAGTATATGGGTTTCTTTTCAGGGTCGGCTACATTCACTTGCTTCGGGAGGACATCACACATACAACCAATCAACACGAGAATAATAGGTGGAACAATACAGGACACCAAGACAGTCTCTCAAGGAAAAAAGGCACAAACACAGAAAATAAGCTTATTCATAATATAATTCTCGATTTAAAAGATACATCATAAGGGGAGGGGGGTCGTTGTGGCCGATCAGGAAACGGTGGGGCCTATGCGTAGAGGGAGAGAGAGAAAGGGATTTTGTAGCTTGGTTACCTCTGATGATAGGGTGGTCAGCTACTCCAATCGGCACCCATGATCCTGGTCTCCATGGGAGAACTCCGCCGATATGTTACCGAGGTCGTTGCGTAGATCCGTAGCTCGGCGTACCTTCTCGATGCTCCGACAGAGTAGGGTTTGAATAACCGACGTTCCATGCGCTCGCAGACGGGGCAGTAGCACCTTGGATTTTGGGCACTGGCAAGCGGGGGCGGACCCGCCAGACCTTACCAGACCCTCACCGCCACAGCTTTGGCTACTGCTCGCCCATTGCGTGTGTCGTAGCAATGGCGGATACTCGCTAGACACCAGCGCGGAACTCGCCGATCCCCAACTCACTTCTTGCTGGATCGAAAATAGAGCGCACGTGGGAACTCTGGTCACCGTCTCCGTTTGCGGGTATTTATATGTGGGGTTCTCCTTGTTACCACTTTCCACACGGCTTCTCCAAGGCCAACACTCGTTGGAGGTCTTTGCGGGAGGAATTGAACCCAGGCTTCGGTCTTCCAGTAATGTCCTTTTGGCCTCAGGTTGACAAGCACTATCCTTGAACCACTTTCCTACTTATCTTTCGTTCTTCGTTTTTCTTTATATATTTTTGATCCAAACTCTTGGACGGTCTACCACTTTCTGCCGGCTTTAGCAAAACTCCTTCATCATCTCCCCTCTCTCTCCCTTTTCTTCCTCTCTCTCTCTTTCTTACTCTCCTCTTCTAATTTTCCGGTGATCCGTGATTCCAACATTGGAGAGGCATAAATTACATGTAATCGAACGGATAAGATGTGAGCCGTTGTTGAGGGGTTTGCGAACTTTGCCGTCTTTTGTTTTTTTATTTACATTTTTATTGTTTTTATTTATTTATTTATTTATTTACAGTTATCTGCATGCAAAGATTTACAAATATTTATATAGTGGGCTGGGTAACTAATTGAACGGTTTATATTTATGTTAGGTATAATTTATTTACAAATGAAAATGTGCCAAGGGAAAATATTGCATTCAAATAATTATGTCTATATATATATACCTACAAATCTAAACTAATGAAAAAAAAGACCTAACCCTAACCTTAACTTATCTCCTTGTGTGCCTTGCCTTGAACCAACCTATTGTTCCCAAGTTGTTGGTAACACATCAAATGTAAGATTGTTTTTCTTACATCCTCTGTATACGTTTCTTACAACAAATGTAGTGAGCACTTACAATGGACTGTATCGTATAAGCAAGATTTTCCAGACAATATTTTCGTATAAAACATTGATGATATGTGTTTCCAGCTGCAGTACATTTGAAAAAAACAAAGTTCAAAAATTTAGCTAACTTAAAAATCGGAAAATTATTATAAAAACCTTCCGGCGACTACATTACAGACTTTTTATGCAAATCGTGGCCTACTGTAGGTTGTTAGTCTAGTCGAGTACAGCGGAAATTTGCTCGTTTGGTTCTCCTTAGTTGGGCTTCCACTGGTTGGGGCATGACTCAATTAAAAAGCAACTGGATGTCAAAATGTCATGTCGCTGGTGACTGCTGGATGAGTGCGATGAATGGTACTTTTGCCACAGATAGTGGAATCAGTGCAGGATGGCACGAGGGCTTGTCACTGCGAACTCTTCGCGGTGCCTGGTTCCCTACCAAGGCTGAACGTCGGCTCGTTGGCACGTGTAGTCGGTCAATCGGTGCGATCTCGGGTTGACTTCGTAAACCGTCGCCTGACTCAGACTTTACACACGTTTTATATTCTCCTACCTGATTCTACGGTACTAAACGATTAGCTAGCTTTATGGTTCCACCTGTATTCGTATGTTCACTATTTAGCGTACTATGTGAACTATGCACTTATAAACTTTGTTCTTCAACTTGGTAAAAGACGTCTTCTTAACTTAAAGGTTGGCGTGGAAAAGAAATAGTGCTATTCTTTGAATCGGTAGCAGACCATATATTTCCCTTTTCCCAAAATTTTCCTTTTTTTTTTTTTTTTTTTTAACTCTTTATTTGTTCCAAATTCAAAATAAATTACATTTCATTTTAACCTAGGTGCTCCAGTTACTGCAGTAACGTACCAGCCTTAATTGTTATGATATATATCTAAGTGTTTTTACATTGTTCATGTCTTGGCAATTCAGTATTTTAAACAGGTTTTTTAACCTGCATGTCAGTATAACAATTGATATCTTAAAACTAAAAACTAAAACTAAATCTTATCTAAGTATAAAGGGAACTAATCGTTGCAATTGAGGATTGCAACGATTTTTGCCTGAAATTATTAATTATTTTGTTGGACATTTGTGCTAAAGTCTCAACATTCGAAATTCTATGTACTTCGGTTGTACTGTACCAGGGAGGCAACTTCAAAATCATTTTCAGAATTTTGTTCTGAATCCTTTGAAGTGCTTTTTTCCTGGTAGTGCAGCAACTAGACCATATTGGCACAGCGTAAAGCATGGCCGGTCTAAAAACTTGTTTAAATATTAGAAGTTTATTCGTCAGGCAAAGTTTGGATTTCCTGTTGATAAGAGGATACAAACATTTTATATATTTGTTACATTTGGCTTGAATGCCCTCAATGTGATCTTTAAAAGTTAATTTTTGGTCAAGTATTAATCCAAGATATTTCACTTGGTTTGACCAGGAAATTGGAACTCCGTTCATAGTGACTTTGTGACTACTACTAGGTTTCAAAAAGGAAGCTCTAGGCTTATGTGGAAATATTATAAGTTGAGTTTTGGAAGCGTTGGGAGAAATCTTCCATTTTTGTAAATAAGAAGAGAAAATATCTAAACTTTTCTGCAGTCTGCTGCAAATAACACGAAGACTTCTTCCTTTAGCGGAAATGCCTGTGTCATCAGCGAACAAAGATTTGTGGCAACCCTGAGGCAAATCAGGGAGGTCCGAAGTGAAAATGTTATACAATATAGGCCCAAGAATGCTACCCTGAGGAACTCCTGCCCTAACAGGTAGTCGATTAGATTTGGAATTTTGATAATTTACTTGAAGAGTTCTGTCAGTTAAATAATTTTGAACTAATTTCATAATATAAAGTGGAAAATTAAACTTTTTCAATTTAGCAATCAAACCTTCATGCCAAACACTGTCGAATGCTTTTTCTATGTCTAGAAGAGCAACTCCAGTTGAGTGGCCTTCAGATTTGTTTGAACGAATTAAATTGTTAACTCTTAAGAGTTGATGAGTAGTTGAATGCCCATGGCGAAATCCAAACTGCTCATCTGCAAAAATTGAGTTCGTATTGATGTGAAGCATCATTCTATTCAAAATTATCTTTTCAAAAAGTTTACTTATTGAAGAAAGCAAACTTATTGGACGGTAGCTAGAAGCTTCAGCTGGATTTTTATCCGGCTTCAAAATTGGAACAACTTTTGCATTTTTCCATTTATCAGGAAAGTATGCCAAATGGAAACATCTGTTAAATAATTTTACCAAGAAAGACAAGGTACTCTCTGGGAGTTTTTTGATGAGGATATAGAAAATTCCATCATCACCTGGAGCTTTCATATTTTGAAACTTTTTAGTTATAGACCTTACTTCGTCCAAATCAGTCCCCCAGGAATCATCAAAAATATTTTCCCGAGAGAAAATATTCAGAAAATCCCGAGCAACCTGATTCTCAATAGGACTAGTAAGACCCAAACTGAAATTATGGGAACTTTCGAATTGCTTAGCAAGTTTCTGAGCTTTTTCCAAATTTGTGATCAAAATTTTACCACCTTCTTTAAGCGCTGGAATAGGCTTTTGAGGTTTTTTCAAATTTTTTGTGAGTTTCCAAAAGGGTTTGGAACTCGGGTCTAATTTAGAAATATTATTTTCAAAAGTTTTGTTCCTCAGGGCAGAGAATCGCTTTTTAATTTGTTTTTGCAAATCCCGCCAGATAACTTTCATGGCAGGATCGCGTGTTCTTTGATATTGTCTCCTACGGACATTTTTAAGACGGATCAAGAGCTGAAGATCATCGTCTATTATAATTGAATCGAATTTAACCTCGCATTTTGGTACTGAGGCAGCTCTTGCTTCAACTATAGAAGTAGTCAGAGATTCAAGAGCATAATTAATTTCATCTTTGGTTTGCAAAGGAATGTTTGGATCGAAGTTATATTCCATAAATGTTCGATACTGCTCCCAATCACCTCTATGGTAATTGAAAGTAGAGCTGTTGGGATTACAAATTATTTCTTGGGATATTTCAAAAGTTACTGGAAGGTGATCAGAACCGAAGTCAGCATGGGTAACCAATTGGCTACAAAGTTGACATGAATCAGTTAAGACCAAATCAATAGTGGAGGGATTTCTTGCAGAAGAAAAGCATGTTGGGCTGTTTGGATATTGAATAGTGTAATAACCTGCAGAACAATCATCAAACAGAATATTACCATTGGAATTGCTTTGAGCATTATTCCATGAGCGGTGTTTTGCATTAAAATCACCAATAATGAAGAATTTAGACCTATGACGGGTAAGTTTCTGGAGGTCACCCTTGAGAAAATTCTTTTGCTGGCCTACGCATTGGAATGGCAAATAGGCAGCTATAAACGTAAGTTGTCCAAATTTTGTTTCAACAGAAACTCCCAAAGTTTCAAAAACTTTGGTTTCAAATGAAGCAAGAATTTTATGTTTGATTCGTCTATGAATAATGATGGCAACGCCACCACAGGGTCCATCAAGACGATCATTTCTATAAATCAAGTAATTTGCGTCCTTCTTAACCTTATGGGCAGGTTTAAGGAACGTTTCAGTTATAACGGCAATATGCACGTTATGAACTCTCAAAAAATTAAATAGCTCGTCTTCATTATCTTTAAGAGATCAAGCATTCCAATTAACAATATTTAATGCTTTAAAATCCATTACTGAATTTTAAAGTCATGACGATATTATTAGCAAATTTTACTCCAGTTTGAATAGCATCAAACATGGAGTTAGATTTAAGCATATCAGAAATCATGTAAATTAATGAATTCTGTAAAAATTCCATTTTGGGGGCAGTAATGCTTCCTAAGTCAAAATTGTCAAAATTTCCGTTAGAACGTTGGTTAGTATTTTGATTTCTACCCGCTGCAATAGCAGCATAGGTAGCTCCATTAACTCGCTGAACATTGTTAGCAGCGAGGGGAGTAGGTACAGATGAAAAATTTGAAGCAGGGGAGATATTTGTACCTACGGGTACGAATGTAGAATTTGTTCCTCGCTGACCGTTGTTAACAGCAGAGGAATTTGTACCTGGTCGGAAACGTGGAGCGTTTCCTACCTGACGGTTAGAACGAGATTGTAGGATCGCTTTGCGAGTCTTACATTCCCAAAAATTGGATTTGTGGTTTTCACCACAATTTGAACATTTAAATTTCTTAGGATCTTCCTTCACAGGACAGTCGTCCTTTGCGTGAGAGGAATCACCACAATTCATGCATTTAGCTGGCATGTAGCAATTTTTAGTTCCGTGACCCCATCCCTGGCACTTACGGCACTGGGTGAGGTTTTGGAAATTTCCTCCAGTCTTCCTGAAGTGTTCCCACTTCACTCGGACATGGAGCATAAGGCTAGCTTTTTCTAAGGCCTTAAGGTTGTTTAGTTCACTAGACTTGAAGTGAACTAAATAAAAATCATTAGAAATCCCGTTGCGCGAATCGCCAGGACGGGATTTCATTTTCATTTTGATTACTTGGAGTGGCACAACTCCAAGTAATTTTGCCAGTTCATCTTTGATCTGATCCAGGGATTCACCACTGGGCAGTCCTTTCATGACAACCTTGAACACACGTTCAGTTTTGGTGTCGTAAGTAAAAAAATTGTGCTTCTTCTCAGTAAGATACTTGAGAAGACATTTAAATCCGTCCAAGGTTTCAGCCAATACACGGCATTCACCCCGACGTCCAATTTGTAGTGAAAACTTAACTTTCACGAAATTCAAAAGTTCCATGCGAAGAGCATGGAAATCGGTAGTGGTTATCACAATAGGGGTTATCACAATAGGGGGAATTTTTTCCTTCTTGGCATTAAGCCGGGAAAGTTTACTAGAATTTTTCTTGGATGATGGATCATTCTCATCATCCGTGAGCAAATCAAATTGATTACTCAAATTAATTTCATCAGAAGGGGGGTCAAGAGTTTGCCCCTTTCTTTTGCGTTTAGGCGCCATGGCGGCAGTAAATTTTTATCCAAATCGACTTCCAAGCAGATTACAATAAGAATCTGAAGGATCGAAGAGGAATTTTCCAAATCGATATCCAAGAAGGATTACCTCGGGTAGGGTCCAAACAAGGATCGAAGAGGAATAAGAGTTGAACAAGGTAGAAAATTTTTACAGGTTGAGCACTCAAAAGTGCTGTTTAAATTTGTTGTAGCTTTAGGTAGTAGTAACACTTCCTTCAGCAAAAAGCAAATAGATCCGCACGGCAAGAGAGCTCGATGCGGACTGCCCAAAATTTTTCTTTATTGCTTAGTCCATTGGTCCTATTCCAAATTTCCCTTCTCCTCCATGTTGTTTTCTGTATGCTAAGTGTAGGTGTGAAACAGTTGGTGTGTTTATGTATTTAATTCGACCATTTATACTGGAGTTCATGTTATTCAGTTCCCTAATTCCTATCTGTTTTATGTATATGAATGAGCCATTAGTGCTTTACTATTCATTTACCGTTCAGTTTTAGCAACAATATGAATAATAGTATCATTAATTCTAAACAAACATTAGTTCAATCATTATTGATATTGTTTTTTTTTTTCCTTTTTATTTAACGCCGGTCTCTGTTCCGCAATCTGGTGCCAATAATCACCGACGGACATCGATTGCCATCCATTGACGACAATCGAATGTGCCGAAAGGCAGCTTCCATACCTGCGTAGGATATCGCACTCATTCAACACACATGGGCCGGGACCAACGGCTTTACTTCCCGTCCGAAAGAAGACGTGACCAGAGATTTTTATGTCTCAGAAAAATCCCACCGACCTCGGCTGGGATTGAACGCAAGTCCAGCATCAAAGCAAAGTCCAGCATCAAAATGACAGCAAATTGAAATCAAGTTTTGATATCAAAATTAAACTGAAATAATAATTTGATTTCAGTTTACGCAATTGACATATTTGATACCAAATTTTGATTTCATTTTGCTGTACATTTGCTCTTTAAAAATATGTTGTTGCGGGTTTGTTTTCATTGCCTTAGCATAACATCAAATTGAATACTTGTTTTGTTATCAAGAGGAAAAATTGGTATCAAATTGAGTTTTCAGTTTGCTCTCACTGATAGCAGAAATAGTTTTCAATGTGATGTCACAGGAAGATTTTTTTTTTGCTTTCAATTTTGATATTTTAACCGTTAAAACGACCAAAACGACAGCAACCTGAGTAATCATTATCAGCGAAATCACAACATCAAATTTAGATTTCAATTTGATCTCAGACTTTGCTCGGGTTACCACTACACCACCGGCGCCGGCTATTACTGATTTTGTAATCATGCTGATTTTGTTTTCATGGTTCTTAGACTTGAGCGCACTGAACAGCAGTATTCCGAGCAAAGTAAAATAACAACCTGATATCACCTTGAAAACAAGTTTTGTTATTCCAGATATCATTTTTCTTTCAGTTGTTATCGCATAACTAATTTAATTATCAACCTCAATTAATATTCTTATGTTACATTAAAGCTTCAAATATTATCCACATGGTAAGAAAAAAAAACACTGCCAATCATGTTTCAGTCATCAGCGTAGCCCGAGCAGGAGAAAATAACAAATGAATACCTAATTCTGACCTGATACCAAAATTTGGTATTGATATATGACATAAGAGATAAAATACCAAAGAATAATACCAAAAAAATGTTCCCACAATACCATTCCAATACCAAATTATGATAATGCAATACCAAAACAATACCACACAGGTATTCTTTTGCTATCAAAAAATCAATTTTTGTTACGTTTTTTTTCTTACCATGCGGATAATATTTGAAGCTTTAATGTAACCTTGCATCATTTCATGATAAAAACTGATAACAACATTAATTGAGGTTGATAACTAAATTAGTTATGCGATAACAACTGAAAACAAAATGATATATGGAATAACAAAACTTGTTTTCAAGGTGCAAGGTTACTTTGCTCGGGTTGGTATTGCATTATCATAATTTGGTATTGTAATGGTATTGTGGGAACATGTTTTGGTATTATTTTTTGGTATTTCACCTCTTATTTCAGGCTTATTCAATTTAAGGTATGGGGATATGCGTTCCTGCTCGGGAAGGCTTTGAAATTTGTTGAAAAAACTTGCATGGATCACTGGATTTGTTATCAAGATGTTTTCAATGATAACTAAATCAGTTATTTTTTTGATATCCATGGAGTATTTTTTTTTGTTATAATTTGTGTTATGTTGGCTGCTTCAACCACAATGATAACATGTTCAGTTATCAAATCTTGATAACCGGGTATCAGAACTTGTTATCAATTTGGTATAATCCTTTGCTCGGAATACTAGTGGATTGTTGTCTCGTTCGGTTGAGTGCTCGCTCTTTATAGCACCGCTATCGCTCTGCTCGAGCTTTTCCATAGGGCAAAGTACCCAAACGGTAACAAAAGTGAATGCCATGTCAACTCTAGGGGACTTGCAGATTCCAATAGTGTATTATATACAGAATTATAGAGATAAATTTAAGCGACTTCATATCCGAACTATGGGGAGTTTGCAGAGAATTGTAGGATACAATTTTAAGGGTCCAATAATCTGCTCTCCTCTATGTCCCTCCCCTTGGCTGGTTTTTGCACCTTGTTGCAGGTGGGCGGGCTTAATTTCATGCTTTTTAGTGGAATGTTGGAGACGGTAGGTTTATGGCCGGCGTTGCTGGCTCTTGCTGCGATAGAATGGTGACATGGGCAGGCAATGGGTATTACTAAAATTCCCCTCTCTGATAAACCACTGCAAGAGAGAACAAAAGATCTAGTCTAGCAGTGATAGTATCACACTTGTTACTCCTTTGATTTAGAGCCGCGTCGTAGTACGCTTACGTATAGGCACTGACGCTGGGTGCGATACTGGCGGGTTTTGCCGCAAATCACTCTTATTTTTTTTACGCAGATAGATTTATTTGGGTTTGCAACCTGTTTTAATTTAAGGGTAATAAAAAGCAGTTTTCTTCCATAATAACACTGCCGGACAGTGGGTGTTAGATTGTACACACACACACACACACATAGATTTATTTGGGTTTGCAAGGGAATTATACCATTGAAATATTTCAGAAAGTGCCCAACAGTGCTCCTTCTATTTGCGTGACAAGCTTTCATTGTTGTTTTCATTGAGGTATTATTCAGCGAACAATGTTAAACATCATTTTTGTTCATGGTATTGTAACTAATCTTATATGTGCTTCATTTTGATTTGGGATAAGTGTTTGAACTATGACTCGGGATTTCCACTGTGGTGTGCTTCTATTGTGACATACCCATATATATTTTTGTGGTGCGACAAGGTGTCACCTGGGACGAACAAAGATATAATTAATATATGTCAAAGCCAGAAGTACTTGAAACACGTTAAATTTTAGTTTAGAGGTAGATTAGAGATTTCAGTTATTTATTAAATAAGACTAAATAATCATCAAATGAACTTCAATAAGAGAATACAGAAAGTCAATTAACATAAAAGATAGGACGCGGGGGGTCCGCTTAGGGAGGCGACTAGCCTTTGAAGTTGTATAATAAATCTTCCTATTTAGTGTATTTGTTAATTACAGGTAATGTCAATAGCGAAAGTCATATCTTCAATCAGGTGCTTACGAATAAGAGAAGTTTTAGGAAAGATGTGTTTAATATGTTCATAGGTTTGAAATAAGAATTAGGATTGTTAGTTTTCGGTAAGGAATGATGTGTCAACTAAATCCTTTTGAGAAAATTTTCAAAAATTAAATTGCTTGAGTGATTTATTGAAAGAAATTGCGTTGCGTTAGAAAACAGTATTCTTCTCTAGCGAAAATTGACAAGTCATACATCTAACATAGTATTAGTAGCAGTGTCGCATAAGCTTATCACAATTGCTGCAAATAGTGCTGGAGGGGCCGGCAGGGCTAAATACGGATCAAAACTAACATAACTCTTAACACTAAAATGATCCCGGAACTAACACTTATCCACTGCACTTTTAGTTATATATTAGTTTTATTTTCCAACTAATTTATCTATGCTTCTTTCAATTGTTTGGATCAAGTACAACTAATAGTAATATACCTTTATGTATCCTTTACTCCCTTTTAACCCATTATCTTTATGAATGGCGAATCATATGGAGCTGGAACTCGTGGAACGTGATTGCAATGGACTAAGGAGAAGGAATAGAATTACTTCGAACAGGATATCAAACAAATTCAGGACCAATCCAAATGAGAATCCAAGGCATCAGGGCGTTATATACTCGGAGAGGTATTTGATAAATAATCAAAAAGTGGCAGTTTGAAATCATAGTGGAGCCGAGGATCATGAGAGGTAATTGTCAATAATTCATTAATTAATAGAAATCTCGATAACTTTTTCAAAGGGACGTGTCGGCTTTAGTGGGCAGTGGTCGTCGATTTGGCGTAGCTGGTGGCTCGCCCACGCGTGTTTGCGCTACCATCAGATAGGGGAAATTTTCCTCTAACCTGCTGTGGTGTGGAAGGCGTGTGCGAAGAAGAATTTCAAGTCAGTTCTAAGAATTAATCCGAGGTAATTTTAAGGCATAAACTTTAAAAATCGAACGGATATTCCTCGAGAATTTAAAAAATGGATAGGCTAAGTAGCCAGTTTTTGGCCTTAATGGTCCTGTAATTTTTATAGAACAGAAATGCTGAAAAGATAACGGCGCCGGTGGTGTAGTGGTAAGCGTGATTACCTCTCACCCCAGCAGGCCTGGGTTCAATCCCAGTCGGCGCCGCCGGGATGTTCTGAGGCATAACATCTCTGATCACGCCTTCCTTCGGATGGGAAGTAAAGCCGTTGGTCCCCGGTTCATGAGTTGATGGGTCGATAGGTAGGGTCCAGGTGTGGAAGCTGCCTTCCTGGCACGTCGGTAGCATTGGTGCTCAGCACGGAAAACAAGATCGATGGAAAAAACAAAACAAAGGAAAAAAAATGCTGAAAAGTTGTGGAGGAAATTTTAAGGGTAAACCAGAGAAAACCTCTCTGATACAATCTCTGGAAAAATTTAAGGATGATATTTAAAGGACATTTGCGAACGTATTGGGATTATAACTGCAAGAGAATTCAGAAGAAAATTGGGCTGAATAATTCAAGGAGACGTTAAAGAAAGCTATGGAAATAAATCTTAGCAAATTCATGCAAGAATTTTGAAAAAATCTAAGATAATTTAAAATGAATGCCAAGATTTCTTTGGAGAGAATCTTAAAATTGTACTGCCGTGAAATTCTAGAAAATTTCAGGCGAATTCCAGAAAAAAAGTATGTAGGATAATTTTAAAAAGAACTTTGACGAAATTCTGGGATACTTTTTAAGAGATTGTTGAAAAAATAGAATGCAGACATTGGCATAAGGAGCATGTTACAAGCTTTATAAGCAGGCTTAACAGAAGGATTCAAATTCGCAAAAAATTGGAGACAAATTTTCAACGTTATTTCGAGAACTTTCTTCAAACTCGTTCAGGTATAGGGGAGACTGGACACACTTGGTTTCTCGAAATACTGTTTTTCAGGTAAGTTACTACAGCGTTTCGTCTAGACGGAAGGTAATCCTATGGTAACATTTGCGTCAGATTGTGGAACGGGAACGACTTTTTTTTAGCCACCATGAAACTTCTTAAAAACTTTTTGAATTTTCAACCAAAACGTATCAAATTTTCACAGCTCAAAGCTGTAAATAAGTATGATCAGCTATAATTATTCATTTGGTGCTGTATCTTTTGATTTTTTGCTATGTTTGAATTGAGGTAGAAAACTGACATTGTTTTAAATAAGATAAGTTTATTTTCAGATCGTTGAATATTTGAATATATGACATCATTAGATTTACATAATAATAATCCACTTTTTTCAGTTTTCATTCATGCGGGATGTATGGATTTTAATTATTTAAGCTTGCTTTCAGCTCTTCGATGATGAAACACCTCTAGGATTATATTATAAAATTTTATTTATATTATTGAATTTTGCACTTTTCAGCTTAGAGATGAACTAGCCTACAGAAGTTAAAGTAAAGTTAATGTAAAGTTAATATCAAACAAATTCAGGACCAATCCAAATGAGAATCCAAGGCATCAGGGCGTTATATACTCGGAGAGGTATTTGATAAATAATCAAAAAGTGGCAGTTTGAAATCATAGTGGAGCCGAGGATCATGAGAGGTAATTGTCAATAATTCATTAATTAATAGAAATCTCGATAACTTTTTCAAAGGGACGTGTCGGCTTTAGTGGGCAGTGGTCGTCGATTTGGCGTAGCTGGTGGCTCGCCCACGCGTGTTTGCGCTACCATCAGATAGGGGAAATTTTCCTCTAACCTGCTAGTGGTGTGGAAGGCGTGTGCGAAGAAGAATTTCAAGTCAGTTCTAAGAATTAATCCGAGGTAATTTTAAGGCATAAACTTTAAAAATCGAACGGATATTCCTCGAGAATTTAAAAAATGGATAGGCTAAGTAGCCAGTTTTTGGCCTTAATGGTCCTGTAATTTTTATAGAACAGAAATGCTGAAAAGATAACGGCGCCGGTGGTGTAGTGGTAAGCGTGATTACCTCTCACCCCAGCAGGCCTGGGTTCAATCCCAGTCGGCGCCGCCGGGATGTTCTGAGGCATAACATCTCTGATCACGCCTTCCTTCGGATGGGAAGTAAAGCCGTTGGTCCCCGGTTCATGAGTTGATGGGTCGATAGGTAGGGTCCAGGTGTGGAAGCTGCCTTCCTGGCACGTCGGTAGCATTGGTGCTCAGCACGGAAAACAAGATCGATGGAAAAAACAAAACAAAGGAAAAAAAAATGCTGAAAAGTTGTGGAGGAAATTTTAAGGGTAAACCAGAGAAAACCTCTCTGATACAATCTCTGGAAAAATTTAAGGATGATATTTAAAGGACATTTGCGAACGTATTGGGATTATAACTGCAAGAGAATTCAGAAGAAAATTGGGCTGAATAATTCAAGGAGACGTTAAAGAAAGCTATGGAAATAAATCTTAGCAAATTCATGCAAGAATTTTGAAAAAATCTAAGATAATTTTAAAATGAATGCCAAGATTTCTTTGGAGAGAATCTTAAAATTGTACTGCCGTGAAATTCTAGAAAATTTCAGGCGAATTCCAGAAAAAAAGTATGTAGGATAATTTTAAAAAGAACTTTGACGAAATTCTGGGATACTTTTTAAGAGATTGTTGAAAAAATAGAATGCAGACATTGGCATAAGGAGCATGTTACAAGCTTTATAAGCAGGCTTAACAGAAGGATTCAAATTCGCAAAAAATTGGAGACAAATTTTCAACGTTATTTCGAGAACTTTCTTCAAACTCGTTCAGGTATAGGGGAGACTGGACACACTTGGTTTCTCGAAATACTGTTTTTCAGGTAAGTTACTACAGCGTTTCGTCTAGACGGAAGGTAATCCTATGGTAACATTTGCGTCAGATTGTGGAACGGGAACGACTTTTTTTTAGCCACCATGAAACTTCTTAAAAACTTTTTGAATTTTCAACCAAAACGTATCAAATTTTCACAGCTCAAAGCTGTAAATAAGTATGATCAGCTATAATTATTCATTTGGTGCTGTATCTTTTGATTTTTTGCTATGTTTGAATTGAGGTAGAAAACTGACATTGTTTTAAATAAGATAAGTTTATTTTCAGATCGTTGAATATTTGAATATATGACATCATTAGATTTACATAATAATAATCCACTTTTTTCAGTTTTCATTCATGCGGGATGTATGGATTTTAATTATTTAAGCTTGCTTTCAGCTCTTCGATGATGAAACACCTCTAGGATTATATTATAAAATTTTATTTATATTATTGAATTTTGCACTTTTCAGCTTAGAGATGAACTAGCCTACAGAAGTTAAAGTAAAGTTAATGTAAAGTTAAAGTAAATTTAAAGTAAAATTAAAGTTAAGTTAAAGTTAAGTACAAGTTAAGTTAAGGTTAAGTTAAAGATAAGTTAAGTTAAATTTAAGTTAAAGTTTAGTTGAAGTTAAGTTAAAGTTAAGTTAATGTTAAGTTAAAGTTAAGTTAAAGTTAAGTTAAAGTTAAGTTAAAGTTAAGTTGAAGTTAAGTTAAAGCTAAGTTAAAGTTAAGTTAAAGTTATGTTAAAGTAAGGTTAATGTTAATTCGAAGTTATGTTAAAGTTAAGTCAAAGTTAAGTTAAAGTTAAGTTGAAGTTATGTTAAAGTTAAGTTAAAATAAAGTTAAAGTTCAATTAAATATCATTTTATATTCTGTTTATACTCACGAGTACGTGTGTGTGCGTGTGTATGCGTGCGTTTTTGTGTTTGTGTACCTATTATAAATCACTACAATCAGCATTAGTTTACCAAAAACGATCCCTGCTGCTGCAAACCTTTCCCCACATCCAACATCCCAGTGATTTCTCGTGGAAGCGCAGAGGATTTCTCGGTTTCCTTCACAGCGAGTATCACGTCAACACATTCCTTCCCATTCCCTATTGGACCTGCATTCGGACACGGCCGGCGCTGGTATTGCTAAATATTAGATCTTCAGACCAAACATCATCTGTTGGTTCTCTGTGTAATTGCAGCTGATCTGGTAATAACAGAGTAGCAACCGTGGGCGGTCAAAAATGCTAATGCTAATGCTAATGCTCATGCTAATTGAGGTAGAAAACTGAGTTAGGAGACACTTGATCCCCACACATACTTAAACCTGACATATGAGTAAATAAAATTCTTTTGTGGATACCTCATCTCCCAGATTTTTTTCACATTTGTGTGCAAACTAATATTCACATAAATATCATAAAATGGGGATCAAGTGTTCCCTAATTCTTAAAACTACGTTTCGTGACTTATTTAAGAAAAACGCACTTGAATGTATATTATCATGTCAGCGGCTCAAGAGATTTAGAAAAAAATCATATGAAAAGTCCCTAAATTCCCTCTCCCTTACAAAACAACTACTTGTAATCAATGGGTCACCCCCAATTCTTCAAAATGATTTTTTAAACATAGATAAGAAAAAAAAACATGTTTTTGGGAATTTACACATCGTTTTAGAGCCTTTTGAGCATTTATAAATTAACAAATTATATTTCCGCATTTATAAATTTACAAATTATAATTAGGGGAAATGTATGTAATGTCGGCCTAAGTGTCCCTAATTTGGGCCCATACAGCAATCGACTAAATTTTCAATAGCGACCAAAAATACCCATTAGTACCGTTCCAATGACGCGTGCATCTAGATAAAATTGATAAATAGTAGATTACTAGCGATGGGCCCAATCTTAGATCCATAGGCCAACATTAGAGCCATTTCTTCTATGTAGCCTGTGGGAAACCCGCTTGAAGTTTCAATTTTTTTCGCTGATATATAGGTCCAAAATAAAAACAGAGGATCAAGTGTGTCCACTCTCTCCTACAGTTATCAGGAAAATATAGTCTATGGAAATGTTTGTAATAGGTTAAACTAGAAAATATATATTTGAAAAGTATGAACGACACTCACAACCCGTAAAAAGTTTAGGGAAATGAAAAAACAGATCCTACATATTATTAAAAATCAGTTTTATACTTATGAAATATTGTTTAAATATTTAAATACCATTAAAACATTATACAGATTATGAGCAAGCGATCAAATGTGTTATATTTTTTGAATGAGTCCAAAAATTCTTCCATGCAGCATAGAAAAACATACATTATTTTCCCCTTCATGATTTAATGTTGAAGGGGAGGTGACAAATGTAAAACTTATAACATTTGTTCCGGCCTTTCTTTTTTCCTTGTTTTGTTTTTTGAAATTCTGTCATTGACAATGACAAATCTCGGCACTGCCCAGAAGTTCATAAAACAATATAATTGCATTGGCTGGAAGCAATAATTTGATTCGTTTTATATGTTAGCCTCGTACTTATTGTTCTTAAGTTGCAGAAATATGAATATTATCTCTAACGGAATATATTTAACAATATAGGTTAATTTTTTTTTCTCTTCAATTTTTTTTTTATGTTGAGAATTAGTTATTAAGTTTTTAGTCAGTACGAATAATGTAGCCGAAAACTGCATAAATAAATAAATTTAAATAGAACTGTTTATGAGTACTCTATCATCTAAGTTTTCTAATGACTTGATGAAATGAACCCTATTATAAGAGCCATACTTTTAACCTCGCGTCACGTTTTACCAACAGCAAAAAATGTTAATTGTATCGTTCGAATGGGCCCTTCGGTAGTATAAATACAACAACGATCAAAAGTTTACAACCTACATGTTGAAAATTATTCATACGAATTAGAATTCAATCCGAAGGGGTTAAGGAAAGTCTTCGATTTAATTACCTTTCAGTTCAGTCCTCAGTGTCAGCGCGATAAGTTCGAAAGCTCTTCGATCGTAACAATACTCGTTAGTTGAGTGCGAATAGTGTTGAAAGTGTAGTATGAGTCTTAGTCAAAAATCGAACGATGTTTTCGGTTCAAACCGACAGTTTACAGGTAAAATAGTGTTTTATATCGAAAATATCGTGTGTATTAAGAGAAGGTGGAACACTTCGAGTGAACATGAATTTTGGTAGTGATCTTGTCCCAGCATGGCAGCTTCTACAATGTGAATCACGCGCGCCTAGTTTAGCAATTTCGCTCTGTGTAATGTTGTTTAATGAGGAATTAAAGTTATATGCACTACTGCCTAAATCTACAATTTGCACAACAGTTTTAAGTGCATTGTTGTCATTATTTAGTTAAATCTGCTTTGTACGAATTGGCTCATATTATGTGCAAATATAACTATTTACGTGATAGTTAGCCCCATCAAAATCAAATCGCAGATATACCTTTTGGGTTTCAATATTTTTTATATTTCTTACTTTTAACTAATTAACGCCCAGTGATCTATTTATAGATTAAATTAAATCAGTTAATTTTTTTATTATAATCAAGAAATTTGATTTCGTTAGTGATGCATGTCTTCGCCAATATTGTTTACTGGACATATTCCTCGGTAATGAAGCACTTCAGTTTGGAAAGTGCTCACTAAGTGATAATAGTGTGTATAGCAAATTTACTGATCAGATGGTCGGATTGAAGGTTGCAGTTTTGGGCATTGTTGTTTTAACCACAACAACCAAACGTATAATGGATTGTTTAGTTCGGAATAGTGCTGCTCAGAATATTCATTTTTTTTTTTGTATTTATTTAAGACATTTTACATCCATAGATGCATTCATGTCTGTTTCAGTTTAGTGTAATGATGTGTGGGTGTGAGTGTTAGTGTTTATGGTTAATTGCACTTAGCTTTGTTTCGTCTCCTTCTGGTTCATCATTGATCAAAACATTGCATCTCTTTTACTTCTTCTTCTGAATAAATTTCACTTTTACTTCTTCTACATTTGCGTCATCTTCGTTTTTGTTCGTAGCCTTCGTCCGTTTCTTGTTATCCGCCATCTTGATATTTTGTTGATGGGTCTCCTTCATCTTGCTGAATTGGCTGCGTCATCTTCTTATATCTTCTTCACTCCTGATCATTTGTTGCTTAATGATATTCTTCTTCATTCACTTTTAATCTATCTTCTTCTTTCTTCTCACCATACTTCAAATTATTTTTTTTGCTTCTTCATCATCTTCTTTCTTCACCCTTCATTAATTCCATTGCTTTGATTTCATCTTCCACGTCTTCACGATTTCTCCAATCAGTGTCGTCTTCTTCGTTTCGGTGTCGTCTTCTTCGTTTCGCTATTTTCCGCTTTATCTTCTTGATCTTCTTCCACTTCATTTTCCGCTCCGCTTTTACTTCATCATATTTTTTCTTTTGATCTTCTCCTTCTTATTATTCTTCCATCCCCTATCCGCTTTGTATTCTTAATGACCTTCACTTTCTTTACATGACCGTATCAATTTGGTCCAGCTCAGTTCATCTTCTTTGATCTTCATCCAGTTACATGTTTGCCTTTATCACATTCTTCCTTCCTTACTTGCCGTGGATGCCGGCGTGTCCAGGTATCCAGCAGAAACGGACAGATTTGTTTCGTGATATTTGCTCTACTTCCTGAATCCACGGGTGCTTAGATGTTCCAGCTTCTAAGGCCTGGAGACAACTTGCAGAGTCCGTAAGAATGACTAATTCATTCGAAATGTTCGGGATGGAAACAGCCATCTTAATGGCGTACGCCTCCGCAAAGAAAACACTACATTCCTTCGGGAGGCTGTACTTTCCCGCTAAACCATTGTTATGGAATGCAGCACCCACAGTGTTGTCATGTTTGGATCCATCGGTGTAGACGACGGTTGATCGGTGGAAGCGGGTCGACAGTAGTTGTTGCACTACCGGGTGGACTTTCTCTGGAGGATTGCCGGCTCGTACATATTTTTAACGTCCCACAGGACTGAAGGTTTTCGTGTGTGCCACGGACGATCGGTCTGCCGTACAAGTTGACCAAAGCAAACCGTACCATTTTATGGTAGGCTGGAGCGAGATTCTGCAGTGTTACTGGTCCTCCTCGGCTAACTATTCCAATACCGTACATCAGTTTCGCGGTCACTAGGGCCGATCCCACCTGCAGTAGCGATTTTCGATCGCCACGCGGAAGTTTGGCACCGATCATCTGAAGGATTCGTAACCGAGGTTGGCACGCTTTCTTCACCATTTGACAGTGAGGTTTGAAGCTCAGAGTTCAGTCGAGGATTACACCCAGGACTCTCAAACGGTTTGACTTCGGGATGGATACTCGGTCTATTAAGATTTTACTCTCAGGATCTCGACGTGTATGTAGGACTTTGTTGCTGATATGCTGAATCCAACGCTTTTTGTCCACTTGTCGATAGCTTTGACGGCGGCTTGTAGTTTGCGATGTAGTCCTTCACTTTTTGCCCCTCGTACGACGAGGAGGATGTCATCCGCGTACAGAAGAGTGTCGACTCCTTTCGGTATTACCCAAAAGATAGGCTGCATCACAACGAGAAATTGAGTTACTGATAGAACAGAACCCTGTGGTACTCCATTTTCCAACTGGTGTTTGCGAGACATGTGCCCTCCTACAGACACCTGGATCGTCCTTTCCGAAAGAAAGCTTTGCAGCATATTCATCATCCGACCACGTAATTGCCATGATTTTAGTGTGCGCAGAACTCCGTGTCGCCAGGTGGTATCGTATGCCTTCGACAGGTCCAAGGAGGCTATCAGGCAGTGTTCGTCGTGTGTTAGCAGCGATCTTTCCAACTCGGCAAAATAGGTATCAGTGCCGCGGTCTGTACGAAAAGCGTGCTGACGTTTGTCAAGTCGTCCACTCAACTCTAGTTCGGTGGTCAATCGACGATTGAGAATCCGCTCGAACAGCTTCGCCATGCAACTGGTGAGCGATATTGGACGGAAGGCATCAGGTCCGGAGTCATGGCAGTGCGGGTTTGGAATAGAGACGACGACAGCATTCCGCCAGCTAACGGGAAACACACCCTCGTCCCAGATTCTGTTAAGAAGCTCAAGAAGCGTCATTTTCACAGACAGTGGCAAACGTTGGAGTAACGGATACCCAATTAAGTCGGGACCTGTCGAAGCACCTCGCCCTTTGTCGAGGGCCCACAGGAGTTCGTTAAGGTTGATATCGATGTTGTAGACATTATCGGTCGGTGTCGGTGTTTGATCTATGGATTCTCGTTCGGCTGCTGTCTTAACCATCTGGAAAGATGAAGAGTAACTAGAGGTTGCTGATCTTCCACTATAGCATTTCGCTAATTCCTCCGCTACTTCTTCGGGCTTGTCCGTGAATCCATCTGCTCGCTTGAGCACTACGGTGCGTTGTTGTCGATTGCCTCGCAGAGTGTTGACCGTTCTCCACAAATCGGTGGTCGAGCTAGTTGGTGAGATTTTCGCTACGAAGTTTTCCCACGATTTCGTTTTGGCCTGGTTGATAGCCTGTCGTGCCACTGCTCTGGCTTCCTGGAATCTAGCCAATGCTTTGTGTTGGTCTGGGTCGGAAAGTTGTAGACGTCACAGGGATCGTAAACATTTTCTTCGCCGTCGAATAGCCGCCTTTACTACTGTGCCACTCCAAGTAATCAAAATGAAAATGAAATCCCGTCATGGCGATTCGCGCAACGGGATTTCTAATAATTTTTATTAAGTTCACTTCAAGTCTAGTGAACTAAACAACCTTAAGGCCTTAGAAAAAGCTAGCCTTATGCTCCATGTCCGAGTGAAGTGGGAACACTTCAGGAAGACTGGAGAAAATTTCCAAAACCTCACCCAGTGCCGTAAGTGCCAGGGATGGGGTCACGGAACTAAAAATTGTTACATGCCAGCTAAATGCATGAATTTTGGTGATTCCGCTCACGCAAAGGACGACTGTCCTGTGAAGGAAGATCCTAAGAAATTTAAATGTTCAAATTGTGGTGAAAACCACAAATCCAATTTTTGGGAATGTAAGACTCGCAAAGCGATCCTACAATCTCGTTCTAACCGTCAGGTAGGAAACGCTCCACGTTTCCGACCAGGTACAAATTCCTCTGCTGTTAACAACGGTCAGCGAGGAACAAATTCTACATTCGTACCCGTAGGTACAAATATCTCCCCTGCTTCAAATTTTTCATCTGTACCTACTCCCCTCGCTGCTAACAATGTTCAGCGAGTTAATGGAGCTACCTATGCTGCTATTGCAGCGGGTAGAAATCAAAATACTAACCAACGTTCTAACGGAAATTTTGACAATTTTGACTTAGGAAGCATTACTGCCCCTAAAATGGAATTTTACAGAAATCATTAATTGACATGATTTCTGATATGCTTAAATCTAACTGCATGTTTGATGCTATCCAAACTGGGGTAAAATTTGCAAATAATATTGTCATGACTTTAAAATTCAGTAATGGATTTTAAAGCATTAAATATTTTAAATTGGAATGCTCGATCTCTTAAGGGGGTAGTACACTTTGAACGTCCAAAAAGTAAGGCATTTTCGTTAATTTTTTTAAGCAATAAAACACTCAGGGAGGGCAAATATGTCATCCTTCGAACTACATTTTGTATTTTTTTTTTGAACTCGATTGGCGTCTCCCCGTGGCCGGTGCACCAGGTCACGCGGAAGTCGGAAAACGGTGTGGGAAAATACTCCTTTCCATGTGATCCTGGAACATAAATCGAACAAAAATCCTGATTAGTAATGAAATTTGGGTTAGAAATACGTATTCCGATTTTTTTTTTAAATTAATTTTTTCAAAAGTTGTAGCCCTAGGAAAAAAAAGTCCATTTTTTCACCCTAAAAATGCTTACAAAATCGTGGATTAAAAATCCATTTTTGACAAAATCGAAAATGTGGATACGTATTTCTAAGCAGAATTTAATTCTGAACAAGAAAACCTAGGCGATATCCAAATTTGATGATAACTGGTTAGAGTTATTTCCCACGCCAGTTTGAAAAACCCCGTTTCGAGATAAACGCGTTTAAAGATAAAATTGCTCTCTCAGCGCGCCGGTACATGTTTTAGGAAATCTCTTCGTAAAGCGGTAAGGAATATTTTGGCGGACTTGGAGTCTTTTCTAAATTAAAGTATACATCCCAAGGAAAATTTTAAGTAAAAAAAAAAGCATTTTTTGAAAAATCAAAGTGTACTACCCCCTTAAATATAATGAAAACGAGCTATTTAACTTTTTGAGAGTTCATAACGTGCATATTGCCGTTATAACTGAAACGTTCCTTAAACCTGACCATAAGGTTAAGAAGGACGCAAATTATTTCATTTATAGAAATGATCGTATTGATGGACCCTGTGGTGGCGTTGCCATCATTGTTCATAGACGAATCAAACATAAAATTCTTTCTTCATTTGAAACCAAAGTTTTTGAAACTTTGGGTGTTTCTGTTGAAACAAAATTTGGACAACTTACGTTTATAGCTGCCTATTTGCCATTCCAATGCGTAGGCCAGCAAAAGAATTTTCTCAATGGTGAGCTTCAGAAACTTACCCGTCATAGGTCTAAATTCTTCATTATTGGTGAATTTAATGCAAAACACCGCTCAAAGCAATTCCAATGGTAATATTCTGTTTGATGATTGTTCTGCAGATTATTACACTATTCAATATCCAAACAGAACAACATGCTTTTCTTCTGCAAGAAATCCCTCCACTATTGATTTGGTCTTAACTGATTCATGTCAACTTTGTAGCCAATTGGTTACCCATGCTGACTTCGGTTCTGATCACCTTCCAGTAACTTTTGAAATATTCTTAGAAATAATTTGTAATCCCAACAACTCTACTTTCAATTACCATAGAGCTGATTGGGAGCAATATCAAACATTTATGGAATATAACTTCACTCCAAACATTCCTTTG
Source organism: Ochlerotatus camptorhynchus (assembly GCF_037179485.1). NCBI lineage: Eukaryota > Metazoa > Arthropoda > Insecta > Diptera > Culicidae > Ochlerotatus > Ochlerotatus camptorhynchus. Next base: position 406,778 of record NW_027041172.1, read on the forward strand.
CAAACCAAAGATGAAATTAATTATGCTCTTGAATCTCTGACTACTTCTATAGTTGAAGCAAGAGCTGCCTCAGTACCAAAATGCGAGGTTAAATTCGATTCAATTATAATAGACGCCGATCTTCAGCTCTTGATTCGTCTTAAAAATGTGCGTAGGAGACAATATCAAAGAACACGCAATCCTGCCATGAAAGTTATCTGGCGGGATTTGCAAAAACAAATTAAAAAGCGATTCTCTGCCCTGAGGAACAAAACTTTTGAAAATAATGTTTCTAAATTAGACCCGAGTTTCAAACCTTTTTGGAAACTCACAAAAAATTTTAAAAAACCTCAAAAGCCTATTCCAGCGTTTAAAGAAGGTGGTAAAATTTTGATCACAAATTTGGAAAAAAGCTCAGAAACTTGCTAAGCAATTTGAGAGTTCCCATAATTTCAGTTTGGGTCTTACTAGTCCTATTGAGAATCAGGTTGCTCGGGATTTTCTGAATATTTTCTCACGGGAAAATATTTTTGATGATTCCTGGGGGACTGATTTGGACGAAGTAAGGTCTATAACTAAAAAGTTTCAAAATATGAAAGCTCCAGGTGATGATGGAATTTTCTATATCCTCATCAAAAAACTCCCAAAGAGTACCTTGTCTTTCTTGGTAAAATTATTTAAGCGATGGCATACTTTCCTGATAAATGGAAAAATGCAAATGTTGTTCTAATTTTGAAGCCGGATAAAAATCCAGCTGAAGATTCTAGCTACCGTCCAATAAGTTTGCTTTCTTCAATAAGTAAACTTTTTGAAAAGATAATTTTAAATAGAATGATGCTTCACATCAATACGAACTCAATTTTTGCAGATGAGCAGTTTGGATTTCGCCATGGGCATTCAACTACTCATCAACTCTTAAGAGTTACCAATTTAATTCGTTCAAACAAATCTGAAGGCCACTCAAGGAGTTGCTCTTCTAGACATAAGAAAAAGCATTCGACATTGTTTGGCATGAAGGTTTGATTGCTAAATTGAAAAAGTTTAATTTTCCACTTTATATTATGAAATTAGTTCAAAATTATTTAACTGACAGAACTCTGCAGGTAAATTATCACAATTCCAAATCTAATCGACTACCTGTTAGAGCAGGAGTTCCTCAGGGTAGCATTCTTAGGTCTATATTGTATAACATTTTCACTTCGAACCTCCCTGATTTGCCTCAGGGTTGCCCCAAATCTTTGTTCGCTGATGACACAGGCATTTCCGCTAAAGGAAGAAGTCTTCGTGTTATTTGCAGCAGACTGCAGAAAAGTTTAGATATTTTCTCTTCTTATTTACAAAAATGGAAGATTTCTCCCAACGCTTCCAAAACTCAACTTATAATATTTCCACATAAGCCTAGAGCTTCCTTTTTGAAACCTAGTAGTAGTCACAAAGTCACTATGAACGGAGTTCCAATTTCCTGGTCAAACCAAGTGAAATATCTTGGATTAATACTTGACCAAAAATTAACTTTTAAAGATCACATTGAGGGCATTCAAGCCAAATGTAACAAATATATAAAATGTTTGTATCCTCTTATAAACAGGAAATCCAAACTTTGCCTGACGAATAAAATTCTAATATTTAAACAAGTTTTTAGACCGGCCATGCTTTACGCTGTGCCAATATGGTCTTGTTGTTGCACTACCAGGAAAAAAGCACTTCAAAGGATTCAGAACAAAGTTCTGTAAATGATTTTGAAGTTGCCTCCCTGGTACAGTACTACCGAAGTACATAGAATTTCGAATGTTGAGACTTTAGAACAAATGGCCAACAAAATAATTAATAATTTCAGGCAAAAATCGTTGCAATCCTCAATTGCAACGATTAATTCCCTCTATACTTGAATAAGATTTAGTTTTAGTTTTTAGTTTTAAGATATCAATTGTTATACTGACATGCAGGTTTAAAAAACCTGTTTAAAATACTGAATTGCCAAGACATGAACAATGTAAAAACACTTAGATATATATCATAACAATTAAGGCTGGTACGTTACTGCAGTAACTGGAGCACCTAGGTTAAAATGAAATGTAATTTATTTTGAATTTGGAACAAATGAAGAGTTAAAAAAAGAAAATTGAGTGTGTAATATATTTGGAAGATTTACAGCAGGGTAGATGTACTAGTTATGACTAAAAAGGCTGAATTTATAAAAGACGACATATCAAAAATGTCAAAGTCATAGGAAAAGTTATTCCAATCGAGCAGACGACCTGTCAAATGGATAAGATGTCGCCTATTTGCCCAATTCTCTTTAGTTATGGCTATCATCCCGTTATGACAAATAGATATTTAGTATTTATGATTTTTTGACAAAAAACGGGTAATTCTGACAGATTCTGACATCTCCGGTGGCACAAAAGTCATCCAAGAACGCTTAGAACAGTTTTCCTACCGTAAATGAACAAAATAATGATCTTTCAAATGGAATTAAAAACTTGAAAATCGGTTTGCTCCTTTAAGAGATATTAACAATTGAAAAAGGCCAGTTTTTTGAAGAAAATCACCTTTAACTTTTCAATAAAAAAAAGATAGCAACTTGGTTGCTTTGCCATTAAAAGTTCTAAAAGTGTCTAGAATATTTGTTTTCCGAGAAATGAACGTATGTAAAGATATTCATAGAAAACCAATTTTTTAGGGGCCACCCTACACAGCAAAAAAATAATTTTGATATCACATCAAAGTGGATGCACTACAATCATGTCAAAAATTTCATGTAATTTTTATGACCACATAAATAAACAAATGCAGTAAAAGCAGCGTAATGTCAGTTCATGCATTGTATTAATGATAATTTTGTCCTTTTTAGCAAGTAATATTACACCATATTTTCGACATGATTGTAGTGCATCCACTTTGACGTGATATCAAAATTATTTTTTTGCTGTGTCACTTGCTTGTTTAAAAAAATCATAACTCATGAACCATAAGAGATGGAAATTTGATGGCTTCAGCAAAGGTGCCGCAAATTGATTGTTCTACAACTTTCTAGAACATTGCACTTATCTATCTCACATAATAAAAAAGTTCACATATTCAATTCACCAATTTTATGGACCACATTTATGAAATTAGGCACTAACATAAAAAAAATATGAAGAAACTTTCCGGAACACACCATGTGCCTAAAATCAACGGTTTTAGCGCAAACATTTTTGTCTTCCTAAATACGGCTTTATGACCATTGTGCATTGGCGGCAGCTTCAAGAACCACTGGTCGTGCCAGAGGATTGATTCTGGCGCAGTAGGTCTGTTTTTTTTCATTCACGTTGTTTTCAAAGATCATGATTATCTGAGATTTGTCAATCACGTTAATATTTACACGTCGTGTATTGAAGAATTACCGTTATAATTAATTATGGTTTTATCTAAGCAAGCTCTCTTCTTTTTCATTTGCTTTATTATAGAGACTTTTAGCCTTTAGCTGGTTCGTCTCTCTTTATCTAAGCAAGCTGTTTTCTTCTAGAATGTAAACTACTAACAATTGTTGTCCATAGACGTAATTTTTAAATTCGATTATCTAATGCATTTCTATCTAATGCAGTAACAATTATAAACAAATCGAGTTACCTGATATAAAATCACCCATCCAAATTTACTTTCCTTTAGTTAAGATAATCATAGTTCAAAAATTGTCGTGTTGTACAGTTTGAAATGATGCGTACGTGATTGTTATACCGCGTACGTGATTGTTATAGCACTATAAAACAACTATATAAAAACTATACAAGTGTGACCATGGATGTGCTCATAAGTTATTAAACAAATAATGCTAATGTTCATAGTTTGTCATTCAAGTGCATTACTTCGGACATTTGGACTTCCTAACATGATTGGTGCTCATTTTCTAAAGGTGGGGCATTATTAGGTTAGATACTCTATTTTGGAATCTGTGAAAGGGAATCTACTATCATGTAGAACAAAACGTCCAATTTAGCACTCACTAATTATGTCATTGAGAAAAATCGTCCAATGTAACATGTCCGATGTACAACTTGACTAGTCAAAACGTCCTATGTGAAATGAATGTCTCTAGGGAAAGATCAAATTAATTTTTCAAGCCTGCAGAAGATGAGTTTTACGTTTGAACATGAAACTAGTATACTACCCAAGTAACCATAGGCACGTTATTTCGCCTTTTTGGCTATATACAGCTGAACAACGGCTACACCAGTGTTTGCAAGTTCTGATGAGGCCCGTATATAGCCAAAAAGGCAAAATAACGTGCCTATGGTTACTTGGGTAGGTATGTCTATAAAATTTGTTTGGCAATAAAAATACAAATTTCAGCTGTTTACTCCAAGAATTACAGTTGTTCAAGTGCTGAAAATCAATAAGGTTAATTAATTTAAATGAGCGGCGCCAGTGGTGTAGTGGTAAGCGTGATTACCTCTCACCCCAGCAGCCCTGAGTTTAATCCCAGTCGGCGCCGCCGGGATGTTCTGAGGCATAACATCTCTGATTACGCCTTCCTTCGGAAAGGAAGTAAAGCCGTTGGTCTCCGGTTCATGAGTTGATGGGTCGATAGGTAGAGTCCAGGTTGTGAGAGCAGCCTCCCTGGCGTTGGTAGCATTGGTACTCTGTACGGAAAAGAAGATCGACGGAAAACAAATCAAAGAACAAAAAACAAAACTAAATTGATTGATGAGTTGATTTGTTCTTGAAATTGGTTCAATGTTTGCTAGTCATTTGTGTTTTTTTTTTCCTTTGGTTTGTTTTCCGTCGATCTTGTTTTCCGTGCTGAGCACCAATGCTACCGACGAGCCAGGAAGGCAGCTCCCACACCTGGACCCTACCTATCGACCCCATCAACTCATGAACCGGGGACCAACGGCTTTACTTCCCTTCCAAAGGAAGGCGTGATCATAGATGTTATATCTCAGAACATCCCGGCGGCGCCGACTGGGATTGAACCCAGGCCTACTGGGGTGAGAGGTAATCACGCTTACCACTACACCACCGGTGCCGTTGCTAGTCATTTGTTATTCTGTAAAATTGTATGATTTTTTTAATCACCTACAAGTGCAATTTGTATGTTTTTAAATGTTTAATAGTTTATCTAATTAAGCTTATGTGAACTGTTGCAACAACTGTTGCACAAACAAGGTAAATTTTTTGTAGTGGTTGTGCCAACAATACCACTAATCTAACTGAAAAATGATGTCCAGATGATCGAAAGCAAATTTTCTTACCTTTAAAATAATGGATATAGCTTCATTACAGTCCGACATATTTGTAACCAAACTTTTTTTTTTTAGTGAAATTTCATTTTTTAGCTGTATCTAGAAAATTATCCTACTTAGATTTTTTCTTACTACATTTTTACACGATTTTACATGTGCAACGAGCACCAGCGTACATAGTTCAAATATGCTGTAACTAGTGTAATTAGAAAAGCTATCTAAAGTTTCAAAATGTGTTTTATCTTTTGCAGCGAGTTCCTCGGTATGCATCGACAGTGGAAATCCTTTATATCACGATGTGTACCGAAGATCAATAGAAGAACCTAAAGCATTTTGGGGAGAGGTGGCTGAGCAGTTGATTGATTGGGATAAACCGTGGGACAATGTGATGGACGACAGTAATCGACCTTTTACGAAATGGTAAGGTATAATAAATTAATAATCTAAATCATTGGCTACACTAGAGAGTTAAAACATATTACAAGGCAATCTTGACGAAATGTTCCATGTGGATAGTTATCATAATATTAGAGCCAATCAGGTAAATCACATATCATAGTTTTTTTTTTGCGAATTTCAACATGCATTCTCACATTCATGCATTCCCTTTATGAGTACGAGGATTCACGGTCGGTCGGTGAATACATTTCTTATGGTGAACATATTGTGACAAGTTTGGTTTTTTGATTGATTGTGTAAACAACATTTTTTTTTTTGCCACGCTAGAATTGGGAAAGCATGATAACGTGAGTTTGATCCACTAAATGAAAGTTGATCGATGTAGAAACTGTGTTTGTGTGCAGCTCATGTAATCTATTAATAAAACTGGTCGAGAATCTGGATTTTTTATTTCTAGTACGAAAAAATCATTTAAAATATGACTATATACTCAGGTCTTTTTTTTTTTACACGGGGGATACGTACCGTGTAAAAAAAAACCTACGAGATTTTGGTTTTTCGCATGCTTAAATGTTTTTAAAAAATCGGATTTTGATGCCATTTGTAATTAAAGCATGATATGGTTCATATAGACATATTTTAAAAAATTCTGTATTTACACCAAAAACTGTGATTTTTTTTTTTAAGTATGCCATTCGATTACCCATAGTTTGAAACTGATAATGTGATTGAAATCAAGTCGATAGGTTGTATCGTTGTTGAGAAATCGTTACAAACGTACCGTGTAAATCGTGGAAAACCGTGTAAAAAAACCGCGTAAAAAAAACGTGTAAAAAAAGAGTGTATTATGGTGATTGCCGCCAGTGCACAGAACAGTGAGGTTCAATGAGTCATTTTCATATGAATATGAACTGCCATCGGCCTCATATGAGAGATATCTCTCACTGCCTCGTGAGAGTCTAAATGATTGAGAGGTAAACGATTCACTGACAGCCTAGCACTCAGTCAGTAGCTCAATCAGCTCGTTTATTCTTCCGTGATGGTACCCAATACTTGTTTTGAATGACTGAGCGTACATTTTCTGTGGAAAAATGCCTCAATTATATGCTGTGTGAGCGAAGACAAGTGGTGTGAGTCGCCTGTCCGTGAGTGAATGAATGTGTGTTGGCTCTTTCATTGCCTCGTCCTTTATCGTTTGGTACAAAGATCTGTACAGAGCAATGGATTGAATAGTGCCAGTGCTGTGCAACCTGGTCTATACAAGGTGTGGAGATCTAGCCCTCACGTATGTGTTGGTAGAGGGAAAAAGGTAAACATTGCGGGAGAGGATGACCACGACGTCATAACAGTCGAAAGCAAATTTGTGAAGTATGAAGTTCAGCAAATTCTAGATATGTTTGCATGATGACTGATTTTGCTTGTATGCTTTTGTAAAGTATCCGGGAAATATCAGCAGCCATTTTGTATTTTTATAGTAACTACTTACTTGAAAACGGACAAAAACTCACCAGGAGGCTGCTTTTTCCTGGTATACAGTGTGCTAATAAAATAATCTATACATTATCTCAACATTCAGTGGAAAAAAAATCATAAATGTTGGCTTCATACAGAAATTCTATAATTCATTTTCAATTTCCAATGCAAACGCTGATTGAAACAAACGTTATGACGTAACTACGAGCGTGTTTGAGCGTACGAAAGAAGCAAATCGTGCGAAGCCGACTGAAAGCCGAGTGAAAAACGAACTGCACCAATACGTACAGGCCATCAATTCCACACCTTGTATAGACCAGGTTGAGTGCTGTGCTCCTAAAATTTGAGCTAAGTAGGCGCACCAACCCAATGAGATGTATACAGGTGAGGAAGTGACCGTAAAATGGTATTCGTGTAGTGCAAAATATGTTATAGTGTTTGTGAAGTATACCTTACGTAACGTCAAACTCCACTTTTTTCATGCAATTTTTTCAGGAGTTTTTGGTCATCACCGATTGTTTACCTCCTTTTTTGCTACTAATACCAACAAATACCCTCTTGTGCCACACCTGTATATATCTCATTGGCACCAGGCGCATCGAATTGACCTGCGCCCTATAAAATATAAATCTGTCTGAAATAAAGATTCACCCGCCCCTGACGTTAATGACGTTGTTTCAAATAGTATAGTTAATGTGGTATGTTGCAAAATATGTTTATCTATGCTGCACGATGAGTAGCACCGTACTCTACAGGTGGTGAAGGGGGCATTTGCCACACAACAAGTCCCTTTTATCCTTATTTCTTGAAATTATTCTTAATTTCTTAAAGCTCCGTCAACATTTCTAAGCACCATCCGTTTTTTTCTGATTTATCTCATATATATATCTTCTCTTATTTTCAGGAAAAACATTGAAACATTTCTAAAAAAAAATTCCTAACCATTCGTGGGCAAAATCTCGAGTTCTCAAAATAATAAGTAAGTTACCAACTTACCAAATCAAACCCTTAAGTTTTTAAGAAGTATGTTGAACTTAAATAAACTTGAGCTGAGTTTTTATCAAATTACCAGAACTTTTACCAAAATCACTGAGATTTCACAATTTTGACAAAATTTCTATGAAATCCCTTCAATTAGTGTCAGTAGTGGTCATTAAGACCTACTAAGAATAGCACTACTGGCCATCTGTTCCGATGGTAGAAGTCGATCACACAGGCACAGACAAACAGACGTAACACTTCATTGTGTATCTTCGTCCACGCATTTAACGGTTGATTTGAATATTATCAGTTCCGCGAACTACTCGCCACAGCGCTGGCATCGGATCACTTTGACGTTTCTATACATTCTATAGAACTTTTATGCAATATTGTTTAAGATTGAGCGAGCAAGCTTGTTTTCCGCGAGAAGCCCGAGAGATGTCGTTACTGAGGTCCTATGTTTTGAGATACTATGTTTTCAAGAAAAACTTTTTCTAAGAGTTACGTCTGTTTGTCTGTGACACAGGTGTGTGTGGTGTGTGGATACAATCCGCTTTTATGGAACAAACCTGCTGTGCCCTTACCTGTTCATACACGCACATTCTTAGGTCATCTTCATATACGATAAGGCTCACATGAACACATTCACATGTAAAATGGATATCTGAAATGTACTCATAGGGAAGAGCGCTACTTCGTCGTAATCGCCCATTTCCGTTCTATCGAGCAGAAATCATCAATAATATCAATCATTTCACCATGCACAAAACATTAATACGTTTGATCCGATCCGTTAGTTCATAAGCCACAACATGAAGCCAATTACAGCGTATTGTATGAATATTTACACTCATTGTTCTCAAAACAAAAGAAGCGCTCCTAGCGAATCCACTTTTTCTACCATCATCCGTAGGACGAAGAAAATCTAATGGCGTTTCAATGCGTTAGGACGGAATTAAAACTCGTAGGACGAATTTAGAATGAAGAAGCAGTGTTAGATTTGTAATAATATCTCAACATTGATTGACTCTTTATCAAATTCAACGGTACGTATGGAAAGGTTAATAAATTTAGAAGTTATCTTTGATGAAAACATTCCATGTTTTGTTCAAACCCTTTCAAAAAAGAGAGGTAAAGTGCGGGATGTGCTTAGTAGGACGGAAATTAGATCAAAAACCCTACTTCATGAATCAACGACTACTTCTTTGATTTAGTAATAAAATTATAGTTGCAATTTATATGGATAAATAGAAATAATTATGTGGATGGTAGATAAACTTAGCTTAGCGTTCAAAAGCGTAAGTAAGGATAAACGGCACCTCATACCACGGAACAGGAAATATTTGATTTTAGAGCAAAATAGTTTTAAACTTGAAAAAAAAATTAAGCAGTTTTCCATTGGCTTGCAAATTAAAATCGATCGACTCCGTAGTACCCAGGTTACGGGGGTACAACAAAAACCTAATCGCTAACGGAGCCTGTGGGTAGCAGGGCGCCCTCCACATTATAAAGCCCTTACTGCGCTAACCGAAGCAATAGCGCAGCGAACTTTTACTTCTCCGAGGCACTCGGTTGCCCTTCTTAAGTTTCAAGTACGAGGCTAAATAAGGGCGGGACTATGGATATAATTATTCTCAAATTCAAAAAATAAAAATATACCTCTGTGGATTCGCTTTATGCGCTTTTTTATTATTATTATTATTATTATTGTCACTTCGACACTCTTGGGTCATTCGTGACTTATCCAGGGGTGAGATTTGAACTCGTGATTATGGCGTGAGAGGAATGGATGCTAACCACTACACCGGGGTCGCCCCCGTTTAATGCGTTTCACTCAGAATACCTTTGTGGATCGCCAACGGCGTTTTATAAATCATGACCAATTTGGTTTCAACGTTGCTGTTCAATTTATGCTGGAAGTGGTGATACTTCTGAGTTATGACTACTGTTAAGATAGCTTAAAAGAACAACAACGATAAATCTATGTAGATACTTGTAAAATGAGAACCTTACTTTCTTGGAAATTTTTATCTAGGAAACCTCGTGAACCCAACTTTTGCTACTTTTAGCAAAAGTGGAATGCCAAACTCTTCGAGCATGTATACGTGTCAATAACGCAATCGGCGCTACCGAAATATTTGAAATAATGACCAGAGATGTTTGTTATGTCCCTAATAAAAATTGTATGGTTAATTTGCTTAACGACGTGTTCTGGGTATCATCCAAACCATTTGTGGAATAGTTCAATGATTTGGGTTATCGTTCGTTTATGGTTATTTTTTATTAGGGGTTACAATCGATAGGCAATAGGCAATACGTTTACTGTTTCAGTGCCAGAGTGTTACGTTTACATCAGATTATAGTTTCTCGCGTTCTCACGAGCTCGTGGGAATAACAAAGGTTTGGAATTACTGCCGAAAGTGTTAAATCAGTCCAGCAAATTTACCACTTTCGGAAGTGAGTCTATCCTTGAGCGATTCAACATTTACCCTACTGAACTCAAGCTTTCTGAAGTGATTAAGTATTTTATGAGCTGAATATCCGGATCCAGTGTTTCCATCTTTTTCCGAAATGATTCAAAATTTGAAAAAATTCAGTACTGTTTGAAGTGATACTGTACGTGCTAAGCTTTTCTGAAATGGTTCAGTAATTTGTAAAGAAATCCAAAGCTTTTATCTAGCTTTTTTTTTAACTCTTCATTTGTTCCAAATTCAAAATAAATTACATTTCATTTTAACCTAGGTGCTCCAGTTACTGCAGTAACGTACCAGCCTTAATTGTTATGATATATATCTAAGTGTTTTTACATTGTTCATGTCTTGGCAATTCAGTATTTTAAACAGGTTTTTTAACCTGCATGTCAGTATAACAATTGATATCTTAAAACTAAAAACTAAAACTAAATCTTATCTAAGTATAAAGGGAACTAATCGTTGCAATTGAGGATTGCAACGATTTTTGCCTGAAATTATTAATTATTTTGTTGGACATTTGTGCTAAAGTCTCAACATTCGAAATTCTATGTACTTCGGTTGTACTGTACCAGGGAGGCAACTTCAAAATCATTTTCAGAATTTTGTTCTGAATCCTTTGAAGTGCTTTTTTCCTGGTAGTGCAGCAACTAGACCATATTGGCACAGCGTAAAGCATGGCCGGTCTAAAAACTTGTTTAAATATTAGAAGTTTATTCGTCAGGCAAAGTTTGGATTTCCTGTTTATAAGAGGATACAAACATTTTATATATTTGTTACATTTGGCTTGAATGCCCTCAATGTGATCTTTAAAAGTTAATTTTTGGTCAAGTATTAATCCAAGATATTTCACTTGGTTTGACCAGGAAATTGGAACTCCGTTCATAGTGACTTTGTGACTACTACTAGGTTTCAAAAAGGAAGCTCTAGGCTTATGTGGAAATATTATAAGTTGAGTTTTGGAAGCGTTGGGAGAAATCTTCCATTTTTGTAAATAAGAAGAGAAAATATCTAAACTTTTCTGCAGTCTGCTGCAAATAACACGAAGACTTCTTCCTTTAGCGGAAATGCCTGTGTCATCAGCGAACAAAGATTTGTGGCAACCCTGAGGCAAATCAGGGAGGTCCGAAGTGAAAATGTTATACAATATAGGCCCAAGAATGCTACCCTGAGGAACTCCTGCTCTAACAGGTACTCGATTAGATTTGGAATTTTGATAATTTACCTGTAGAGTTCTGTCAGTTAAATAATTTTGAACTAATTTCATAATATAAAGTGGAAAATTAAACTTTTTCAATTTAGCAATCAAACCTTCATGCCAAACACTGTCGAATGCTTTTTCTATGTCTAGAAGAGCAACTCCAGTTGAGTGGCCTACCGATTTGTTTGAACGAATTAAATTGGTAACTCTTAAGAGTTGATGAGTAGTTGAATGCCCATGGCGAAATCCAAACTGCTCATCTGCAAAAATTGAGTTCGTATTGATGTGAAGCATCATTCTATTTAAAATTATCTTTTCAAAAAGTTTACTTATTGAAGAAAGCAAACTTATTGGACGGTAGCTAGAAGCTTCAGCTGGATTTTTATCCGGCTTCAAAATTGGAACAACTTTTGCATTTTTCCATTTATCAGGAAAGTATGCCAAATGGAAACATCTGTTAAATAATTTTACCAAGAAAGACAAGGTACTCTCTGGGAGTTTTTTGATGAGGATATAGAAAATTCCATCATCACCTGGAGCTTTCATATTTTGAAAATTTTTAGTTATAGACCTTACTTCGTCCAAATCAGTCCCCCAGGAATCATCAAACATATTTTCCCGAGAGAAAATATTCAGAAAATCCCGAGCAACCTGATTCTCAATAGGACTAGTAAGACCCAAACTGAAATTATGGGAACTCTCGAATTGCTTAGCAAGTTTCTGAGCTTTTTCCAAATTTGTGATCAAAATTTTACCACCTTCTTTAAGCGCTGGAATAGGCTTTTGAGGTTTTTTTCAAAATTTTTGTGAGTTTCCAAAAGGGTTTGGAACTCGGGTCTAATTTAGAAATATTATTTTCAAAAGTTTTGTTCCTCAGGGCAGAGAATCGCTTTTTAATTTGTTTTTGCAAATCCCGCCAGATAACTTTCATGGCAGGATCGCGTGTTCTTTGATATTGTCTCCTACGGACATTTTTAAGACGGATCAAGAGCTGAAGATCATCGTCTATTATAATTGAATCGAATTTAACCTCGCATTTTGGTACTGAGGCAGCTCTTGCTTCAACTATAGAAGTAGTCAGAGATTCAAGAGCATAATTAATTTCATCTTTGGTTTGCAAAGGAATGTTTGGATCGAAGTTATATTCCATAAATGTTCGATACTGCTCCCAATCACCTCTATGGTAATTGAAAGTAGAGCTGTTGGGATTACAAATTATTTCTTGGGATATTTCAAAAGTTACTGGAAGGTGATCAGAACCGAAGTCAGCATGGGTAACCAATTGGCTACAAAGTTGACATGAATCAGTTAAGACCAAATCAATAGTGGAGGGATTTCTTGCAGAAGAAAAGCATGTTGGGCTGTTTGGATATTGAATAGTGTAATAACCTGCAGAACAATCATCAAACAGAATATTACCATTGGAATTGCTTTGAGCATTATTCCATGAGCGGTGTTTTGCATTAAAATCACCAATAATGAAGAATTTAGACCTATGACGGGTAAGTTTCTGGAGGTCACCCTTGAGGAAATTCTTTTGCTGGCCTACGCATTGGAATGGCAAATAGGCAGCTATAAACGTAAGTTGTCCAAATTTTGTTTCAACAGAAACTCCCAAAGTTTCAAAAACTTTGGTTTCAAATGAAGAAAGAATTTTATGTTTGATTCGTCTATGAATAATGATGGCAACGCCACCACAGGGTCCATCAAGACGATCATTTCTATAAATCAAGTAATTTGCGTCCTTCTTAACCTTATGGGCAGGTTTAAGGAACGTTTCAGTTATAACGGCAATATGCACGTTATGAACTCTCAAAAAGTTAAATAGCTCGTCTTCATTATCTTTAAGAGATCGAGCATTCCAATTTACAATATTTAATGCTTTAAAATCCATTACTGAATTTTAAAGTCATGACAATATTATTTGCAAATTTTACTCCAGTTTGAATAGCATCAAACATGGAGTTAGATTTAAGCATATCAGAAATCATGTCAATAAATGAATTCTGTAAAAATTCCATTTTGGGGGCAGTAATGCTTCCTAAGTCAAAATTGTCAAAATTTCCGTTAGAACGTTGGTTAGTATTTTGATTTCTACCCGCTGCAATAGCAGCATAGGTAGCTCCATTAACTCGCTGAACATTGTTAGCAGCGAGGGGAGTAGGTACAGATGAAACATTTGAAGCAGGGGAGTTATTTGTACCTACGGGTACGAATGTAGAATTTGTTCCTCGCTGACCGTTGTTAACAGCAGAGGAATTTGTACCTGGTCGGAAACGTGGAGCGTTTCCTACCTGACGGTCAGAACGAGATTGTAGGATCGCTTTGCGAGTCTTACATTCCCAAAAATTGGATTTGTGGTTTTCACCACAATTTGAACATTTAAATTTCTTAGGATCTTCCTTCACAGGACAGTCGTCCTTTGCGTGAGAGGAATCACCACAATTCATGCATTTAGCTGGCATGTAGCAATTTTTAGTTCCGTGACCCCAACCCTGGCACTTACGGCACTGAGTGAGGTTTTGGAAATTTCCTCCAGTCTTCCTGAAGTGTTCCCACTTCACTCGGACATGGAGCATAAGGCTAGCTTTTTCTAAGGCCTTAAGGTTGTTCAGTTCACTAGACTTGAAGTGAACTAAATAAAAATCATTAGAAATCCCGTTGCGCGAATCGCCAGGACGGGATTTCATTTTCATTTTGATTACTTGGAGTGGCACAACTCCAAGTAATTTTGCCAGTTCATCTTTGATCTGATCCAGGGATTCACCACTGGGCAGTCCTTTCATGACAACCTTGAACACACGATCAGTTTTGGTGTCGTAAGTAAAAAAATTGTGCTTCTTCTCAGTAAGATACTTGAGAAGACATTTAAATCCGTCCAAGGTTTCAGCCAATACACGGCATTCACCCCGACGTCCAATTTGTAGTGAAAACTTAACTTTCACGAAATTCAAAAGTTCCATGCGAAGAGCATGGAAATCGGTAGTGGTTATCACAATAGGGGGAATCTTTTCCTTCTTGGCATTAAGCCGGGAAAGTTTACTAGAATTTTTCTTGGATGATGGATCATTCTCATCATCCGTGAGCAAATCAAATTGATTACTCAAATTAATTTCATCAGAAGGGGGGTCAAGAGTTTGCCCCTTTCTTTTGCGTTTAGGCGCCATGGCGGCAGTAAATTTTTATCCAAATCGACTTCCAAGCAGATTACAATAAGAATCTGAAGGATCGAAGAGGAATTTTCCAAATCGATATCCAAGAAGGATTACCTCGGGTAGGGTCCAAACAAGGATCGAAGAGGAATAAGAGTTGAACAAGGTAGAAAATTTTTACAGGTTGAGCACTGAAAAGTGCTGTTTAAATTTGTTGTAGCTTTAGGTAGTAGTAACACTTCCTTCAGCAAAAAGCAAATAGATCCGTCAATGATTTAACGCTCTGATTGCCGCTCACTACAAAGGGCCTGGGTTCAATCCCTGTCGGCACCGTCGGGATTTTCCGATGCATAAAATCTCTGATCACACCGAGGGGGGCGACTCTATCTACGATGCAGGAAAGATTGTGATTTGCTGTGGCTAGCTGCGCGTACGCTGAGTAGATAGAAAGAGGATTGATGGCGATTGTGAAGCTTTACTGCAAAAAGATGATGCGCGATGTAAGTAGATGCTAGAAATAAAAGAAGATTTTTAGAAGATTGATTCGCTAGTGTGAGATTTTTTGAGCATCTAGAATTGAGATTTAGATGTGTCGCCCCCCTCGGATCACACTGAACACTGAAAACATATCAAGGAATTAAAATAGAATATACTTAGTGCTATCGCGCTTTTAGGTACCAACAGGAAATAATTAATATCAACAGGTATAAATCGGAGGGGCTGTGTCATTTCGCCGAAGGTCATTTTGCCAAAGGTCATTTAACCGAATTTCAAATATGATCTATTTTATGAACGAAATATATATAAAAAAATAATAACAACTTAGCGGTTAACTTAGCCAAATTTTCTATTTTGTTTTTTCCTTATATTTTTTTGTTCTCCGTCGATCTTGTTTGTGCTGAGCATCAATGCAAGGGAGACAGCTCGCTTACCTAAACCCTACCTATCGACCCATCAACTCATGAACCGAGGACCAACAAGCCGTTGGTCCTCGGTTCATGAGTTGATGGGTCGATAGGTAGGGTTTAGGTGTGCGAGCTGTCTCCCTTGCATTGATGCTCAGCACAAACAGCCTACTTCCCTTCCGAAGGAAGGCGTGATCAGAGATGTTATGCCTCAGAACATCCCGGCGGCGCCGACTGGGATTAAACTCAGGGCTGCTGGGGTGAGAGGTAATCACGCTTACCACTACACCACCGGCGGCGCTTAAATTTTTACTTTGCACTCAAATAATTATTGCAGCTTAAAAATAAATATAGAAAATTACAACAAAGAAGTGCTCAGTTTTAAATAGGGAAAAATTCCTATGAACATCAAATTTGGATTGAGTAAAATTAAAGTGATGGAAAAATGGTCGATTATTCCGCTTATTCATTCAGAATATGGGGTAAGTAGGACCACGTGGTTTGATATCTGGCCATGAGTTGTGTTAACAATTTATGATTTTAAAATCAAGTAACATAAGAAGGTTAACAAACCCTGTTTAAAACACAGGAGTAGAAAACTAAACCACATATCAGGGACGTAACCATTATATACACTTAAACAGAGACCCTGGGTTCGGTAAAAAAATGCCGTCTTAAATCGGTTATCCTAAAAATTACAGATGTTTCGGTATTTTCTCGCTTTATTGCTGAAAACTGTAAATGAAATAAATGAATTTCGGTGATTTCATTTTAATTTAACGAAAACGGTAATCAATTTTATCGGTCTGTAAATCAGCTTCATCACTGACTTCGGTGAAATATTTTACTGAATTTTCGAACAAAGCGTTCCATTACCGAGTTCGATAACGGTCTCAGTAAACGTCAATTCCGCCATATTGTGATTTTCGATCGGGTTTGAGTTCGTTTTTGTGAAAAATAAAAAGGTGAAATGATTGAGGCTGAGGGAATCGTAGATATTTTCCGTAAGTAATTAATTTTTGTTATCTAAATAAATACCCATTACAGATGGTCGATGTTAAATTACAGTTGAATCGGTAACCTATTTAAAAAATTCCAGATCTTTCAAATTTAAAATTATTTTTTTGCTGTGTATATAAAGGTAAAAGATAGAATACGTTTAAGCGTTTAATTACATTAATTTGTCGGTTAATCCTTCAGTATCTCTAAAATTGACAAAATGATAGTTTTGAAAGAGTTCATGGCATTCTAAGTGCTATACGACAGTCTTGACTCTTTTCTTCCCATGGGCACAGGTGATCCACGACTTTTTGGTGCGTCTCATGTTTGTCAATCTACCATTAAGTAGTCAGTACTTATCTTAGCTTCCCTGTGTGCTTTTTATTCTCGTCCATATGTAATCTTGAGAATTCAACTGATTAACTATTGAAAAATAATAAAAAAAACTATTGATTAAAAAAACTATTTTATTACACATTGTTAACACATAAGGCATTTGAAACCACGCGCAATCGATTCCCTAAACTTTTATCCTTCGGAAAAGTCCATGTTTATGGCCGGCGTCATTTTGATATATTAAGTTTTGGGTAATTTTGGACTATCTTTTGCCCATAGTGCATCGGCGTCTGTCAGAACGTGGAGCTCGTCCGTATTAGGGAGTTCACTAAACACCTACACGCCAGTAGGAAAATGCAGCCTCATAAATATAGCTTCACCTAAAAACGTGACGTGTTGGGGCAACCGTTTATTCTAGACATAGTGTAAGTTTGGTGATCATTGGTAACACAACTTTTTTTTTTTAAATATGAAGAATGATTTTCTGAACGCAATTAAATCATACATCCAATCGGGAAATGTAAGATTCTATTACAGATTTGCATGAAAAGTATGCAGAAATTGCATCCATGAATTTTTTTTTTAAAAAAATGTAGCCTGGATACGGTCTGAGGCAAAGTTGTAGAGAAACATTTGCCTTTCTGGAAAAAATAAAATAAAAAAGGTTTGTTTTATATTTTTTTAGTAAAAAAAAAACAAAACCAAAATGGTAAAAGCCCAAATATTTCAAAATGTCCTTGCCCGATTTCGAAACTTTTATTTAAAAAAAAAAGATAATGAAAAATTCAAACTTTTGGAATGTTTAAAACCATGAGCACTTGAATAATGACAAAAATCGTACTTCTGGTCAAAAAGAAACTTTTGGTATTTTTTTTTTAAATTTTTTGTTAGTACGCTTTTTTGTATGATTTAAAATGTTTTAAATATTGTTATTTGAGTTTAAATTAAATTAAAAAAACCAAAAGTTCAAAAAATTGTACAAAAGACTTTTGTCAATTTTAAAGTATCCATAATTTCAAACATTTCAAAAGTTTGCTTTTTCATGAACTTTTTTTAAAATGTCATTTTCGGAATTGGAAACTTAGAAATATCTAGATTTACGACATATTTATGGGATTTTTACTTGAAATTACTAAAAACATTTTTCTGTTTATTCTTCCTAGAAAGACATTATTTATCTCTACAACTTTGTTTCAGATGTCATTTCAATCAGAAGTGCCGTTACCGTGCTACATTTTTTGTTGTAAAATTTCAAAGAAGCCATTTTGAAATTGTACAAAATCCACAATGGCCGAGTTTTAGCAAAAATGTGAATCATTTTTTTCCGAATCGTCATTTGACGTGGAACTTTTCAGTTGAGAAAACAAAATTTGTTCAAATATTTAGCTAACATAAATGTCACATTAAAAAAATACTATCAGACACATTACAACATCTGCTATGATATATATGACTGAAGGTCTCTTTACCTAACCTAATACCTGTTTATGCGGTGGATAAATTCTGTATATAATTTATATACATCTGAAATAGAATATTACATTTCTCGGTTGGGTAAGTTCTCGTACAGATGCTTATATTTTTTAGCATATGCCTTTTGTTTTGCGTGTAGCTTTGTTTGATTCAGTTTGCTTCAATGACTCCGCCATACATACACTACGTTCGAATATTTTGAAATTTCTTGCATGTGAATTGCTATATATGCTATGCTACATTGCATCCTCTTGTGGTTTTAAAAAAAGAAACATTAATGTATGTATGTACATAAGTGCATATCATTCGTGTGAGGAGGCAAACATTATGTTTAACACTATACACCATATGAGATGAGATACATATATGCTCAGGGAAATTCAGTGTTACAGTTTTTTGACATCTTGCATGCTTCCACCTTATCATCCAATTATGACAAAGTATATCAAACAACAACGAAAAGCTTTACCGCTGCCCCTCGTTACAAATACGATAAGCAACGTTGACTTCATCATAGCGTTGAGTGGGAGTAAATGTTACAGCATGAAAATCTTTTGGGAATTACATGTGACTGATTTATTTGATTTGTTTACCTTAGATAAATATGGTACTTTGATACGGTTATGTACCGACAGGTCCATATCGTTGTATTTACTTTTGCAAAATATAATGAAATAATAAATCTAGACGAGATGTTTGTCGAAGAGCTGCTGTGAAAACGAAACGATGGTGATTTTCACTTTTTTCTTTTTTGCTCTCGTACAAGCCAATAATGCAATCTGGAAGGAGAAGATTTTACTCTATCACTAATGTAATCTTATAGCTTATCCTACAGCGGATATTGGTCATGTAACAGGTGTTCGATATCTTTTTCTGATAGCTTTAAAATTGACAGCACGCAAGATATTTGCAGTTCCAAAACAAATTGTATGCCTCGTATGTAAAAACACAATTGATAGGGTTTTGACGAAGACAACAAATCAAGAAGACTGGCAACTTTTCCAGAATCCAAGCGACAGATACAGTAGTACTGCGCTTGAGTGAAGGTGGAAGCAACGCATAGAAAAATGAGCAAATACACAAACCCTTCTTCTGAGGATGTAATCTTTGCTATAAAATTCGTTCGAAGCATTTACCTTTCAGCGGCAGATGACGCTATTGTACCTGTCTCATAACGTTTGTATGAGAAAATGGAAGAGTTGCCAGTCTTCTTGATTTGTTGTCTTCGGTTTTGATCTAATAACCCGCGCTTTATCTCTATTTTTTAACGGGATCGAACAAAAATAGGAATTTTCCTATTATAGATGACTTCAAAATGTATCTACCTTTCCATAGATTTTATAAAGAGTCATAAGTTGTTGAGATATTGTTAGAAATCTATCACCGGTTCTTGATTCCAAATTCGTCCAACGAGTTTCAATTCCGTCCTACATGGCCAATCAGAACGACTCAGCGACTGATTTCAATTAACCACTCCATTCGAGCAGATAAAATGACGTTTACTGCCACTCGAACTTTGAAATAAAACATTATTTTGAGATTTTTTCTTGTAGAACCACAAGAAAAGTAGCCATCATTTATGCATTTCATACAAAAACAGAAATTAGTTGGTCCAGTTTTGTGAAATCTCTGGTAGAAAGTCACGCCAAAACTGTTTGACAAAGTGGTCAATTGACTCAGAGCATTTTCTTTCCATACGAAATTTACTCATACTTAGTAAATTTCGTATGAAAAAAAATGCTCTGAGTCAATTGAATTCAGTCGCTGAGTCGTTCTGATTGACCGTGTTACTCAGTGAAACGCCAATAATTCGGTATCAACATTTCAAAAGGGCGAAACTAACAATTATTTGCACCGTTCAGCCTGAGTTGACCCTTGTTAATCAGTTCATAGAAGTTTAGATTTTTATTTTGTGTTTTTAATGTTAAAAATCCCCAAAATTAGATTTTGCCCTTTAAATTCATAAATTTAGATTACGCCTTTTCGTTTTTGTACCTTTTGTTTGACAAACTGGCAATTTGGCCCCAATGACAGCACCTAATTTTTTTCGGGTTTCATTTTGCACAAATTTTATGTCTTGGATTTCTTTCGTTTTCTTTAATTTAATTTAATTCAAAATTTGAATGATTGTGAAAACAAACAAAAAAGAAATCACCACCATCATCTCTGATAGATTTGTCAAAGTTTTAATTTTATCTTACAGCGGTAATGAACGCGCAAAAATCATAGAAACTGAACATGCTAGATCAAACGGAGGCCACTTGTGTGCGGGTACTTTTCAGTAACAAATTGCTTCTAAGTGGTGCCGTACAAAGGATCAAGGAAATGATGCTGATTGCGTTGGTTTTATGTTTGTTTAATCCATCAGAAATCAGCTGGATCTATTGTACGTCGATAGCAGCGAATTGACCCAGCAGCTGGTTTTCCGTTTGCGACGATTCATGAACACGATTCATGATCTTTAACTTGGATTCGTGAAAACAACATATCCGAATCGGGTTCTGGGGTTTCCAATCTTAAGGTAATTTGAGTTGTGGGCAATCTTGAAATATTCTTTTGAGAATAATGCATTTTAGCAACTACAACTAGATATACGTAGGTGGGGTACCCTGGGAGATTTTTTTAACCGTTGTAAACGCTATGGCTACGAGACTATGTTATACATAAAAAATACTGCAATAATCGCATGAAAACCATCAAAAATACGGAAATCAAAAATTAGGCCACAATTCAAACCTTGATGCAGTTTTGCCCTCGCTGATGGCGAACAAACCGAGGAGCGAAATTAACTTCACTATACTAAACTACAAAAGTTAGTTACGCCTTTTGTAAATGTTAATTTAGGGTGACAAAACATGTTTTTTGTGAAATTTTATGAAATTGTTCCTAGTATTGCATCACTTGCTGTCCATTTCTATAAAAAAAACTCATTTTGTTTACATTTGTCAGTTTCGCCCTTTTGAAATGTTGGGACTGAGTTTTTCTTCGCCGAATGAAGATTGAAAAAATGGTTTCGCAAGGAGCGCTTTTTTGTTTTGAGATCAGTTCATATAATGCGCTCTAGTAATCTTTGTGTTGTAGCTTATCAATTAATACATCGGAACAAATGCTTTACACGGTGAAGTAATTGATATTATAAATGTTTTCTGCTCGATAGAACGGAAATGGACCAAATATATACCTATATAGGGTAGATGTACCAGTTATACGTTCCTTTTAGTGTGTTATCGAAGACATCATAGCAAGAAGATTGGCAACTTTGCCAGAATCCAAGCGACAGATATAATAGCGCTACGCTTGAGTGAAGGTGGAAGCAACGCATTGAAAAGTGAGCAAATACACAAACCTTTCTTCTGAGGATGTTATCTTCGCTATCAAATTCGTTCGAAGCATTTACCTTTGAGCGGCAGATGACGCGATTGTACCTGTCTGAGAAAATGGAAGAGTTGCCAGTCTTCTTGATTTGTTGTCTTCGGTGTTATATATATATATATATAACGTACAGTACTAAACTAAAATGTCATATGACAGTCTCTGTAGGAATGGCCGATGATAACAAATGTAGATTGTAAGGTTTCGTGCGGTCAATCAAGTGATCTGGCCATGTTATATGACCGGGTGATGCCGACAGTGTCGATAAGTGAGGATGGTCGACAGTTGCGCATGTCTCGTGTGACCGATCGGGTGGTCGGGAAGAGTTGAAGGGACCACGTGGGCCCTGTAGTAACGGTCGATGAAGACAAATGGTGGTAAGTCGGCCAATTAATCCACGTGGGCCGGCAGGTGGGGCAAATTATGACCATTGGTAGGGCCGTTATGAGCAGCCAATGATAACGAATCGTAGTTAATCTAGGAGATAAGCCTGTAGGACCGACAGGTGTAGTCAATGATGACAGCTGGTGGTTGGAAAGGCCAGTAGAGAGGGCCAAAGATGACCAATTGACAGTCGAATCAAGATTTAACCCCCGTCATTGTCTCCAACCCACCGGTGCCCACCGGTGCTATGCTTGCTCCGAACTTTTGATTGCTTCACTCACCGGAGTATAACCTCTTCCTTTGACGATTGAACCCAGCCCAGTGCAGTGGCTGATCTCTTTCCACTTAGTCATTACGGGTTCAGTACATCTAGAGCGAATCACTCCCTATTGCCCATGAAACAGAATCTCACCCTTGTCTTGTAATATTTCTAAATTTGCCATTAATTCATCAAAATTTGACGTTAATTTTAGCTGTTGGACATTATGAGTCCTATACAATACACCCATTGGCGTAGCTAATGGGGCTCTGCCTATGGGGTCAGATCCTCTCCAGAATTGTTTAGTGGATCTTATACCGACAATTTAAATGATATAAGTCACCAACAACATCTGGAGAGGGATTAGATCATTCTTGAGGGGGCCTGGTCCCATAAGCACGCCCATTAACTATGCCAATGACTACACTAAACAAATTCAATGTTGAAATTCGGTAACAATGCTTCTGAAAATCATATTTAAAAACGACTTACCTCAATATTGCCATGTACTCTTTAGCTAGTAATAAAGCATTAATTGTGGATAAAAAATGTAATTCGTTATATGTTTCAAGGTACGTTGGAGGTCAGCTGAATGCTTGTTATAATGCGTTAGATCGTCACGTTCTGAATAACAAGGGCAAAAAAGTTGCACTCATCCATGATAGCCCCATGACTAACACCATCCGTCGGGTAACCTACAATGAACTCCTGGAAAAGGTATGATGATTAATTCAGCTACATTTAAACAGATGTGCCTTTATAGAACTTTTTGATAACTATGTATTATGATCTATCACTGCATTTGAGGAAACATACATTTTAAACTAAACTCTAGGTTTCTCGGCTAGCTGGTGGTTTGAAGAAACTTGGTGTCAAAAAAGGAGACCGAGTTGTCATATACATGCCTCTGATTCCAGAGGCAATTATGGCTATGCTTGCTACCGTTAGACTAGGTGCTATACATTCTGTAGTGTTTGGAGGCTAGTATTATTCACTCATTATCGTTTTAAATATATGTATACGTATTTGCCTTTAACAGGATTTGCCGCCAGTGAACTGTGCACACGTATTGAACACGCAGAGCCAAAGGTTATCATAGCTGCGAATTGTGGAATAGAGCCAAATAAAATTATTCATTATTTGGATATTCTCCATGAAGCTGTGGAAATGTCAAAGTGGAAACCTCAAACCAACGTTATTTATCAGCGCACGAACATTTTGGTTTCTGAACTGGATAAACGCATGGATGTAACATGGGAATCGATTCTTGACGAACCAACAGGATGTGTTCCAGTAGATGCCAATGACCCATTGTATATTTTGTACACCTCCGGAACTACAGGCATGCTCCTAAATAGCTGATGAAGTGTATTATGAATGATGATTTATGCGTTCTTACAGATAAACCCAAAGGTATTACTCGTCCTACCGGAGGCCACCTGGTCACATTGATGTACACTATGGACACAATATATGGAGTGCAACCAGATGACGTGTGGTGGAGCGCATCGGACTTGGGCTGGGTTGTTGGTCACTCATACATATGTTATGGGCCATTACTTTATGGTGCCACTAGTATTATGTACGAAGGAAAACCGGATCGTACCCCCGATCCTGCCCAATATTTTCGGCTGATTGAACAACACAAAGTCACAGCACTCTTTTCTGTTCCGACATCATTCAGAGTGCTACGGAGAACTGATCCAGATGTCAAGTATGGGAAAAAGTACAGCATAAAGTCACTTAGAACTATTTTTATCGCCGGGGAACATTGTGACTCCGAAACAAAGGTTAACTGGTTGTTGGAGTGCGTGGATGAAATGTTAATTTTTTTGCTCTGTTTCACAGACTTGGATTGAAAAGACCTTTAGAGTACCAGTGCTGAATAATTGGTGGCAGACGGAGACAGGATCAGCTATAACAGCAACATGCGTTGGCCTTGCCCAAAACCTTAATCCTCCGAAATTCACAACGGGCCTACCATTTTGTGGATATGACAGTAATTAGTTTTTTTTTCTTTTGTTATTGGGAAATTGGCTCTAATGTTGGCCATGGATCTAAGATTGGGCCCATCGCTAAAAATCTGCTATTTATCAATTTTCTCTAGGTGAACGTGGGATGGTTCAAATGGATATTTTTGGTCGCTATTGAAAATTTATTCGATTGCTGAATTTATGCATGGGCCCAAATGAGTGAAATTTAGGCCGACATTACATCCATTCCCCCTAGGTATCTAAAAAGCTCTTTTCATTTATTGCGCATAACTGCACCTTCAACATAACTGCTCACCTTCAACTTCGTATGCTTTGAGGACTTTCACAGTTTATCCTTGAGTTCAATATATGCTCACATTATTTTTGCAATACCGTGGACCCCCAGGTCAGATTACGTTTATAATAACACTTTTTTGGTTGAAACCCGTTGTCTGCACACCGTGCAAATTAAAAATTGCTCAATCGTCATTTAGCAGATGGAATGGAGAAAATCGAAATGGAAACCACCAGAAACTCACTTTTTTGATGGTCATAGAGTTACTAGAATTGACGATCGTTTGCTGAGATTCAGCAAAATATTTTTCAAGCCTCAGCAATCAAATACCTTTGCTGAGATTTTGGCAAAAAATGAGCTGTGAAAATTGCTGATATTCGGCAAACAAAATTAAGTGTTCATAACTATACTGCCCTGTGCGGCATAACAGTCTCATTAGAATAGGAAATCAACCAATGATGGGACTGTTATGCAGTATAGTCAACAATCAATACGAAACTAACGATTTTAAATTGGCTCACCACTTTAGTAGCCTATTGGTCCCAAGCAAACGATTAACGAACCCTATTCTAGTTGAAATTCTATTACTACACTATGTTTGTTTTGATTCGCTATGAAAGTTTGACAGATAACATCAGGGGTGTGTGGATTCATGCAGAACATGCAGGGGTGAGTGAAATAGCTTGGGACTGCTTGGGACCGTTTTTCTGGTACTGAGTGAGCCAAAAATAATAATGATTTTCTTCGGGACCCAGTGGTCTTAGAGTTACCTCTATGGTATAGTTGTATCATGTAAGTTAGCAAGTGCTGCCCAAAATATGTAAGGCTTTACAGACCAGCACGGATTTCACGGCCACCACGTTATAGAACTGGTGCGATAATTCTGATCACACTGGTAGATGGTGTAGTTTCTTGTCAGTTACCATTCGCGAATAGTCAGTTCAGAGCTGGTAAATATCACGCCCGTCATGTAAAAATGAGAAAACAGGTCGTCTCACTATCACGAGACGAAATTACCTATCATGATTTTTTTCAAACTTTATTATAGAGATTTTTAGCCGTAGGCGTAGTTCATCCATAGAGGTAACTCTAAGACTAGTAGGTCCCGAAGAAACGTGCTCAACTTTTTGGCTCAGCTCTGGTACTATCTTCGGTCCCAAGCTAATCGATTCACCCCTCGAAACATAGGGAAAACCACTAACCCCTCATTTTATCTGTCAAACTTTCATAGCGAATCAAAACAAACATTGTGTAGTACTAGAAATTCGACTAGAATGGGGTACGTTAATCGTTTGCTTGGGACCAGTAGGCTAGTCAAGTAGTGAGCCAATTTAAACTCGTTAGTTTCGTATTGATTGTTGGTTCATCTCTTCCTACCTATCATGAGATTTCTTGTCATTTTCCAATGATCTAGCATTCTTGAGATAAATTTTCATACGGCTTTGACATCAACATTTCTAATTGATTTGGATGAATTTAGGCAAAGTAACAGTATGTAATCGGTAGAGTGAATTTATTTTAAGATCTACGCGGTATAAGTCACAATAGTATCAATAAATGAGCTAGTAATTCCGGAGAACTTCGAGATTACGGCGTAATTGCTTTTGTAAACAAACACGCCAATCGCCGATTTCTCGCGAATTAAAGCTCAATCTCAAAAACTAATTACACAAAAAGGTAGAGGAATGATTCCTATTTCATTTGGTTTAGTTTGTTTGCGGATAGAGCTTTTATACGCGAGAAATTGGCGATTGACGTGTTTGTTTACAAAAACAATTACGCCCAAATCTCAAAGATCTCTGGAATTCCGATGTTCACAACACTGTCACGTTCAGATGACAAAAAAATATTTTGAAGTAAATCTCTAACATTGTTCTGATGATAGTTACAGAAGTATCTCTGTAAATATCGTGTGAGATCTTACATTTAAAATTACATTTGCCAGCCCTTGTCAGTGTAAAGTCACTATTATGTGTAGTCCTCAAAATCAATTTTTATTTAAAAAAAAAATTCTTACAGTTTTCAAACTGCAAATCACTGTAAAGCTGAACAATTCACTAAAATTGCCTGTTGTTGAGCTCTAGACAGCGACACGCAATCCGGCATACGAAGAGAGCCACCAATCGGCCGAACAACCAGGAAGCGCTAAACATGTTATTATCAGTCCCCAAATAAAAATCGTAATAATCAGAAACATTTTAATCCTACCCATCGTATGAAACCCAAAAAAAATCATTACTACCAGTAAATAAACTTTTTTGATGAATTTACTGGCTTCTTCATCAAAATACTGAAATAAAAATACTGAAAATATCAGTAAAAACAAATTTAAACAAATAAGTTACTGATATAGACAGAAATTTCTTTACTGACATAAACAGTAATTTTTGAAAGTTCAGAGATTCTGCGATTTACGGAGTTTTCAGTGTTTCAGTGTTCAAAATGTTTTTATGAATTCAAAGTGTTTTTATGTTGATTCATACTTTGAATGTAACAACTCAAGGCGGTAGCAGCCGTCAACAATGCTGATGATGGTACAGCACGCAACAACCATCCTACTGTTCTCTCTCTGAGATGACTACGTTGGTCATGACGAGAGGAACAACACAATAGACGAATTGCATTTTAACACACCATCGACTGGAAATGCTTTCGGCAACGTGGGGCTTGGGTGGTGATGAAACGTCGCTAGAACTATTCCACAGCCGCAGGCAGTATTCGAGCAAAGTCAAGCGCACACTTTTTGCCTGAAGATTTGAAGACATACTTCAATTCTCCGCGTACATCGTACGGGTTAGGTAAAGAGTGTGCGTTTGACTTGCACTGTCGCATTAATGGCCCTTCGCTCATTTTCAACTTCTATTCAATTTTCATTCTGCCGTACTCTAACGTAACTATCTACCTACCCTCTTCTAAGACCATTATCTAGCTAATAAATTATCACACTAAAGCATCATGTAAGATAGCATTTCCAACCAACTTTGACTACTGGGTTGATTGCTGAAAACTCAGCTGTTTGAAAACCCAGTACAATTTTACCGACTTCGGTAATTTAAACGGCACACCAAGAGAGGCCGACGAACCGACTGAACCACCAGGGAGCGCTAAACGTGAAACTCAGTCCTCTAATCAAAATCATAAAAAATGGAATCATTTTAATCCTACCCTTCGTATGGAACTTTTTTTATGAATTCACTGACTTATTCATCAAAAAACTATAATAAAAAAATACTGAAAAACTCGTAAAAAAATAAATAAATAAAACAAATAAATTACTGAAAAAGTCAGCCATTCTTTTACTGAGTTAAACGGCAATTTTTGACAGTTCAGAGATTCTGCAATTTACGGAGTTTTCAGTAAAAGTAAAAAATACTGGGTTGATTACTGAAAACTCAGCTGTTTAAAACCCAGTAATCTAAACTCTGTGTGTATTCTTCTGTGGCCCGTGCCTTGAACTTGAACTTAGAATGAATTGAAATCCATACATTTCCAAGATCTTAGACCGAGAAAATCTATGAAGATATTGGGCGAAAAAAATATTTCAGGCTCTGGAACCTAAGAACAACCTAAACGAAATACGTATAACTTAACCTACTTCATCATCCTGACGCGAATGCCACAATCATGATAAAGTGTCGTCAATAAATAATAATAATAGTTAATAATTGTAATAATAATTCACCATTATGTGTATGGATGCATATTTTGAGGAAAATTAATTTTGTTTTTTTGTGCTAATTTGAATGTTCAAATATCTGTCTTATTTTAGGATTATTAAACTGATAAACTCGTTGTAATATTTTTAGTTCGAGTTTTAAATGCAGATGGAACAGAAGCAGATCCTAACGAATTGGGTCGTCTAGTTGTTAAACTGCCACTTCCTCCAGGCACGATGTCAACCCTATATAGAAACGATCAATTGTTTGAACAAGTGTACTTCCATAAATATCCGGTAGGTATAACTAATTGTCCATATTTTCGCTGATTATTTATTTGGTTTCTTAATAT
The DNA here is from genome assembly GCF_037179485.1 of Ochlerotatus camptorhynchus. Classification (NCBI taxonomy): domain Eukaryota; kingdom Metazoa; phylum Arthropoda; class Insecta; order Diptera; family Culicidae; genus Ochlerotatus; species Ochlerotatus camptorhynchus. Next base: position 435,666 of record NW_027041172.1, read on the forward strand.
GTAAGGGCTATTATGACACGATGGATGCTGGATATAAAGACGAAAAGGGATACATATATGTAACTGCTAGAGATGATGATGTGATCAACGTAGCTGGTCACAGAATTTCCACATCAAGCTTAGAAGATGCAGTATTGAGGTAAATTATACAAGGCACATGTGGGCACCTAGTCATCGAAAAACAGACGCAAAACTTATGTAAATCTAATTTATTCTCGAAAGTTGAAAATCGAAAAATCATAAACAATCAACACGATGCAACTAAAAACATGTACACTTGTACATGTACATGTTGCATTGCCGTAACTAATGGGGCAGGCCACCTCCAGAATGATCTAGGCCCCCTTCAGATTTTTAGAAGATTAATATAATTTAAATATGTATAAGAACATGGTATAAGAATCACCAAACAAATCTGGAGGAGCCCTGGATCATTCTGGAGGGGGGTAGGCACCCTAGGCACCCCCATTAACTATGCCGATGCACACTTGATGGTTGGTTATGGTATAAGTAAACTTTTTCCGCAAACATTTGGACAGATGGTAGTAGTGTGCAGAAATATTGTCGTAGTAGTGACCAGAAATTTCGTCATTTTTTTTATCTTTATTAAGGAGACTTTCAGCCCTGGGCTTGGTTGTCTCCACTACGTCAAATTTGCTGAAGTAAATGAGGTTGATCCTATTTCAAGATTACGTCTTTATGTTAGGGGTGCAATTAAAAAAAAAACCAAAATCTAACGCGTTACGAAAACAGCTGTTAATAGCGGATGGATTTTAATTCTAAACAAATCAATCGATTAGAATTTTTTCTACGAATCTGCTAAATTGAACATTTACACCCCTATTCTCGTTGTCGAACGAATCGAAACGTTCATAAATTTTTTTTTTGTGTGAACGTTTCGATTCGTTTGAAAACGAGAATAGGGGTGTTAGTCAATTTTCAATAGGTCACTATTAAAAATTATACACACGTCTAACTGTTGCAATGGTGATGAAAATTAAGATCGATTGCCTGCACTTTCCCTAACACAGATTTCAAAATCGAATTCAATCACCGCGTATGCTGGTAAGTGGCAGTCGTCATCATCATCAGCAGCAGCAGCAGTGCTTTTGGCGCGTGGCGTCGTACATTTTCTATTGTACACAAGGCTCAATGACATTTATGTAAGGTCTGGACCAACAGGCGCCTTGCTGGTGTTAGAATCAAAAATATTGTAAACACTGCTGAACATCTGCGAACAGATAGCAATACGTCACTGCCAACATACTGAGAACATATAGAAATACATCACTGCCAACAGCTATTTCGTGTAAAAATATAAACATTGCAATAAAATATGAACACCACTAAACATTTGCATATTTCACTAATACCAATAAGGCCTTTGGCCCAGACCTTATATAACCGTCATTGATCAAGGCTGTCCTCAAGAGTCCACGATTCACCGAAGAAGGAAGAAGAAGCCGCACTGCTACTGATCGGATTCAGTTGCTCGTCGTGAGCCCACAGTGCCATCTATGCCAAGCACGTTACCCTAGTTCCAAACAACATACAGCTCGTCCAAACAACATACAGCTCATCCGTGTTGAACACCCTAATAGCTCAGCATTACTCAACCATTACGACAAAACGGTTCTTTTCAGGATTAGCATACATTAATTATTGTTGTTTAAGAGTTAATTTTCATTGAACGTTCGCTCGTCTTGCTTGCAGCAACATCACCCCAAAGCTTTTTGATAATGTACCCAGCAACCAAACGTTTGTGGTCAAATGCGTACAGTATCAAAGTGTTACATAAAAATTCTCACAATAACCGAATACCACATGACCTTGTCAATTATTCAGAAACACTTCGAATTAACGTAAGGTTTTCTCCAGGACGCTAGAAAAAAGCCAAAAAATCTCGAATTTATATCATTGATCGTGAATACCTCACGACTGGAAAATTTTAGCAAGAAATTCCTCCAATCAATTTTCATTTTTTTTATTATTATTATATATTTAATAAACAAAACTTCCGTGCGGTTTGTGCACGAAAATGCGTAATTTTGTCATTAGAAAACGAAGCGTTTCCGTGATGCCGAGCACGTAATCCTACGTCAAATCTACGGTCGTGTTGGATACAACTTCTTACTTTTTTGATTTCAATAATCGCATAATCTAAATAGTAGAAATCATGTTTCTAAAAAAAACTAGGAAAATTTCGAACAAAATCTCGATAAATCTGGTTAACTGGGTGTATCGTATTGAACATAATTGAATATAAATGATGGTATATAATTCTTGATTACATACTGACCTTCTTGATTTTTCATACTGATAGGCACCCTGATATAGCTGATGCAGCCGTTTTCGGGGTACCAGAACCAACCAAAGGTCAAATACCACTTTGCTTGTATGTTATAAAAGATGGAGTAACCAAAGCTACTACCAAACTGTCTGTAGAGCTAATCACACTGATAAGAGATGTTATTGGACCTATAGCAGCATTTCGACTGGTAGGAAGGGTGGATAATCTACCAAGGACTAGATCAGGTACTGCAAGCATGTAGTTTAAAATATCATCTATGAAATGTTTTTTGTTTTTTTGTTTTCAGGGAAGACTATGAGGAAGGCTATGGGAGAATTCGCAGCAAATAAAACAGTGATTTTGCCAGCAACAATCGAAGATGTTGGAGTGTTTGACGATATTAAGCGAGCCTTGCAAGAACTTGGTTATGCAATGAATGCTCCAATTCCAACTATTGGAAATAAAAAATAATGTAATTGTTTATTTATTGTATAACTTCTGTGGCTTATAGAATTTAAATTAATCTCTACGGAAAAACATGTGTAAAAAAGTAAAAAGTCGTTGACTGATTTCAAAGAAATCTTGCAACCTACTGATAGTTGTTTCAATTTTATGAAAATCTGACCTGATTCCCCCATAGTGAGTTATGTTCTTTCTTTTTAATTAATTGTTTGAACTAAAATAAGAATGACATTTAGCTCGAACGCATGCCACTGTAATGGCGAAGATACGATTATTTCAACATAGCCAATATTTAAATTAAAAACCGGTCCGCATCGGCTAGTCATAGATGGCTTGGTTTCTGGCTCATCTGGTTCTCATATATTCTGTTGGTTCTCTTCGCTCACCGTCCAGAGTTGCCAGATACAGTTTTCATTCACTTTTGTGAGTGCTTTTTATCTGGGTTGTTCGCTTATTTGGCGATGTCAGTTATCATCTGTCATATAAGATTACATATATCATATAAGACTTGACAAATCAGAGGATTATTTTCCATGAAAAAAAAACTTTGGTTCTTTAGAAAAGAGTAGTATTAAATTCTAGTTTTTTTTAATTAATCATATAGTCGAGCAGTTTTATGACATCCTTTTTCAAGATATTTTAAGAAAATAAGGCCATTAATTTCTAAATTTGTTGGCCTAGCTTGAATAAATCTTATAAAAATTGTTCCGTGGTAATGTTCGGAAGGTAGGAAACGTAGTTTTAAGCTTCTCAAATAATGTAATCCATTGTGATTTTTTTTCTGGATACCCAACTAACAATTTTCACAATGTAAACGCTTTACTCATTTCATTTATATAGCCTCAAACGTTATACGATATGAGGCAACTTTACTCAACCTCTATACAAGCAAATCTGGCGAACTTATTCAGTTATTTATGGCTGTTGGGATGGTTGGGACAAGCTCTTATTGCATATCCATTTACGCTTGTATGCACAGGCATACCAAAAGTACCGCCTCATGACAGTATTCCAACGGCTGTCGCTTTTTTTCCTACGTCAGCCTTGAGATTGAGCTATAAGCGACAGCCCACAGTGAGGTTGCCATACGACATGCACCGTTGCCGTCCTGTGCAGTACACGACAGCTTGTACTTATTCATGTAATTTGTTCGTTCGGCTATGCCTCGGATGGTCAACCGTAACGTTCCTCGTACATACAACAAGCAGTCCGTCAAACTGCCGATTCGTTGCTGCTGTCTTTGAAATTTTGTTCGTATGTCGTGAGACTGCTACTACACTACCAGTGTAACGCCGAAGCTCGTTCGGTTGCTATCACGTTCGTGCTGCCCATTGCAAAATTTTCATCCAATATTGAGCAGATCAGACATTCCGATATTACGGCGAAAAATATAAGCCTACCCGACACCAACCTGACTTCTACCAAACCCCAACCCGATGTTGGCCCGACATTGACCCGACATAAACACAGAATTGACTCGAAATTGGCCGACATCGATCATAAATTGACCTTACATTGATCCGACATCGGGCCGACATGTCTGTTCGGGATCATTTTTCCGGGTTTCTTCCATACTTCACTGCCGTACATCAATTGTATATAATGTCTCGTGACAGAGCCGGCACCGGTGGTGTAGTGGTAAGCGTGACTGCTTTCTAACACCGCAATTGGTCTGGGTTCAATCCCAGCCGAGGTCGGTGGGATTTTTCTGAAGCATAAAAATCTCTGGTCACGTCTTCCTTCGGAAGGGAAGTAAAGCCGTTGGTCCCGGCCCAAGTGTGTTGAATGGGTGCGATATCCTACGCAGGTGTGAAAGCAGCCTTCCTGCACATTCGATTGCCGTCAATGGATGGCAATCGATGTCCGTCGGTGATTGGCACTAGATTGCGGAACAGAGACCGACGTTAAATAAATGAATAAAGTCTCGTGACAGCCACTTGGGTAAGCTGAGGTATGTCGTCGGTTTGTAAAGGCTGTCATGACGACAGAAACATTGAAAACCTGGTCATAAAGAAATGTATAAATACAGCAAATTCGGTTCACTACGTTCCACGATGATTTTAGCAAAGCGGGTATAGATGCGACTGTTCTAATACAGCATTCATTCGTTCGTGCGTGCGCTGTTGCCAATACACTTCGAATTCAGATCTGTACGTACGGTAGCAAGCGGTAGGGGGGGGGGAGGGGGGTAGGTGGCTGTCAAATACGAACAATCGTCGTCTACCTTGCATAACTGGTTCCAAACGTAAACAAGCCATAAGAAACCTACAGGGTTTGTTTACGTTTGCAACCAATTTCATACAAGAATGATCAGTAGGCTGATTAGACAGCACGTCCCCCCCCCCCCCCAGTAGTAAAGCAGACAAAGCAACAGTAAATTCAGGTATAAACCAACTGTCCAGAAAAGGCTGTACTATTTGGAGGCCTGTCTACCAAGAAAATAGTCGTGCACTAGATTTAGCATACAATCAAAGATATCCCACAAATCAATTCCTCGAACAAGGCAATGGATACACCACCCTTATGTGATTGCAGTGCCATCTCTTGAGTGCACATTGAAACTGTTCGGAGTCTTCCGCCAACTTCACCACCAGGGCTCAATAAATGACAGGTGTCAGTATGACATATGCCAGCGTGGACGTTGATGATCAGCCGAGGGAAGAGAATGATCGATGTCATCACGAGGGGCACGCAATAGCCTTTTTGACTGCGTTGGATTTAAAGTACAAGGTGTTCAACTAGTAATTAAGTAATTAAAAATGAAAATTAAGTATTTTATGTAATTAAATTTAATTTCGCGTAATCAAAGCAGTGCCAGTGTAATTACTGTAATTAAAACACGTACTTCAATTTGATTACGTAATTAATGTAATAAAAAAATTATTTTCTGTAATTAATGTAATTAAAGTTACACAAATGTAATTAAAAACGTACCCAAATCCTTATTCTTGAACTATTTAAAAAAATGCAGAAAACCTTTAACACATACTCGAATGAATCAATTTATTCAAAAACTATTCTTACACCCCGAAATACGCCCATTAATGTTTTACTAGACTACAAACATGACCAATTCTGCGAATACTTATACTAAATTTCTTGGAGCACCATGCTAGAGTTGGAAACTGAAATATTCCACTCGCGACAATCGATTTCCCTCTCGTTTTGTACGTTCAACATAATGTCGTATCTAGTGCACTGTATTTGTTGAATAATGCGCTTTAATGCAGAACTAGAATAAAATCGATTGTCACGAGTGGGTTATATCGGTTTACAACTCTAGCGAAAATATACAGTGAAAAGGAAGTGATACTCATAATGAGGGCCGTGATGCCGTACAAATGAAAGTGATTCCCATTAGTTGTGACGACAAGTCTTCAAATTTTACATTTCCTTAAATTCAAGCAATTCCTCGAGCAAATTTCCTCCCGATCAAAAAATGTTCGAATTTTAAGCCATACTCGCAGCACAGTTCGACAGATGATGATATTAGCTTGTGCCTGAATTAACAGGTTCAATGGAAGATGTATTTGCATTTGCATTAATTTTATGCGTGAATTCTTCGATTATTTCAATATTTCTTTCAAACTTAATGTTATTATACTAATAAAAATGAACAGATTTAAGGCAGAGTTCTTTAACAAAAAAAAAATATATATTCTGGTTTTGGTTGCATACACTAAGATGATTCAAACCAATTGTGTGCTTTTATTTGTATTATCGCAATCATATGATCACATCCGTATTCAGAATTGACGCGATAGCACTTATGAAATTCGCATCCCCATTATTCGTCTTTCCATGGGTCAACTAAACAATACTTTGGGCAGAACTCCAAACCAAAAGGAAACGATGAGTGTCATGTGCACAGGACACAAAATGATCGTTACCGATCAACTTGACACACTCAAGTGCTGGGAAGGCAATTGCATACTAGCTGCGATTTTTTTTTCCCGGAAGTAGCGCAGCGTGTGAATGTCCAAAGTATTCACCAGCTCCAGTGTCCGTTCAGCTCCTTCTCTTAGGGTCTGTTCATAAACTACGTAAACATGTTAGGAGGAGGGGGGTTGGGTTGACAATTGCACGGCTCATACAAATTTTAAATTTTTTGTATGGACAATTGGCTACGCAGGGGGTGGGGGGTCAATAACCAAAAAAAATGTGTATGTAGTTTATAAACAGCCCCTTATCGGCCTCAAAAAAAAAACTTCTGTTCCTGCGAAATGGCCAGCGAAAGAACTACCGCCTTCAGCGCCTTTGTCACCGTTCCCGCTTGATCAGGTACCAAGTACAGAAACCGATCATCGCCAGTCAAACACCAACACATCGGTGACTGATGCTTTCAAATATAATTGATTTCTATATTGCTGAAAAAACATGCTTTTAAATTTAATTCAAAATACATATTTTAGTTATAAACATGTTTTCAATTTACGTTGAATCATTCATATGTTTAGAGTATAAACAGATTTATTTCTAATTTGAATGAACAAAATTCGTATGCGTGGAGAAATAAATAATATTTTTACATGTAAATTTTGTTAACAATCTAAGAAAAAACTAATCGAATTATTGATAATTTTTCCCACGAAAATCGTTTCGAAAAAACTATATTTTTGGGGTGGTAAACTTCCCCTTAACCATACATTTTGGGGTTAAATACAAAGAGGCAAAACGTGCTTAACATAATTTTCTATTGTAAATCTGTTTTCGTTCAAATCCACCAAATTAAATTCGTTATTTCTTAGGTTCTCAGTTAGCACAAACAAACATTCCTTTCACTGTTGCATTCTCCGGTGCTTTGACAGGGGTCTGATCCAGGGTATAGGTTTTTGCCCTGCCAACACCTCGGCAGTATTGAAATCCGACTACATTTAAAATCACGAACCGATCGTTGCTTATGAATCGGCACCAATCATCAACGTAGATTTCCTCGTATGTCCCGGGCAGCGCTGCCATTTATACAGATTTATCTGTATTATACAGATTTTTTAATCTTAATACAGACCCGATACCGAATACAGATTTATCACGGATTTTTAAAATACAATACAGATTTATACAGATTTTTATAAAATGTTTGAGAAAAAAAAATTCAAAATTTATAAAAACAAAATAACTTGCTCGATTTTATCAGCGTACCCCCCCTAATAAAAATTGTATGGTTAATTTGCTTAACGACGTGTTCTGGGTATCATCCAAACCATTTGTGGAATAGTTCAATGCTTTGGGTTATCGTTCGTTTATGGTTATTTTTTATTAGGGCCCTTCTCTCCAAAATTAATTGTTGTGCTAAAAACCATATTTTTTGCAGTGGGATCTGCTCGAGGCGTTGCTGTTTCTTTTATGCTTCTCTCACTCCCTCCAACGGAAAACGCAGTCACGCCCGTCACGGTAGTTTCGTTGTAATACTTAGCTCTCATTTTTGTTCTGTTAGAGCAACCGTAACGGTCGTTGTCATTTGAGCGACTATTTTAACAGCGCACAGCGCTCTCATTTTAGTTTAGTCACTCTTCTCCACACCGGTCGCTGCTATCGCAGTAATCAATTTACTCGCCGTAGTCCGTACTGGTAGTGAGCATTTTGACATTTCTACGAATAGCAACCTTTCTCCCGCGCTGCTATCGCGCTGCTAAATTTGGTAACGCGCTTCTCACCGAGAAGCCGACTGCTATTTTAGTTACTCGTATGGCAACCCCCGATACGGTAGCTGCGCTATGATGAGGGCTGCTAAAATGAGCTTAGCAGCGTACCGTTACGGTTGCTCTTAGCCATCAACTCCATCAAAATGAAATCAATTTGAGTTATCAGGAATAATGAAAACAACATAATTCTTGTTTTCATTTTATTCTCACCCTCTGCTCGGGAACCAATCAATTTTCCATCGACAATTAATCATGTTATGGTGTTTTTGACAGCATTCAAAACCAGAGGACCAACCGCTTTCGGATGCATATGGAGCTGGTAGTAAACGATTTGAGATTGTATGGGGATTTACAGTATTAATTGAATATTTCCAATATAAGTATGTATGTTAAATACAAGAAAAGTGCCCGAGCACATTAAAATGGTACAAATACAAGTATTCGTAAACGTTTTACTTGCATTGAAAATGTATTTCGTAAGAAATTGCGGATTTTCTGATATTCTCCATACTGCAAAAATGATTTTGCCAGCACTGGCGGGGCGACATCTCTCGACTTTTCAGTGTAACTACCACACAAATGATGTAATTAATTGTATTCATCTAGGTATATTAAAAATATCTAATAGTAATGATCTCGTGCACTTTTTTGCATTTAAAACTGCTTATCAGGAAGATAATGAATAGAAACTAAAATCTCCATACATTTTCAAACGGCTTCATATCACTCTTATAAATAAGTATGGACGATATCACAAATGGCGCAATTATATCCCGTATGGTTAGTACGATAGCCCGAATAGGTGGTTAAGCACTTTTTATGGTTATTTTGTATGCACTGTATTTGTAAAACAACAAAACATGATTAATTAAGAAAAAAATCGTCAATACAGAAAATACAGATTTTTTAATAGAGTGGATACAGATTTTTTATAAAACCACCTGGCAGCTCTGGTCCCGGGAGATGTATGTTTATAGGGTCTATGCTAAAGTCATAATAGCGGTAGCGATACAATCTATCAGAGCTGACATTATCCTTAACGTAGCAAAAGGGCCTGTGAAATTTTTGTTTCATGGGCCTATAACGAAAGGGTCTAACGGTACGCTGGGGGTAATTTAAGTACATTTCTCGCTGTACATTAATGGAGTTTATGTACTTAATTTATGCGACTTGTAATTAAAGCTAAAATTTGTACTTAAAAGTAATTAAATCAAAAAATTTCCCACGCTCGTAATTAAAGTAATTAACCATGTAGTTAACTGTAATTATTGTACTTAAAAAAGGCTTGCGTAGGAGTTAAAGGTTATTGCGTGCCCCTCGTGTCATCATCATTATATTGCGATAGCAAGATTCTCACTTCGTCGTTCAATCATTACCACACGTTATACGCATCAGAAAAGCTTGAGAAAACAATAATAAATGCAGATACGTCCCTTCGAAAAAGTAATCGAGAATTGATGATTTATGAAGCTGTTGCTCAACATAATAGAAGTTGCATAGAAGTATACATGGAAAAAACGCAACGTATCGAAATCATTGCATAACACACGTAATAAAATATGCCGTCTTTCTTGGCCAACGCTGCACGCTATTGGCTATTCAAAAATTACGTTGGAATAATGATTACTTTTCTATTTTATAAAGAAGGTATTTTTCAATGATGGCGAATGAAATCGTAAACTGAAACTGCCGAAGCTGAGTGATGAAGATGAGTGATGACACCGCTTCGTGTTTTGATTTGCACTGTATCCTCCGCTCAGTGGTGTGGGTTCGTACATGTACAGATGATGGTGTGCGTGTTTTCTTCCAACGCTGCAGTTCAACATTGTATCGTCAAAGATCTATTGGCGCTGTTATCTGTCTCTATAAATTCCAAAGAGTGAAGGGGGTCTGATACAATTGAATTTCCGTCCTCTGTATTACACTACACATTCGATCATTATATACAGCAACACACATTAGATAAACTTATCACTGCTTTCAGCTATCCAAGCAGTGATCGATCGGAAAGGCCTTTTGCTAATTCGTTTCACATGTTGATTCTCCCAGCAAAGATCAGATCTCCAACAGATCAGTCGAAATATACATCTCAATCCAAATGTACCTACATACACGTCGTCCGCTTTTATCTTACGATAAACGGGAGAGTGAAATAAATCTTAATTCGTATCGTTTTTGAGCCGCGCGTTTTTTCCTATTGCTAACGGAAAGAAGTAGTGTTCGATTGCCACCGATTCTCGCGCCTTTGTCGACCTCGCTTAAATAACCATAAACGAACGATAACCTAAATTATTGAACTATTACACAAATGGTTTGTATGATACCCCGAACACTTCGTTAAGCAAATTAACCATAACATTTTTATTAGGGTATGTAGTTGTTATCCTGCTGTTTAGTTGTGTGTGAACTTGAAAAGGCGCTAATTCAACCGTTTCCAGGTTATCTAAGGCTGTGAACCATTTCCGAGTTAAATTTAACTCGTGGTTAAAAGGGACATTTCGAAAGTTATTTTCTATGTTCGAAAATCCCTGTGCTGTCGATCGACCGATTTTCGAGAAGAACTTAACCAAGGTTGTCAAAATTTAACTTCTCGTCTGTCATAAGTAACCACGCTCGCATAGCAGGGTTAAGGGCGGCGCACAATGGATACGTTTTCGGGTTTTTTGACAGTTAGCCCATGCATTATCTGTCAAAAAACCCGAAAACGTATGTAATGTGCGCCGGCCTTTAATCGATAAATTTCCATCTGTTAAGGCTGTGAACCATTTGTCTAGTTAAATTTAACTCGTGGTTAAAAGTGACATTTCGAAAGTTATTTCTTATGTTCGAAAATCCCCGTGCTGTCAATCAATCGGTTTTCAAGCCACGGTCGTCAAAATTTAACTTCTTGTCTGTCAGAAGTAACCACGCTCGGATAGCAGGGTTAATCGATAACTTTTCATCTGTCAAATTTTAACCAAAAGTCAAAATAATCCACCAAATGGTGTAGAGTCTAATAACCACTACACATCTTTCTCTTGAAGCCAGGTTAAATATTGTTCACGCTTTTTTTTTGTCGGTGGAATTTATTGAGTTTATTTTGCTGTGATCAAATTAATCGAAATTAGTTATAAGCAAACCACCAAATTATTACCTGCACCGGAACCTGGACTCGAACTCAAGACGACTGCATTTGGCAAACCTTGACACTACCAATTTCGCTACACCAACACATTGAGCTGACGTAAACAGATCTACATGACCTTCTACAACATGAAACACTTTTCTCAACTAGTTACTTTCCGGTTTGTAAAGGAGCAGAGTAAAAGCTGTAAAACTGCACACGTCCATAAATAAACCTAGTTGGCTGTAAAAATGCTTCAAAAGTAGCTCTAACACAATTTTTTACTTGAAGACAGGTTGTTTAGTTGTAGGAAAAACACTTTTAATGTTTATATAATTCAGCACGAGTGGTTGGTTGTGTAGAAGCCATCAAATTCACTTTGCTAGGTTTGTTAGCTACAAGTTGAAAGTTGATTAGTATGTGTATAGAAGTTACATTAGCGTTTATTGGCTCCTGTTATTCAATGCGACTGTCAAATTAACTAATGGTTGTGAAAAAGTTAAGTAACCCAAACTATTTTGCTAGCTTCTGCTTGTAGCTGCACCTGCAGCTTATTTTCAGCTACTTCACAGCACAACGCTGGAAAAGTTGGCTTATAAAGCTAAAAATGTTAGTTGGGTAGGCCATAGGAAAATAAGTTTGCAACTTGGAGGCAAATTGGTTCGAGAACAAAATATTAAATAGACGAAACTGCTTTTGTAAAAAAAAAATACTAAACGTCAAATTGTCTAAACTGGTAAATAGCTCGCCCACACAAACTAACTTCCTCGTCAGGCGAATCAATTTTGTGTGAAAAGGGTTGTTGTCATTCGTTCACATGCAAACATTGTACCTACTATTGAGTTGTTTTCAAACTACTCAATATCAAGTTCTACACCACTTACACAAAACTTAAACATGTTCCGGGTACCCCTGCGATAGTGACCAGCATGTAAAATGAAGCTATTAAATATTACACAAGAAAGACATTTGCTACCGGTAGGATTTTTGGTTAAATCCCCGGAACCAAACGCCCGATCGGGATAAAATTCCATAGGGTTCTATGCTAATCAAAAACAAATATGTAACATGAAACAAATTGGCTCAACCTTCGTTGAGAAAATATTGAGTGAATATTGCGATTTTGTTGCAACATTTTACTTTTTGGTCATATCTCCGGAACCATCATCCGGGATGAAATTCAATAGGGTTCTATGGAGTCAGATACAAACAAAATGAATCTAATTCTACTCAAATCAGTTCAGTCATCTTCTAGAAAAATTAGTGAGTATAATAGTTAAATTGTGAAATTTTCATCTTTTTCTTAATATCTCCGGATCAAAGTCCGATCCGGAAAAGGGAAAATAGGAACCTATGGTAATCAAATACGAATAAAATGGAACGAATAAAATCACTTTTTTTCACGCTGAGAAAAGCGAGTGACTAACACACAAAATCGATTACACACACAAATATTGCACATACACATAGAAAGAAATTTTCAGATCTCGCCGAGCTGATTCGATTGGTATTTACACTAAACCCTCCGATTTTAGGTGTACTTCAAGTGATATTATAGCCTTTTTTTACGCAGCATTTTATCCACCAAAAATAAACATTACTGTACTTTCAGTAATCCAATTTCACATTTACATTGCTAGATTTTCAGCATTTATTTTTCTTCCTGGCAGCAGCAGAATTTTTTTGTATACATCTTCGATGGATATAGCACAGACCTGTGGATATAGGTATTGATTATTAATTTGGAAGAGATGTATACTGCAGTGTACTTTATAAAAATATTTGATTGCTGGATGCGATACAAGCCGGATGGAAGAACTCCACCAAGTAAACATTTTTTTTTCTGTACCTGTTTCTGTGAATAACCCGAAAAAAGTCAAGTCAAACAGACAATACCAATAGTAGTATTAATATTTCACCATTTCATTTGTATCCATACGTATTTCGACTACAATGTGCAGTCTTCATCAGTGTCATTCTAACTAAAGATTTATCAGAATTTGACCCCCTTAAGTACTCATCCCATAGGTAAACATGTTAAGATCACAGGTATAAAAATAAAACTACAACGTTCAGAATCGTACTCTACCAAACTAATAACCCAAGAATTAAGGAAAGATGCAAAATCTTTAATAAGAAGCGATCATAATGATGTTATGATGTTATGAAATTGGGTTGTTATGAGAGAGGTGAGTACTTAAGGGGGTTAGGTTTAAATAGGTATTTAGTGGGAATGGCACTGATGAAGACTGCACATTTTAGTTGAAATACGTATCTATCATGGAAAGAAAAATTAATTAAGTGGAATTAAATGGAAGATAACCTTTTTTACACTACACTACACAATTTCAAAACTTCATTGGAATTACAATGTTTTCAGCATTAGACAGATTAAAACTGTCAGCACACGGTGATCCATTAAATATTTATTTTTTACAGCCGAGCCGTGAAATTGCAACATGGGCAAAACAAAATTAAATATAAAGGAGAACAGCCTTTAGTGCACCCCTGGGGTAAATGTCCACTTATAGAAAAACAACAATAACTTTTCCTCATGTGCATTTTTCAGGTAATGGATTGTGTTTATTTTCCACGTGGAGGTTTCACAAATAATTCCTGATCATAAAATCATATATTGACCTACCGATTCATTAAAAAAAACTTGCATTTTGTGCAAAACATGACACAGTTGTTCAAATCATTGACTACAAATTAAGCTTTCAACATCACACATCGCAAAAGAATGGAACGAATTCACTTTTCGTATATTTTTTTAGATGTTTTACTTCATGAATTACAGTTTAAAATTCTATTGAGACCTTACTTCTGACCTCTTCTGACGTAACATAAAGAAATAATCGTTTGAAATACCTCATGCCTTTGCATTCTCTACTTGCAGGGCCCAGACAACCAGAATGCACGTATATTCAAAGTTGTTTTCGTGATATACAAACATATGTACAAACAAACAATTCGTATATAATGCAAAGAAATGGCTTATACCTACAAAAGTGGAGGCCATATACGTGCATATTTTATATTAATTTTAAAGGAGTTGATTTAACATCATATGCGATTTAATCTGTAATAACAAATTCATTTTGAAAAGTCTTACGATGTAATCTGATTTAATTTGTGATACAGTACAACGAAAAAATGAGCCTTCGCATATAAGTCGGAAATTTGCATTCTATACGATTTAACTTAAACATAATGCGAGGTATGCCATTCTTATATGCGATTTTGACTTATACTGTAGCAATTTACGATACTGTCTGTACATTGTTATACGACTTCTGGTTGTCTGGGGGGTTATGGTTTGTCTCATCAAGCCGTGCATTTTACCCCAATTTATGGTGCGTTTTGGCCATTGTTGTCGTGCGTCTTGCCGCAATATTGTGGTGCACATAGCACCATGGATCAGGCGTTTTTCCCCGCTATAATTTTGGAATCGATATAAAAAATACCTTGAAAATCATGAAAAATCATCGTTTTGCAGTTCTAAATCAATCGATTATCGTAGAAAACATACACCATCACTCTTCTCTTCGCTTTGTTTTTAGCCTCCATACGCCAGCAATTGACGTTTTTGTTTAAAGGGTGCGTTTTGCACCATCCTACCCTACTTAACCTCTTACTTTTCAATCAATATCTTATTACACCTTCTTCATTGCGCGTCGGTTCACAGATGCAATTGAGAGCAACAATACAGTGAATTTCGAAGATCTGTGGCGAATATGAAATTGATTTTCTTTTCAGCGGCAGATATATTGTCTCTCCATCGGAAAAAATAGCTAGTTGTAGCTTTTGCCATAAAAACTTCAGCAAAGTATTTCCACCCTTTTGAATGGAATGATAAATATGTTAATGTGCCCTCGGTAGTCGTAAGCATAAAGCACTATCACAAAGCACACTATACTGAATGTAGTGGGTTCGATTCCTTGTCCATGCGAGGATTTGGATTGACAATTTTCTCGATGCAATATTAAAGAGGAAATGGTAAGCATGGAAGGACTCAAAGGAACACTAAGCAGAAAGCACGAGATCCAGGAGTAATTCCATACGCTATGAAGAAGATGAATGTGTCAATGGAGACTTGAATGAATATATAAGTGTGTGCTTATATTATGTGGTGGGTTTTCAATGCACCGATGACTACAGGAAATTAAAATAATAATGGAATTTTTATGCAGAATCAAACCGTGCGCAATTGATTCCAAAATTGAATTTCATATAGGATATAATCTCTCTTTCTGGTAACCACTATATTTATGAAAATGTGCAAATTCTATTTCATCACATTGCACTACTTATATTGATTAATTTACTTCTTAACTAATTTATTTATGTAGGGGAAATGGATGTTATGTCGGCCTAAATGCCCCTAACTTGGGCCCATGCATAAATTCAGCAATCGACTAAATTTTCATTAGCGACCAAAATTAGCCCATTCCTTAGATACATATGCCAACATTAGAGCCATTTCCCCTATGTTTTTTTGTACATACAGCGTATTAATTGATTATTGATTATTTTGTGATTTTTTGAAACAAATTGTACTAAATTTTGTTGAAAAATGAGTTTACATGACCAAAAATAGAGGCAAAAACAAGTCGCCTAAAAATAGAATTGAGTGTATTTTAATAACGAATATACCGAAATTCAAAGGCTGTCCACGACTAAAAGTACGCTAAATACACTGTGGGCACAATTTCGACAACAAACCATCAATGATTTGCACAATTTTGCCAAAACCTGAGACTTAGGTAGAACAAATTACACAGAACAACTTTTTCGAAGATCGCAAATCGATTCGACTTCTTTATTATCACACATGGCTGGAGTAAATTGGATCATTCGGGTGAGACGGTTTTTTTTTGTATGTTTAATTTTATTTTAAACAGGATTTAAATTTAGGAGTTCGACTAACTTGGCGGATGTCGCTTTTGCTTACTGAGTAGAAGATCGTGGGTTTACTCCCAAGCTCAACAATTACTATGGTCGCATCGCCTGCTCAAGCGAATCCTGACCCATCTCCTACCAAACTATCCAACTCCGTAGCATCTATAGGGGCGTCGGTGAGTCGCTGGTGTCCCGTTAAGTAGATGCTACATCAACAATATCCTTCCTTTCCCCGTAACGGAGAAGATGGGCATGGCCGGCAATGGTAATTGTCATGCTTTTCCTGTTCTGAACTTTGATTGGAGAACTATTCACTCCCAAATAGTTTTCCTTAAGCAATCAGAGTAAGAACGTTAAAGTTGATACATGACAGTTGCCAGTATGCAATCTACGAATTACTCCGTTACACACGCAACGCAAGCACGCAACGCAAATCGATTCGACTTCTTTGCAAAAAGTTATTAATCATGAATTTTAGGCCAAGTGCTCCATGCATACCTAAACGGTAAAAAATAAATTTCGATATTACATCCAAGAGGATGCCCTTCAATCATGTCGAAAATCTCGTGCATTTTTTGGGTATAAAAAATAAACAATTGCATTAAAAGCAACGTAATGTCAGTTTATGCACTGTATTAATGATAATTTTGTCTTTTTTGGCAAGTAATATTACATCATATTTTCGACAAGATTGAAGTGCATCCACTTTGATGTGAAATTAAAAATAATTTTTTGACGTGTACAGACGTAGGGTAATTTGCCAATTGTTGCACTACTAAGCACGTAATTTTTGGTACTTCGCGTTTTTACAAGGTTGACAACGTTTTTGAAGTATATATTCCTCAAAAAAAAACTTTCAATGCGATTAATGAAGCATTTCCAGAGCTAATTAGCAGTGTATATTCATAAAAGCTTTCCTTGTAATAAGTTTTTTTGAATGCGCCTCAGAGCCCAATTGTTGCACGCATAATTTGCATTGAAATTCTATTATTGCACACATCGTATCTAATTATTGCACACCCATAAAATATGGTTAAATGCATCTGAAAATGAATGTTTTCAGCAAGAACGATCATTTAGTGATTCTTTTAGCTGATTCAACGTAACTAAAATGTATATATTTTACTTCTATTGTTGACTTAAATCGCATAAAATTCCACAATACCGAATAGTTACGTTGCATAGCTTTAGGCATTATCCATATCGAAAATAATCCAGAACCAACAGTCCAAATGTGATCCAATTTTTGAACATTATTCCCTTTTCTTTAAATGTTGCATGGTTGATAGATGTATTGCAATTCATCGATTGTTAAAATAATAATCAACATCTTCCTGCAAAGATTAATCAATTTAATTATTCTATGGATTCCGTAGACGGATTCTGATGACTCTTGATGATCCGTAGACGGATTCCGTAGACGGATTCCGTAGACGGATTCCGTAGACGAATCCTGATGACGGATTCCGTTGACGTATCCCGATGACAGACTCCGTAGACGGTTCCCGATGACGGACTCCGTAGACCAGTACTTCCCAACCTGGGCGCCGCGAAACTTTCCCAGGTGCGCCGCGGGCTCATTAAAAAATATATATATTAAAATCCAGCTAGGAAACGTAGTTTTTCCAAATTCATTCATGACCAGTGCCTAATATTCAAATAGGTAATACAAAATTCAATATATCCTCAGTTCACTTCTGTTGTTAAGAAGTGGTCCCAAATCTCTCCCTCTGCAATAGTGAAATCCAACCAACCACCGGTCACCCGTGGCGCTGTTGTCGTAGCGGTGATAAAAATGTAAAACATCTGTCAAACGTGACTAACATCAGAATTTTCACTTTTTAAATTGGGAATTTGCCTTATTTTGTACGTTTTTGGTGATCAAAAGGTTGTAAAATTGTAGGAAAAGTAGGGGAAATTGCTCTTATGTTGGCCTACACGAAACGAAAATCAATTATTTTATTAATGTATTTCACTTATACATTTTTGCCGAAATATCAGCCTTATACATTCCATAAGACAAACCACATAGGTCCTATAAGAATGCATAAAAGGTATGTGTGACCGCTTATACATTTCATTTGAAACATGATCTTCATTAACTTTTTGCAAGGCGTCTGCTTATTATATAGTTGACTTATACATTTTATGAATAATCAGCAATATAAATTTGCCAAAAGGTATAAGGAGATTTCTATCCGTGTATGGATCTAACATTGGGCCCATCGGTCGTTATTGAAAATTTAGTCGATTGCTGAATTTATGTATGGGCCCAAATTATGGGCATTTAGGCTGACATTACATCCATTTCCCTTATATAAAAACAAAAAAAACTACATTCTCTATAAAGAAATCCGCCCATTTTACCCTTCTTACAAAGAAGGGTATAGATATCACTTGAAAAACCGATTATCGATCCGAGGCCCGGAGGGCCGAGTGTCATATACCATTCGACTCAGCTCGACGAGATCGGAACATGTCTGTGTGTGTGTGTGTGTGTGTGTGTGTATGTGTGTATGTGTGTGTGTATGTAACGAAATGAATGCGCTCACGTTTCTCAGCAACCGCTCAACCGATTTGGACAAACTCGGCGCCAAATGATAGGTCTTGGGGTCCCATTGAACGCTATTGAACGGTTTTGAAATCGGTGAACCGGTTCCGGAGATATGGCCGGAATAAGATCCAGTGAATATGGACCTTCACGCTGGATTTAACGGAAAACGTATCAAAACCATCATATACCATTCGACTCAGCTCGACGAGATCGGAACATGTCTGTGTGTGTGTGTATGTGTGTATGTGTGTATGTGTGTGTGTATGTAACGAAATGAATGCGCTCACGTTTCTCAGCAACCGCTCAACCGATTTGGACAAACTCGGAGCCAAATGATAGGTCTTGGGGTCCCATTGAACGCTATTGAACGGTTTTGGAATCGGTGAACCGGTTCCGGAGATATGGCCGGAATAAGATCCGGTGAATATGGACCTTCACGCTGGATTTAACGGAAAACGTATCAAAACCATCATGCGACACATCAAATTACTACAGAATTCAAAAATAAGATCAATGCAAGTAGTGTTAAGTGTTCCAGACCACATTGGACACACTTGGACATGTTCCGGGTACCCCGGGGAAGTTGCTTGAATATGAATTGAATTAAAACCCATTAAATCACATTAAAATACGATGATAAGGTGATTGGTAGCCTCACCAAATAGACTACACCCGGATATATTCCGGGTACCCCCAGGCAGTGGCGTAGCGTCACTGGATGACACGGGGGGGGGGGGGGGGGCTTGGTCACTGATAATGACAATAAAATAAATAAACTTGAATAAGTAAGAAGGGTCTGATCACACTATAGGTGGATAAATTCGGGTTTTTCTATTTAATATTGGTGCGCCGCGGCTTTTTTAGAAAATTTCAATATGCACCGCTGTAGCAAAAAGGTTGAGAATCACTGCCGTAGACGGTTCCCGATAACGGATTCCGTAGATGGATCCCGATGACGGATTCCGTAGACGGATCCCGATGACTAACTGCGTAGACGGATCCCAATGACGGACTCAGTAGACGGATCCCGATGACGAATCCGATGCCAAAACCCGATAGGGAATCCGATTTGGAACATTATTTTTAATTTAATTAATCTACGGATTCCGTAGACGGATCCTGATAACGGAATCCGTAGGTGGATTCCGTAGATGGATCCCGATGACGGATTCCATAGATGGATCCCAATGACGGATTCCGTAGACGGATCCTGATGACGGATACCGTTGACGGGATCCCGATGACAGACTCCGTTGACGGATCCCGATGACGGATCCCGATGACGGATCCCGATGACGGATCCCGATGACGGATCCCGATGACGGACTCCGTAGACGGTTCCCGATAACGGATTCCATAGATGCATCCCGATGACGGACTCCGTAGACGGATCCCGATGACGGATCTCGATGACGGATTCCGTAGACGGATCCCGATGACGGATTCCGTAGACGGATCCGGGGAATGCGATGGGGAATCCGATTCCGGATCCCGATGGGGAATCCGATTCCGGATCCCGATGGGAAATCCGATTCCGGATCCCGACGGGGACTCCGATGCCAAATCCCTATACGGAATCCGGTTTCGGATCCCGATAGAAAATCTGATTCCAGATCTCGATGGGGAATCGGATTCTGGATCCCAATGAGAAATCCGATTCCAGACCCCAAGAGAGAATCCGATTCCGGCTCCCGATGGGGAATTCGTTTCCAGATTCCCATGGGGAATACGATTCCGGATTCCGATGGGGAATCCGATTCTGGATCCCGATGGGGAATCCGGTTGCGGATCCCGATGGGGAATCCGATTCTGGATCCCGATGGGGAATCCGGTTGCGGATCCCGATGGGGAATCCGATTCCGGATTCCGATAGAGAATCCGATTCATGATCCCGATCGATGGGGAATTCGTTTCCGGATTTCGATGGGAAATCTGATTCCGGATCGCGATGGGGAATCCGGTTTTGGATCCTGATGGGGAATCCAATGCCAGATCCCGATGGGGAATCCAATTCTGGATCCCGATAGGAAATCTGATTCCGGATCCCGATGGTGAATACGTTTCCAGATCTCGATGGGGAATCCGATTCTGGATTCCTATGGAGAATCCGATTCCGAATCTCGATCGGGAATCCGATTCTGGATCCCGATGGGGAATCCGATCTCGGATCCCGATGAGGAATCCGATCTCGGATCCCGATGGGGAATCCGATTGCGGATCCCGATGGGGAATCCGATTCCGGATCCCGATGGGGAATCCGATCCCAGATCCCGATGGAGAATCCGATTCTGGATCCCGATGGGGAATCCGATTCCAAATCCCGATAGGGAATCCGATTCCGGATCCCGATAGGGAATACGATTCCGGATTTCGATAGAGAGTCCGATTCCGGATCCCTATGGGAATTCCGTAGACGGATCCCGATGTGGATTCCATAGACGGATCCCAATGGAGATTCCGTAGACGGATCCCGACGGGGAATCTGAACACTAATCCCGACGGGGAATCTGAACACTAATCCCGATGGGGAATCCGACCACGGATCCCGATGGGGAATCCAACCACGGATCCCGATGGGGAATAGGACCACGGATCCCGATGGGGAATCCGACCACGGATCCCGATAGGGAATCCTATCACGGATCTTGATGGGGGAATCCGACCACGGATCCCGATGGGGAATCCGAACACAGATCCCGACGGGAAACCGAACACGGATCCCGATGGGGAATCTGAACACTAATCCCGATGGGGAATCTGACCACAGATCTCGATGGGGAATCCGAACACAGATCCCGATGGCGAATCCGACCATGGATCGCGAAGGGAAATCCGATGACGGATCCCAACTGGGAATCTGAAATCGGATCCCGAAAGAGAGTGCGAAGCAAGATGCCGAAAGGGAGTCCGAGGCAGAATCTCAAAAGGGAGTCCGAAGCCAGATCCCGAAAAGGAGTCCGAAGCCGGATTCCGAAATGAAATCCAAATCCGAATTCGAAAGGTTAGAAAAAATTTAATTTAAAAATAAGGTTAAGTTAAAGTAAACTTAAGTTAATAAGATAAAGTTATATACATACTTTAAGGTAAAAGATAAACTCATGTTAAGTTTAAATAAAGTCTATGTTAAATTAAAGTTTAGGGAAGGTTAAGATAAAAATTAAATTCACGAATGACCCGAGAGCATTCAAATGACTATAAAAATAATAATCTTAATAAAAAAATTGTTCTTGTTATGATAAAATTAACAAAGTAGGAAGGTTTCGTTAAAGTTAACGATTTATAAAAGTTAACCTAATGTTATGATGTAGTTAAATTAAAATTTTGGTAAAAGTCAGTCAAAGATAAGATGAAATTAAGTAAAACTTTAAGTTATGTTAATTACTATTAAGTTTTATTAAAGATAAGTTAAAAATTAGTAAAGTTTTTGGAAATTCTTGGAATTCCTTGAAATTTGACACTATTTGGAAGTTCCTGTTAAGCCTGGATTTCGCCAAAATTAACTTAAGTTAATTTGTTAAAGTGTTAAGGTTATGTTAAAGTTAATTACATGTTAATAGCTAATTAGCTAAAGTTTAGTCAAATTAAATAAAAGTTTAGCTAGATAAGATAAGTTAAGTTGAGGTATAGTTAAAGTTTGATGAAGGTTTAGTTAAAGTTAAGTTGGAAACTAACAATTTTAAATTGGCTCACTACTTGACTAGCCTATTGGTCCCAAGCAAATCGATTAACGTATCCCATTCTAGTCAAAATTCTAGTATTACACAATGTTTGTTTTGATTCGCTTTCGATAGTTTGACGATAAAATGAGGGGTTCGTGGATTTTCCTATGTTTCGAGGGGTGCATCGATTAGCTTGGGACCGAAGAGAGTACCAGCGCTGAGCCAAAAATTTGAACACGTTCTTTTGGGAGCTTCTAGTCTTAGAGTTACCTTTATGGTACAGTGGTGAACTTTGTACGCACTTCGAAGGCCTTAAATTGCATTCAAGCTAAATGTGTAATATATCATACAATTTGCAATTTCAACAGTTTACTTTACCTACCCCGTAAGAGAAACACGGGAAAGTAAACTTTTTTTTTTATTTTATGAGCCCAGGACAAGCCTTCATTGCACAACTCAGGCATAACATTTGATAACGGCACAAAAGCATTTGTAAACAAACTTTCTAAGGCCCTTTACACGCGAATCAAAGCACGCCCACGCAAACGAACAACATAATCGGATAGGGGCAACTATCACCTTTCCGAAAGTGGTATTGATTTGCGTGGGCGTACTTTGGTTCGCGTGTAAAGGGCCTTAGAAAGTTTGTTTACAAATGCTTTTGTGCCGTTATCAAATGTTATGCCTGAACTATTCTCAAAGCAATAATCTGAAACATGATCAAATTCAAGAGTAAAAAATAACTGAAGAAATCAAATATTTTTATTGCCATATGGCATTCTTGTCTGTTGTTTGGCATCCACACATGGTGAAACGAAAAGTTGGTTTTCCATAGAGAAATACCGTTGCGGTGGTGAAGGACAATCCCTTTGTTTACGTCGTGAGGCGACATCTACTATTTGCAAGTGGGTACGTGAAACTAAGATTAACTGTCACCTTGCCGGGGACTTGGATGTAACGTAAAGGAATCTAGACAGAGCTAGAATTAGGGCGTAACAGCTTTTGTAAACAATGACTTCTTTCGATGATTTCTAGAAAGTTAAGGCTCACCAACGCAAATCAACAACATCATCGGGTATAGGAAGACTTCCCCTACCCGACGGTAATGTAGGTTTGCGTGGGCGAGCCTTGAGTTCATAGAAATCGACGATAGAAATCATTGTTTACAAAAGCTGTTACGCCCTAATTCCAGCTCTATCTAGGAATAATCATTTGAAATACCTCATGCCTTTGCATTTTCTACCTGCAGGGGTTATGGTTTGTCTCATCAAGCGGTGCATTTTACCCCAATATGTGGTGCGTTTTGACCATTGTTGTCGTGCGTCTTGCCCCAATGTTGTGGTGCATATTGCACCATGGCGTTTTGCCCGCTATAATTTTGGAATCGATTAAAAAAATACCTTGAAAATCATGAAAAATTATCGTTTTGTAGTTCGAAATCAACGATTATCGTAGAAAACATGGTTATGAATGTGTCAAATTCATGATTCAGCCATGTTGGATTTTTGTATGGGACAGCTACCGAGTTTGTTCACAATTTGCTCTAAAACCGCACGTACCCCGCCCCGCGACCTCCTCGCCTACATAGTGACAAAGTTGTATCACCATGTATATACCCACCATGGAAATAGCGAAGATTTTTTTTTTTTTTTCTTGATTTGTTTTCCGTCGATCTTGTTTTCCGTGCTGAGCACCAATGCTACCGACGCCAGGAAGGCAGCTCCCACACCTGGACCCTACCTATCGACCCATCAACTCATGAACCGGGGACCAACGGCTTTACTTCCCTTCCGAAGGAAGGCGTGATTAGAGATGTTATGCCTCAGAACATCCCGGTGGCGCCCACTGGGATTGAACACAGGCCTGCTGGGGTGAGAGGTAATCACGCTTACCACTACACCACCGGCGGCGTTATCATAATAGCGAAGATGTGCGAAACGATTTCAAAAGAGAACTCTGATTTCGCTGTATTTCGAGTACAAAGTGCAGACTTCTTCAGTGTTCTGTACTAATATTCGACGTTAATTATTCACGGAACTGTGAAATTTTGAATTTGGACATAATTTTACTTGTTTTCTTCATTTTGAATCCCCTGCAGACTCAAAAAATATGTTCGGAAGTTTCGTTGCACAAGACATTGTTTTTAGATCGTGGTAGATCTCGTAGATCAATACATCTGATCCCCGGATCGATTCTCCTAGAACATCTGATATACATGAAAATAAATTAGAAATTATGAACATAGAATAATGAATATGGTTAGAGAAGTTTCATTACTTGGAACGCTGTACAAGTCGTGGTTGATATAGTAGATACAAGTCGTGGTAATAGATCGTAAAGGATGAGCATGGCCTCTTTGCATATGTTTGTTCATGTTACATTGATAAGGCAATTGTTAAAGTTGTAGTTGATTTTATAGATCATGTAATCTGAAATCCAAAAAGATTTGAAGAATCACAAACATCTTATATGCATGAGAATTGCTTATTCATTATATGTATAGACTCTTTGAATATATTTTTATATGTATCGTTACTTGGGACACTGTTCACATACATGTTTCATTTAGTTGATCATCTTTTCAAAGCTCCAGGACGATATCATCTATAACAGCTTATATGTATGAAAATAGTTGGTATATTATGCACACAGTCTCTATGTGTTACTTTCGATATCTCGTTGATAAACGGATGTGAACTCCAGGACGATTTGGTGATCCTAGAACTTCTGACATGCATGATATACATCAACTGATATGATCTCCAGAACGGATTGGAGAATCTAGAACAATCTTAACCATACATGTAAACTATGACTATTAGGAGCATTGTTCAAGTCGTGGTTGATCTGGATGGTCATTTGATCTACAGTCCAGGACAATTTGGAGGACCTAGAACCGCTGATACACATGTACGTACAGATATCGATTCTGATATACATCATCAATTGCATCATCATCGATTGCTAAGAGCATAAAGCTGTGTTGTAAAACTTCATAAATGATGTCCAAACTAGTTTAGATAGACTGTGCTGTATAATTATCAATAATTTGGATCTCATTTTTCATAAAACAGCTACCGTCCAAGTTTTTCAGGCATAACATTATCATAAGGTTTCGGATTTGCTCTTTTTTATTTATTTTTTCTAAATAGTTAACAACACTAGGCACTTATTATTATGCTGAAGAAAGTATGTACACACTTACAAATAACTAATCTTACACGTGACGGAATCCATCTTTGACAAAAAGGATGAGACGTAAACAAACATGTTATGTAAAATTAAGTGCTCCGAGACTGAAAAGTTTGAAAGTATGTTTGATTGAATTGAATTTCGCGTCCATTATGACTCAATTTTATGTCAAAATTGATGCTCGTATATGTCAGTCTCAGAGCACCTAAATTAACATCAATTTTTCTAAGTGTGTAGCTATCTATTACCTGTAATTTTATACATCAGCCAATAATGAGATGGGTTCATATAACATCCCACCGTCCCAAAATGGATAAGGCAGTTCTCTACTCTTTTGGGCATAGCTTGTCACGTAATACACGAATATAAAAATGACAAGGTTTAAAAAGCACTCATTTAACAACTGCAAGCATAAAATTACATTATGGACGTAATATTCACAGAAGTAGTAGAATTTGAAAAATCAAAATATACAAACTCTTTGAATTTAATTTAAGATTGTTATGGTTGTTAGATAAATATGTGAAATATGTAGGTAGTAAACATCCAGTAATAACTCTCATATTTTCTACTCCAAACATGCGCTTTCCATGCAATGTGATATGGGCTGACCCTTGTGGCAGGGCCAGCAAATCATTAAGGATCATTTTCTTCCACTTCATCATTCACAAATGATTCATACAACAAAAGTGACTAAACTGTTGAAAACTCATTCAATTCACCCATGTAATCTTGTGTTACAACTGGATGGCAAACGATAAGCATTAACATTCTTCCGTGTTTGATGAGCAGCGTGGCTGGGGACAAACTTTCAGTTTTGCGCCGTCGCAATTTTTCTACTTTCAGCATATAAAAGGATCGTAGCCAGACTTGCGATGTTCATTGTCGGTAGAGTGTATCAAAGGGCCATATTAAATTAGTGCCAGTGTACAACATAGCTGTGCTCTTCGCAACTGTATCCGAATCATAGCAACAAGACAAAATGTGAGTCGTAGAGAGATTTAATCGGATTATAACATTTACAATAAACAAACTGCAAATATGTGACTTTATCTCTACAACGCTGTAGCAGTGCAAATAATAAAGAAATGATTAAATTTTAACATTCGAACAACTGACTTCAAATATGATTGTTTTGGAATAAAGTGTTAATTATATAAACGTTGATCAGAATAGACGATTGGTGTGTATTAGAGAACGGTTGATCAGAATGAAAAAGTTTCATTAAGTTTAATTATCCTAAAGTGCTTCGAAAATCGAAAAGTAATAAGCTACATTGTTTAGAATAAAATTATTCAAGACTTGGTTCAATGTGGCTAAGTATTCGTCCTGTTTTTGTGGAAGTGAATATTTTGTCAGATAGCTTGTTATTGAAGATATGATTGATAACATAAGTATAATTTATTACCACAACTGTAGTGAACACAACAAATTTGCATGGGGTACATTTATATATAATTTCCCAGTTTAAGTTAATGCATAAAACTCAGTTTAAGGTTACAGCAATAAAATTATAATTTTGCTAATCATTAAAAATAATTCGTGTGCGTGTACTTAATTTTCAATTCATCTGGCAGTTTGTCACATTTAAATAAAATTTATTTAGTTTTCATCGAACAAAGATATAAATTTAAACGAAAGTGTAAATTTCAATTTCAAATTACTCTTATTTTAAAATTGTGCAGGAAGGAAAGGTAAAAAAAGTGTTCAGATTGTAATCAGTCGTATTAGTCGGTAGTTTATTCTTCATTCAAAAATTAGTAGTTCTTCAACATAATTATATGGTTATTTGAAACTTGAACTTAATTGTCATTATTTTAGCTTCTATTTATTTCCTTTTATTTATCCCGTCCTACTTCAATTAGGAGAAGTCCTTGAACTACACAGTCAGTGTTTTTTTTTTAATATATATTTTAGACCACCGCTCCCCATAAGTAGACAGTCGTCCATACAAATTGTTCAAATATTAAATTAAACGGCTTAGGTAAATTCTCGATTAATTTTTTAATAGGCCTGTCTCAATTTGTCGATCAATAAATGAATTTACTTAGTCCTGGGCAGAGGTGGTAAATGAAATAAAAATGTTTTTTTTTTTAGAAATAAATCGCTAACCGAGCAAAGTTGGTTAACAAAATGAAAGCAAATCGATATTAAAGTTTGTAGTTCCTATCATAATGAAAACTCATTTTGATTTCAATTGTCATGACATTAGTCTGATATCATATTGTGCTTTCATTATGCTGTCAAAACTTTTTAAATGAAAGCGACTTAACTTGAAATTCTGCTGTTAACGTCTTGTTTAAAATTTAATTTAAGCTCATCTGTCGTTGAACTAACTATTATTATTTATTTGTTTTGTTTAACACATTTTAGATCATTCGTTACTTGCCCGGGGTGAGATTTGAGCTCAAGTTTTTCAGCGTGATGCTAAAGATTTACTCCAGGCCCGTACTGAGTTAAGTATTATGAATGCAAAATCAGAAATCAAATTGATTTCATTGAAAGCAAGATTAGTATTCCGTTTGATTCAACAGTGTAAAAGTTTGCTCTCAGTTTTGCTGTGTTAGCCGTGAAGTCAACCAAAATGAGATCAACTGGAGTATTCAAAATAAGTTACATCATAACAGCAACAAGCTTTGCTCGGGTACGACCAACATCTTTTTTGATAATGAAAATGTTGGGAAGATGAATTTTAGTAGTGATATGTTTATACATTAACCACTTGGACACTCAATATGACTTCCATTGAACTTGATTTGCCATTCTAATATGTTTTGAGGTGTCGCATTAAGAGGATTGGTCAAGCCAAAAACTGGCCACATCCTCAGGTCATGTTCGGGTGTGGCCAATATGGTTCTGGGGATTCGACATGACTACCATTGAATTCTCATGCAATTTAAATTAACTTAGCAAGGGATTTGGTCAAGTCAAGTGGCCACTTACCTGGAGACACCCCCTGCTTGAATATGGCCAATATGGTTCAGAACAATTCAACTTCTTTTTGAATTTGCATGTGATTTCAGGTGTCACGTGATGGGTTTTGCACTTTTCTTGTAGCTTGAAGCCGGGTTTGTTAACCATTAACGTCTTCAATGGGAATTTGCATTGAAAACGTATTGCCATATTTTCGCTGATATAACAAAACATGATCAATAAATCAGATTGTATAAATAAATTTATTATTATTTTTCAATACATGGCGAACATTTTCCGTAATCAATTTTGGTCCTTCATAGACTTCTCATTACAGTTTATAAAAGAATCTCCATTGGATATACACCACATCTTATTATTACCTACAGAGAGGTAGGGTGGTAAACTACTTCGGCCTAATCGCCCATTTTGGCCTATCTAGCAGAAAACTTCAAATTAATCCATGATTTCAGAGTTAACAAAGTAAATTATGCGTTTGGTACGATACTTTAGTTAATAAGCTACGGAACGAAGTCAGTGAGAACGCGTGATATGAAGGTTTGCACCCATTATTCCCAAATGTTAAAAGAAGCGCTCCGACCGAATCAATTTTCATCTTCATCCGATAGGCCGAAGTGAATTCATTGGCGTTTCAATGGCGTTTCAATGCGTTAGGCCGAGTTTAGAATCCGTAGGCCGAGTTTGGCGTCAAGAAGCAGTGTTAGACTTTTGACAAAATCTCAACGATTGGTTTCTCTTTTTTCAAATCTTAAGGTACGTACGGAAAGGTAAATAAATTTGGAAGCCATCAATAATAATAACATTCCGTTTGGTGGGGGGTTAGCATCCATACCTCTCACGCCAAAAGTTACGAGTTCAAATCTCACCCCCGGAAAGTCACGAATGACCCAAGAGCGTTAAAGTGACTATAATAATAAAAAAAAATCCGTTTGGTGCTAAACTGCGCTAAATTAAGAAAGACTAACTGCAGGTTGTGCTTAATAGGCCGGAAATGGGGTAGTTAACCCTATCGTTGTTTGCGGTTGGAGCTTTAGCCGGTATTAGTTTTGACCAATTCCTAGCTGCCTGATCTTTGGTAATTAGAATACAGGCCGCCAATTGTTACTTTAGTACCAAAATCCAGCTATCAAGGAATTCAGATAAAAAACCGGCTAAAACTATAGTCTTTATATTTTTAGTCTAGCGGATACAAAATGCTGCAAACTGACAAATTTGCTTTCTTAAATAATAATCTGGCGTGAAAATGCTCAAGCTTTTGCAGAACGTTTTCGTTTTACGGAACATATATATTTTTTTATCTGTTCAGTATCAATGTAAACAATTTTCGACGGAATAGGAGGAAATGTGATAAAAATATATCAATCATCTTACACTTTTCAACGCATACCTGTAAAATTACGATTCCATCCGTAAAAAATCTATCGAAAATTAAATTTTTTGTCGACTACAAATTAGCCGCGTCGATGCTCTCCATGAAAATCGGAAAAAATATCATTCAGAAACGCATTGATAAATTACCGCCTAAATTAATTTAATTTTTGTATGATTTAATTATCATCACGATCACCAAACTTGGCCACATTGATCTAAAAAGAAACAGTTATGCTCGATTAGCTCCCGCAAATGACAGTTCGAATTGGCTCCCATCATTGTCTCCGTCAGACTATGAATATAGTGACTATAGCTAAAAAATCCGCAAAAAAAGGTACACCAGAAAACTGTCGATGACTGTTGCTAGAGTTCATTAGGCTGGCGCCGTTGCTAGAGTTCATTAGGCTGGTGTAGTCGTAAGCGACCTAATGGGTCTGGGTTCAATCCCAGCCGAGGTCGGTGGGATTTTTCTGAGGCATCAAAATCTCTGATCACGTCTTCCTTCGCAAGGGAAGTAAACCCGTTGGTCCCGGCCCATGTGTTTGAATGGGTGCGATATCCTGCACATTCGATTGCCGTCAATGGAGGGCAATCGATGTCCGTCGGTGATTGGCACTAGATTGCGAAACGGGTTAAATAAAGGAAAGAAGAAGAAGAAGAAGTAGAGTTCATGGAAAAACGTGTCCACTGATGTGTGTGGGAATGTTTCATGTAACTAGATTTGACTTCCTTCGTATGGAATTTGGTTGTTAATCTGCTTTCCTATGCGATCTGCTGTACAGGTAACTGGTCATATTCTCACACAAGTTCATAGGTTTTTATCGTTTATGTTGTAAGACATTCAGAACTTTCACGTTTCTTGAGCAAGAACAGCATTATACCACAGAAGTGATAGGGCCCTAGAGGTAACTCTAAGACCAGAAGATCCCCAAGAAACGTGCTCAACTTTTTGGCTCAGCTCAGCTATCCCAATCGGTCCCAAGCTAATCGATGTACCCCTCGAAACATAGGAAAATCCACGAACCCCTCATTTTATCTGTCAAAATCTGTCAAAGAGAGCCAATTTAAAATCGTTAGTTTCCACCGGTTGATAGCGCTCGTTGTGAAAATGTTGTGCCGATACGTTATGTCCACCATAGAAGCATACGCAGAGACCAAAATACAATATGGCTAAACTAGAATGACGGGACGAGGGAAATTTGTAAAAAGAACGGCCATTGTCCAAAACCAGCATCTTTTAATATCAGGCATCCGTGTGCTAAGACGCATTTCCCCTCTCACTAGCAGAAGCTAGTGTGTGCGTAAAGGATAATTATTGTTCAGGTAATTAATTACCCCACCCTAAAACCGTAATTTAATAACGTATTAGTTGTGTTGGACCTTAAAAAGGTCATCCGTCAACACACGACCGTCTCGCGAAATGGTGGAAACAGTTTCCGATCCTAATTGTCAAGGACCAAACACATTATCTGGCCAAACAAAGGCTATAATCGCAAAGGAGTTTTCCCTTCTCGACTTGACCAAGGTAGCCTTGCCACGGATCGTGCCAACGAAGGACGACGCCTTTTATTTCACCGTCCATGTATGTCCGCTGGCCCGTCATCCGCTCGCTTCGCCAATCCGGCGAGAGTTCCGACCACACAGTAGGACAGGAGTCGCTTTGTCAACCATCCTGATTCACCGTCAACGGCAGCAGCGGTATGTACCGCTACAGTAAGCATCGAGATTAGGCTACTCGACCATATTACACGAAATTATGAACACAACAACACGCACTTAATACAGAAAGTGACGAATAAACGCATTTAAAGATAAATTAAAGTTCTCCGTTTTTGTATCACGAAACCCTGTGATTACCCAGTAGCTAGCCGACCCTAGCTGTACCGGAGCTTGCTCTTGTCGCCTGAGTCGACCGGGTGCTCTATGTTTGATCTCCGAGTAGATAGTTGGTGAGTGCTGAGTTCTTACATCCAGTAATAAATATTGTGTAAAGTTGTGGGAATGATCTTTTGTTCGGATGGGTGACCTACTATGATGGAAGATCTTATGCCAGGTGTCATCTTGTTTTAACTTATATATGTATGCATATGCCCAATGAGCATTTCACATTTTATCGAAGTTTTAAAGCATGAATAAAGTACGACAAGACAGTGATACAACCAAATTTGTTACTTGGGAGAGATCGCCAATTCCCAAAACGTATGTAATAGAAGCCTCAAGGGTACCCAATAACTATGCTCTGACGGCGTTGGCTACTTGTCTGCACCGACTGATAGTCACGATCTCGCATGCACAACAGCTACCGGAGTAATGGCATGATAGAGTAATATACCCAATATACAAAAAGAGTGACAAGTTAGAATGTGAGAACAACCGAGCGATCACTATTCTCAACTCAAACTACAAAGTGCTTTCCCATGTCATCTTTCGCCATCTATCGTGGGAAGTTATCCAGCCAGTTTTGTGGATGGGCGATCGACAACAGGCCGCTTACGATACAATTGCCCTTCAAGAGCTATGGAAGATTATGGACGAGATCGGTTTTCCCAGGAAACTGATCATACTGATCATGACTACGATGGATGGTGAGTGCTGTGTGAAGATATCGGATGCTTCATCGGACTCGTTGGAAACTCACAAAGGACTTCGACAAGGGAATGGCATTTCAACATTGCGCTAGAGGGTGTTAAGAAATAAGCGCGGTTTCATGCGGAGCATGACCTTCAATAAATCCAGCCAATTCATCTGCTTCGCTGATGGCGAGGACATTTTGGGTAGAATTTTCCTCTTTTAGGTCGTTTAATGATTTTAATTTTAAGAAATGTGATGTCAATTCTGGAATATTGAAGCATTTTATAGTCTCCTTTTACAATCACGCACGAAGAAAGATTAGAATCAGTACAATTTATACTATACGTCCTTCGTAAATTAGGTTGGACTTCATCCTCTCCCACAATATGAAGCACGCTGCAAGCTTTTTTTCCTTAATTTGTTTTCCGTCGATCTTGTTTTCCGTGCTGAGCACCAATGCTACCGACGCCAGCGAGGCAGCTCCCACACCTGGACCCTACCTATCGACCCATCAACTTATGAACCGGGGACCAACGGCTTTTCTTCCCTTCCGAAGGAAGACGTGATTAAAGATGTTATGCCTCAGAACATCCCGGTGGCGCCGACTGGGATTGAACACAGGCCTGCTGGAGTGAGAGGTAATCACACTTACCACTACACCACCGGTGCCGCTTACGCTGCATACAAACATTAAAAGAGCGCCGTGAATATGCAATGGTAAACGATATCGTTTCGCAGCGCATTGACTCAGCAGAACTTTTATCAAATTTAAATTTCCATGCGCATACTCGGCAACTCAGAAATCGAGATTTATTTGCCATAAACCATCATCGCACAACTTATTCAAAATATGGGCCATTAAATCGCATGATGGCTTCTAACAATCAATACTTTGAAACCAATCACTTTACAATGTCTCGGCATGAACTTAGACAATATTTTAACTCCATACGGAATTATAACACACAAGATGAAAAATAGGGAAGCAGACACTGCTTAATTTTTATTTAAGACAAAATTGTACTTTTTGTTTTTTCTTTCAAAGAATTTATTTTATATTTAAGAACAAAAAACCGTTTATGTGTTTGTACTAGTCTACGTTGGTTGACGAAATAAATAAAATGTGATAAAAATGTAAAACCCATCAAGAAAATAAGATAAAAAGTCATTCGAATGGGAAAATTTTCAATTCTTTTTCCATTTCCTCTTTTACTTATAGGTTGCGAACGGAATCGATGATGCATACTATTCTGTGCTGTTTTAATCCTCAACATCACATTAACTACATGCCAAGCAACTACTGCTGTTCCTCCAATATGTGAAAATGAATTAATAGACGAGATGCCCCAACGGATAAGGAAAGTCTGCACTGCCCTGGAAAATTCTAACCAATTTGCTGAAGCACTCAATGCATACATTAGGAAAGAAGCAGCAGGTATGTACAATTGAAAAACTAGCACCGTATCCGGGGAAAAATTGATCACCGGGGTGAAATTGTTCATTATGGGTTGCGTTTTTAGTTCTCACGTAGACATATTTTGGTGATAGATATCAAGAAAAACTTTAATAGCATTTCATCAAGAGACTCCAATAATTGCTTCGACGAGTTTTCTCCTAACACTAAAGTATATTTTACTGCATACAATCCAATTTTATTTAACTGATGTTCAGAAGTATTCAATACCATTGAATTTTCAAATCAATCGTTAAATGCATGCACGATGATCCAGATTGAAAAGTTACGTCTTTTTGTGCTCATAGAGTTGCAATGGTTTTTGTCATTAACTATAAAATGGTATTTTAACATTAAAATAAAGTTTTAATGAATTTGAATCATTTAATAAAATGATTTAAAACTATTAATATTGAGAAATCAATGGTTTTGTGAAATTTACAGTTATTTTAAAGAAATTGCTTATGTGCAACTGTGCATTTTCAGTTTTTTTTTTAAATTTTCCAAACCCAAATTTATTATAAAAAAATACTTGAATTGTACTCATAAGTCATTTGAGGGTTTAATAAAATTCACCCCATATCGATATTTTTAAATTTTATGTTTCAAAATTGTCCTAAAAAAACACTCAATATGAGAAGTAATCATGCAGAACGATAGAGACATCACAGCTACTGATTTAAATATGTTATAGGTAATTTCGTTGAATACAGATTTTTTTAATACCTACATTTATTTTGCCCCCAGATTACGGTACTGCTTACACACAATGTATAGCATATATCATATTATGGGATCAAGTTCAAGTTTCACGTCGTACTCTGAGCACTGACTTGTTCCGTAAATGTCTCGTAAAATACTATCTATCCAGGATAGCCTGCATTTTCCCCGGATAGGACGAACTTTCCTGTGTGATGCTGTTGGTTTGCTTGAGCAAGTTGTCCTTCTTGAGGGATTTGCCTAAAACTAGCATTTCATGACCAACGCATTTCAGACTCGACCCTTTCCAAATTCCATGAAACTTTGCATAATTTGCAAGACACCAAACGCCTAAGGCTTAAATCAAAAGTACGAAGACTACTTTCCAGGTAAATTTCCATCCTGGACCACCGTGCAGTGCTGAATTGCTTTTGGCATTTTTGTGAAATCAATCACCGAGACAATATTGAGTTCATATTCCAATTATTGAACACAACATCTCTCTTTATTAAATTTTTTTTTCATTTTTACAGCACTCCTGTATCAGGGCGAGGATTTATTGGCACCAAGCAGCAATGGCAAACGTACTGACGTGGACCACGTGTTTTTACGTTTTGGACGGAGACGCTAATTTCCACTCACATTTTATCATTACGATTGGTTGATTAATTGTGTTACGGTTCAATGCAGTCTGATTACATTCGATCAAAAAGGTTGATGTTGTTGAGGAATATAGGAATATAGGAATATATATATATATATATATATATATATATATATATATATATATATTTATATATATATATATATATGTATTTTTTTTTTCAATGAAATTTGTTTGGATTGATGACACGATTTCAGCGCTTTGTGATGTATATTTTTGAGAAATAAATTCATGGAAGGTAACAACAGGCCCCTAATGTGATTTCGTTTTAGGATATAAAATTACTGTAAATATGTAATTCCATTCCCAAGAGATGCTATGAAAGCCAAATTTGAATAAATGATCACATTTACAAACGAATAACTGATAATTGTTTCCTAATATTTCACCATCTTACGTAAAGTTTTAATGAGCTTTTAAAGCACTCTACAAGTCTAAATCATGATCTACAGAACCCTCATAAATTCAAAATTGTTACTTTGGTAGCGACGATTGCGTCATTTACAAGCACACATTTACGCGTTACAGTTTATCTTTGGGAGCAGGTTAAAAAATTCCAAGAGTACCTGTATTTGGTATTCATTGACGAAGAAAAAGCTTTCGACCAACTCAAGCACGAGAATCTGTTTGACGCCCTGAGGCGCAGATGAAATAGTCAGAATCAGCGAAGTGCAATACGGGGCATTCATGCGCAGAGTCCTGTATGATGGAGCCTTGTCCGATCCAAGGATGTATACTATCACTACTGTTCCTCATCATAATCGAAGAGATCATGGTAGTTGCAATTATCCGTGTACCGTGGGCTGATCTGGCAGCCTATTGCTATGGAGCATATCTACGACTTCAATTTGGCTGATTCTATTAGAACAACGGTGCTCTGATATGCAGAAAAAGCTCAAAAACCTATCCAAACGCTCCTCTGCGGAAAATTTTACCATCAACATCAGCAAAACCAATTCTTGGATATCAACAACCCTGAGAAGCTGATATCAACAGAAATTCGAGAACGTAAATGGTGAGGGTCGACCACACACTAGGAAGGGGTGGGAAAGATATTTGCAAGCAAGGATTGGAACCCGGCAGGAGATCGTAGCAGATGCTCAGAGGTTCATGGTGGAGGAGCCTCATTAAGGAAATCAATCAAGCTGACAGGAATTTAATCTAGGCCCAGGTTAAAGCAAAAGTAAGCAACCGAAGTCGACCACGCCAATCGCTGGTAGTGTGTCCGAATCACAGTTCGTGACCTGATCCCACAGCTACAGTGTGCGCCACCAAACCAGGCAAGCCAACTTACCCTTGTGGTTCGTTGAAGCCTCGAGTCCGTCACCATACTCGAGGGGCGTACAGGACAGGTAGATGCGTCCACCCCTGGCCCAAGAAGGTGACGCGGTACCAGAGGAAGGAGAGGAACGACGACGACGGCAGTGGCAGGTAAAGGGGTCCCGAAGACAAAACGAGGAGTAGTGCTAGCACAAGGTAAGAGTAGTCAATTTAGGAAGTGGGAGACGTCAGAATTTAGACCGTCCGTGGAGTGAGAAGGAAATGAGTGTTAACAAAAACGAATAAAGTGGGAGTTTGTCTTGAGTGTACTTTAAGTGTTTTCTTGGTTCGCGTCAATAGCACTGAATGATAACAGCCAATAAATGCTAATGTCACTTTTATACACATGCTAATCAACTTTTCACTTTTAGCTGCAAAACAAAGCTAATAAAGTTAATATGTTACGCTTGCTGAATGACATAAACATCAAAAGTGTTTTTTCAACAACTAAACAACCAGCTAATAAACTGTGTTAGCGCTACTTTGGAAGCATTTTTACAGTCAGCTAGGTTTATTTTTAGACGCGTGCAGTTTTATAGCTTTTACTCTGCTCCTTTACAAAGCTGAAGTAACTAGTCGAGAAAAGTGATTCATGTGCACTATTATACAGTCTCTACTCAGCGATTTTATTGTAGGAGGGCATACTTATTTATTTATTTCGTCAACCAACGTAGACTAGTACAACTAATACAGTTTTGTTTTCTTAAATATATATTTATATAAAAAAGTAGTGTCAGCTTTCTTGTCTTTTCTTTTATGAGTTGTTATTTCTTATGGAATAAAAATATTGCTTTAGTTTATGCTGAGACATTGTAAAGTCCATGGTTTCGCAGTGTTTATTGTAAGAGGCCATCATGCGGTTTAATGGCCCATATTTTGCATAATTTGTGCGATGATGTTTTATGGCAAATAAATTTCGATTTCGGAGTTGCCGAGTGGGTGCATGGAAATTTAATTTTGATAAAAGTTCTGTTGAGTCAATTCGCTGCGAAACGATATCATTTACAAATGAAACCATTGCATTTTCACGACGCTCTTTTAATGTTTGTATGTTTATAAGCATGCAGCGTCCTTCATATGATGGAAGAGGAAATGAAGTCCAACCTAATTTACGAAGAGCGTATAATAGAAATTGACGCGCTTATTATTATTGTCACGACGAGACCCCCCGTCGCAATTCAACTGTGGTCGGATGAGCTACGATCCCCACAGTGGCCGATCAACCATGAACAAAGAGGGAAAGAGAGATAGAAAACGACATTGGAGTTCAGAACAATGGTCAATGATAAACAATGATACGTGAATTAGCTTAATCTAGTAATTACAGTTATATCTAACGGTGAAAATTATACAAATAAGCTTAAAAGTAGATTACGCAAATAAAGTTACGCCAGCTATCAGTAGGTTAAGTGATTATCCTGGTTATTTGTAATATATCCGTGCGAGATCATGCTATTTGTTCGCACATAAAGGTAACACATGCATTACGTAAAATGATGAGGATGAATTCATAATCTAATACTAACTATTTCTAAAGATAGGATAAATTCTACATAGCTTAAACCTACTTGGCGAAATTAGAAGTTGCTTAAACATATTAGTAAACGGTAAATTAAAGCGTAAGTACGTTGAAATT
The DNA here is from genome assembly GCF_037179485.1 of Ochlerotatus camptorhynchus. Lineage (NCBI taxonomy): Eukaryota > Metazoa > Arthropoda > Insecta > Diptera > Culicidae > Ochlerotatus > Ochlerotatus camptorhynchus. Next base: position 474,121 of record NW_027041172.1, read on the forward strand.
ATTGAATTGTACACCTAACCTATAGGACCATAATTTACTACAGTGCTTTCCACAACTTATCGCCCATTGATTCGTGATAAGATCCCAATGTTCAAAGGTTCACCAACAATTGTAAGTTTAATGTAAGAAAGTATCCTAGCTACATACTAATAAAAGTTTATTCTAGCTTAAAGCTTACCACCACGAAAGCCTGGTTTGCTATTAAAGATTGTGGAAAATCTATCCCCGCAACATTCTTTAAGAATTGTTGTACGTGGGTTGTCGGAATGGAAGGACATCACAACCAATCGACGTATCAATGCAAATCATGCGATCGTCCAAATTGGGCAGATACGCATATGGTTGCATGTGATCAGTGCCGTCAATGGGAGCACTTTATTTGTGCCGGCGTGACTCAAGCCGTGCAAAGACGTCCATACATTTGTAAGCAGTGCCAGGAGGAAAATGCAGCGTCCCTCCGAATACTGCGGCCACGTTCAAGAGGTAACCAGTCCACTAAAACGTCTGAAGGGAGGCCATCCAAGACGTCAGAGGTAAAAGTTTCTTCAGACAGAGGAAGTAAAGCGCAATCGGCTATCCGGAGCAACAGTACTAGGTCGTCGGCTGTACAGAAGCAGTTAGAACTGGCAGAGGAAGAGGCTAAACTAAAGGAACAAGAGCTCAAGGAGGAAGAAGAACTCCGACAACGCGAGCTCGAAGAAGCACAACGCCAGTTGGAGGAGAAGCGGAAGTTGCTGGACGAGGAGCTACGTTTGCGTCAGCTAAAGCTGGAAGTAGACAAAGCACATTTGCTGAAACAGCAGCTTATCCGCAGAGAGTCTTTGGAGAAGAGGACGGAGATCATGTTGCAGATTTCGGAACGTGGTAGTGTAGTGACTTCCATAGCAACCTCACGAGAAAAAGTTACGGAATGGTTGAATGTTAATCAACCTTATGGGAAGACTGGTGGGAAGGAATTGGAACCACAAGATGGAAACAATTCCAGAATGGTCCCTCCGGCCCCAGAAGAGCTACTGCCCGAAGGAGTCTCTTCGATGTCAGTGAATGTACCCACTTGTCGTGGTACCCTTTCATCTATATCTCAACCAGCTCACTCATGTACAGGAACATCACCTCGGAAAACCACAATCCCACCTCTAGAGATACCATCACTCATCGTTAGAGAACCTTTTCGTCGATACATATCAACCTCGGAACCTATTCCTTGAGAAAAATGGCCTCCTATCGTACCAGATCCGTATCACTCGCCGGTCTGTGATCAACGCACTCAACACGATGATAATTCAGTTTCCATGACATCGTCACCGCGTCGCAGTCCATGGAACACCCCCTTACGACATAGTTCTCCGGTGGTCTCCGAACCAGTTGTTCCTCAACATACATCTCCAATGTTTCATCACCATTCGAGAGAAGATGAACATCGGGATTATCCGAGCCCTAACCATGGAATCAGTTACAATGGAGAGGTTTACAATCGGACCCCACGACAGCAAAGTCCACCGAGAGTTAGAAATCCTCCTTTTCCACGTGGTCCACCGTTGGTACGTTATCCACGGACTTTGATCAACCCGCCGATACCACGTGATCCTCCGATACCATGTGATCCTCCGATACCACGAGATCCTCCGATGCCACGTGATCCACCAGGTGCTCTTAGTTCTCAGCAAATAGCTGCCCGACAAGTGGTCGGAAAGGATTTACCCACTTTCAACGGAAACCCCGTGGACTGGCCGATGTTCATCAGCAGTTTTGAACAGTCTACGATTAGTTGTGGATACTCCAATGCTGAAAACCTCGTTCGTCTACAACGGTGTCTCGTTGGACATGCTCGAGATGCAGTACGAAGCAGACTTCTGCTGCCAGCCAGCGTGCCACAAGTAATGAACACTCTACGAACACTTTATGGACGCCCGGAACTACTCATCAGGTCCCTGCTCGAAACTATCCGCAGGACACCAGGCCCTAGACATGACCGGCCCGAATCGATCCTCGAATTTGGACTGGCAGTTCAAAACTTTGTTGATCATCTCCAAGCAGCGCAGCAAGTAGACCATCTTTCGAACCCGATGCTCATGCAGGAACTGGTAGAGAAGTTGCCAGGACCAATGAGGATGGATTGGGCTGCATTTAAGAACCAACGACTTCGAGTAACTGTTCTGACGTTTGGGGAGTTCATGGAAAGATTGGTAAAGGCGGCCAGCGAAGTGAGTTTCGAGCTTCCTGGGTATCAGAAAATCCCGAGAAATGAGAAGCAGCGGTCAAAGGAGAGGGCAATGGTTCAAACCCACTCTTCCGGTAATTCTGCCGGATTCAAGCAGCTCAGTGCAACCGGAAATCCACGCAAATCAGCTCGAACATGCTGTTCCTGTAGTCATGAAGGCCATAAGATAGCCGAATGTGTAAAATTCAAGCAGCTAGGTATGGAGGAACGATGGAAACTAGTAACGGACAAAGGCTTGTGCAGGACGTGCTTGAACAACCACGGAAAATGGCCGTGTAAGTCATGGAAAGGATGTGGAATAGAAGGGTGCCGTTTGAAACATCACACACTCCTCCACTCCAATTCCAATCCCGCCTCGTCATCGCATTCCGTGAACATTTCGTCGAATCAACTCTCATCTAACGAACATCAACCACTATTCCGGATTCTACCGGTAGTTTTATACGGAAAGGAGAAAAGCATAACTATTTTCGCGTTCATCGACGAAGGCTCACAAATCACTCTTCTGGAGGAAAACGTTGCGAAGGACCTTGGCGTTGTGGGCCCTACGAAACCACTCACCCTACAGTGGACAGGAAACATGACACGCAAGGAGCCGCGGTCTCAGCAAATCAACTTTGAGATAGCGGGGAAAAACAGTAGTGCTCGTTACGATCTTTGCCAGGCACGTACAGTGAGCTGTCTGGTTCTACCTTCTCAACGCCTGAACTACCGTGACATGAGTCAACGATTTCCTTACCTCAAAGGCCTGCCACTAGAGGATCACGATCTAGTCCAACCAAAATTACTGATCGGACTAGACAATCTTCGACTTGGAGTTCCACTGAAACTACGCGAGGGAGGTCCCCAGGATCCAATAGCCGCTAAGTGTCGTCTCGGCTGGGGAATATATGGGTGTTCATCAAAGCAATCAGCACCAAGGGCTTCAGTCAACTTCCACACTGCTGCTGCGCCCGATGCGGACTACATGCTGAACGAACAACTGAGAGATTTCTTCACGATGGAAAACTGTGGAGTATCCACTACCTCAGAAAAACTAGAATCTGAGGATAACAGGAGAGCAAGAAGATTGCTCGACGAGACCACACGGCGTACATCATGCGGATTTGAAACGGGTTTACTGTGGAAAGTCGACGCACGAGAGTTCCCGGATACCTATCCCATGGCCATCCGTCGAATGAAGTCCTTGGAAAAGAAGCTGCAGAAAGAACCATCATTGATGCAGCGAGTTCAGGAGCAGATAACGGAATTCGAGTGTAAAGGATACATCCACAAGGCCAGTGCAACAGAAATTGCTGAAATAGACTCGCGAAACACTTGGTTCCTTCCGCTAGGTGTAGTCATCAGCCCGAAAAAACCAGGAAAGATCCGGCTCATTTGGGATGCTGCTGCGAAAGTCGATGGGACTTCGTTCAACTCACACCTTTTGAAAGGCCCGGACCTCCTCACTTCTCTGCCTAAGGTCTTGAGTGGTTTTCGCTTGTTTCCGGTTGCTGCATCCGGAGATATCAGGGAGATGTTTCTGCAAATCAAGCTACAATCTAAGGATCGCAAAGCGCAGATGTTTGTATTCCGCAACAGTCCTGATCAACCATTGCAAATCTACGTCATCAACGTTACTATGTTTGGGTCCACTTGTTCTCCAGCTTCAGCACAGTTCGTGAAGAACTTGAACGCTGAAGAATTCGCTCAGCAGTATCCCCGTGCAGCTTCCGCCATCAAGGACCATCACTACGTGGACGACTACTTGGACAGCTTCAGGTCGATCCACGAAGCGATCGAAGTGGTAAACGAAGTGAAGCTTGTCCATTCAAAAGGTGGATTCGAAATACGAAATTTCCTATCCAATGAAGAAGAAGTGCTGAGGGGAATCGGAGTAGCGGATGCAGAAGTCTCGAAGGATCTCTCTCTTATACGGGCGGAAACAACTGAATCCGTGCTCGGCATGAGGTGGATTCCCAAAGAAGACGTCTTCACCTATACCTTTGCAATGCGAAATGACTTGCAATCAATCCTCAACGAAGCCCACATCCCAACAAAACGCGAAGTACTGAAAGTCGTCATGAGTTTATTTGATCCAATGGGTTTTGTATCGTACTTCCTAGTGCATGGAAAGGTGCTGATGCAGAACATCTGGGCAACAGGAATCGATTGGGATGAAGCGGTGAACGAGGAACTGTACGATCGTTGGCGACATTGGATTGGTTATTTTCCCCAGCTGGATACCTTGCGAATTCCACGGTGCTACTTTCAAACGCCATTTCCGGACAATTTCGATCAGCTAGAGCTCCATGTATTCGTCGATGCCAGTGATTCTGCCTACGCTTGTGTAGCGTACTACCGGCTTCCAACTCAATCCGGCATACAGGTGGCCTTCATTAGCGCAAAGACGAAGGTTGCACCTCTCAAGGTTCTTTCAATCCCTCGTCTAGAATTGAAGGCTGCTGTCCTTGGAATCAACCTTCTTGAGGCTATCCAAGGTTATCACACCTATCCCATAAGTCGACGAGTTTTTTGGAGTGACTCCAGTACAGTACTAGCCTGGATTCGATCAGACCACCGTCGTTACAACAAATTCGTTGCCGTTCGCATCGGTGAAATTCTCACAGCAACTGATGCACGCGAGTGGCGATGGGTCCCCTCTGAAATGAACACTGCCGACCTCGCTACCAAATGGAAGAATGGCCCCAACTTCCTACCAACTAATCCATGGTTCTGTGGTCCGGCGTTTCTTCACCAACCTGAGGAATGCTGGCCTCAACCATCCCAGGCCAGTCCAACTAAAGAAGAACTTCGATCAAGTCACACTCATTACACAGCTCCTCAGTTAATTGACGTATCCAGATTCAGCCGGTGGACGACGCTACAGCGAACAATGGCTTTCGTGTTCCGATTCATCAACAACCTGCGCCGTAAAAGATGTGGATCCAAGCTGGAACTGGGCGTCTTCGATCAGCACGAATTAAAACGTTCAGAAGAAGCACTATGGAAGGTAGCCCAAGCTGAAGCCTTCCCAGAAGAAATCACCATTCTTTCTGGGTCACAAGGGTCTCCCGAAGCGCGACACGACCGTGTTGCCAAGTCAAGTTCGATCTACAAGAACTGGCCATATCTCGACGAGCGTGGAATACTTCGGATGCGTGGTCGAATCGGTGTCGCATCCTTTGCACCGACCGAAGCTAAGTACCCCGCCATCCTTCCCAGGCAACACCTAATTACGTTTCTTCTTACAGACTGGTACCACCGCCGTTTCCGCCACGCCAACCGAGAGACCGTAACCAACGAAATGCGTCAACGTTTCGAAATCGCCAAGCTTCGTGCTTTGATCGCGAAGGTGTCGAAGACCTGCATGATTTGTCGACTGAGAAAAGCCATGCCCAGTCCTCCCGCAATGTCACCGCTTCCGAAAGCCAGGCTACAACCGTTCGTCCGACCATTTACCTACGTCGGATTGGATTACTTCGGACCTGTAATGGTGAAAGTAGGTAGAAGCCAGGTGAAAAGATGGGTAGCCCTATTTACCTGCCTCACTATTCGTGCCGTGCACTTGGAGGTCGTGCACAGTTTATCGACGGAATCGTGCATCATGGCAGTGCGCCGTTTCATCGCACGTCGTGGTTCCCCTGCTGAGTTCTACTCGGACAACGGAACATGTTTTCAAGGCGCTAGCAGAGAGCTAAAAAGGGAAGAAGTACAGGCAAGGAACAACGCTCTAGCTACTACGTTCACGAATGCGAATACTCAATGGAGATTCATTCCACCAGCGGCTCCACATATGGGTGGAGCGTGGGAGCGTCTAGTTCGATCGGTGAAAGTGGCAATGGGAGCCGTAGCTGACGCTCCTCGCAGACCAAGTGATGAAGTCCTGGAAACGATTCTCGTAGAAACCGAAGCGATGATCAACACGCGACCGCTCACCTACATCCCACTCGAATCGGCAGACCAAGAAGCTCTAACGCCTAACCACTTTCTGCTGGGATCTTCCAATGGTGACAAGATCCGGCCGGACGAACCTATTAATAGCCCGGCGGTCCTGCGTAGCAGTTGGAAGCTAGCACAGGCCATCACCAACGAGTTCTGGTCAAGATGGGTGAAGGAGTATCTGCCAGTGATAACACGAAGAGGAAAATGGTTCGAAGAAGTTCGGGACATAGCAATCGGTGATCTGGTGTTGGTAGTGAGTGGAACGGTGAGGGACCAGTGGACTCGAGGACGAGTGGAAGAAGTTATTCCTGGACGGGATGGACGAGTCCGTCAGGCCTTAGTCCGGACAGCATCTGGAGTACTGCGACGACCAGCAGTGAAACTAGCGGTTCTCGACGTTTCGGAGAGTAGTAAACCTGATCAAGGAGATCCAGTGCATCAGGAGCATCACCAGGGTTTACGGGTGGCGGAATGTCACGACGAGACCCCCCGTCGCAATTCAACTGTGGTCGGATGAGCTACGATCCCCACAGTGGCCGATCAACCATGAACAAAGAGGGAAAGAGAGATAGAAAACGACATTGGAGTTCAGAACAATGGTCAATGATAAACAATGATACGTGAATTAGCTTAATCTAGTAATTACAGTTATATCTAACGGTGAAAATTATACAAATAAGCTTAAAAGTAGATTACGCAAATAAAGTTACGCCAGCTATCAGTAGGTTAAGTGATTATCCTGGTTATTTGTAATATATCCGTGCGAGATCATGCTATTTGTTCGCACATAAAGGTAACACATGCATTACGTAAAATGATGAGGATGAATTCATAATCTAATACTAACTATTTCTAAAGATAGGATAAATTCTACATAGCTTAAACCTACTTGGCGAAATTAGAAGTTGCTTAAACATATTAGTAAACGGTAAATTAAAGCGTAAGTACGTTGAAATTATTGAATTGTACACCTAACCTATAGGACCATAATTTACTACAGTGCTTTCCACAACTTATCGCCCATTGATTCGTGATAAGATCCCAATGTTCAAAGGTTCACCAACAATTGTAAGTTTAATGTAAGAAAGTATCCTAGCTACATACTAATAAAAGTTTATTCTAGCTTAAAGCTTACCACCACGAAAGCCTGGTTTGCTATTAAAGATTGTGGAAAATCTATCCCCGCAACAATTATGAATGGGGCGGGGCAGAAAGTATCTTTTGGGCAGAATATGGAAAAAAAGGATGGACTTTAGATGTTAATCTAATTGCATATAGAGAGTTACCAGATATGTTTTACAGTCAGTTGTTGGTAATTTACCAACATAATATCATCGAATATGCCTTTCAAGCAATTTTTTTTACTCAAATTTGAAAGTTTTGGTGCGGGAAGAAATTAAGGGAAAACTTTTGTTTTTAATTGACCTAGAGATCCGCGAATTTTTCTAAATTGCATGCAATCATGAGCATAGAGCAAATGTGTCATCGCCATATCAATTCTTCTAGTAAGTGGCAAGAAAACAGTTTTTTGGATGTCCGGAATCTACGGAAAATAGTCAATTCCTAAAAGTAGACCTAGAGATCCACCATTTTGTCTAAATTGTATACAATCATGAGCATAGAGGTATTACCAACAATCAATACGAAACTAACGATTTTAAATTGGCTCACCACTTTAGTAGCCTATTGGTCCCAAGCAAACGATTAACGTACCCTATTCTAGTTGAAATTCTATTACTACACTATGTTTGTTTTGATTCGCTATGAAAGTTTGACAGATAACATCAGGGGTGTGTGGATTCATGCAGAACATGCAGGGGTGAGTGAAATAGCTTGGGACTGCTTGGGACCGTTGTTCTGGTACTGAGTGAGCCAAAAATAATAATGATTTTCTTCGGGACCCAGTGGTCTTAGAGTTACCTCTATGGTATTACCATAGAGGTAACTCTAAGACTAGAAGGTTCCAAAGAAACTTGCTCAACTTTTTGGCTCAGCTCTGGTACTATATTCGGTCTCTAGCTAATCGATTCACCACTCGAAACATATGATAATCTACTAACCCCTCATTTTATCTGTCAAACTTTCATAGAAAACCAAAACAAACATAGTGTAGTACTAGAATTCCGACTAGAATGGGATACGTTAATCGTTTGCTTGAGACCAATACGCTAGTCAAGTAGTGAGCCAATTTCAAATTGATAGTTTCGTATTGATTGTCGGTATTACCATATCGATTCTGCTACCGAGTGACCAGAAAACAGTCATCTGGATATCCGGAATCACCGGGAATATGGTCAATTCCTGAAAGTAGACCTAGAGATCCGGTTTTTTTTTTTATAAATTGCATAAAATCATGATCATAGAGAAAATAAGCCATCACCATATCGATTCTGCTTCCGGCCAGATAATGTCCTTTCGGATTTTTAGATTCACGTTGAAATGTATGTAAGTTTTACAATGCTCAAACAACGAAAATTAGTGTAATGAGATCAACTTTGTGCGAGAAAAATCACTTTTTCATTGTTAAGATGCTTAACAACCCCCCTATTTTACTGTTAATTTCTCAAATACTATGATTTTCATTGTTGTGAACCATGAATTTCGTTGTGATTTTATGGTAATGGACAAAAATGTCCAATGTTTTGACATTAAATATCATGGTTACAATGACAATGAAAATCATTGTATTTTTATTGGATTTTTTTTACGGGAAGTATCCTGAACAATAAATGTTTCAAAAATGCAAACATGAAAACGAAAAAATGTCAACTAAACTTCACGATTACTTCACCAATCGGTCAATAATACTCTACTAATTCAATAATACTATTTTTCTTAGAATTTGTTCCACCTAACAAGCATTCCGAATACTCCTGGGAAGTTGGTTGGCGACACAGCAAATTTACATGAGTATTCAAAATCAAAATCATTGGTGATCATATTGAGGGTCCAGACTCGGGTTCAGGACCACATTGACCACATCCGGACACATTCCCGATGCTTCCTGGATTCTGACTAGAGCCACGTGTGACTCATTAAATACAAAGATAATTCAAAATCAAAACCGTTATCGGCCTCATTTAGTAGCCAGGACCACATTAACCACTGGGATATGTTCCAGGTACCTCGGGTTCAACAATTGAGTTCCGTTATGGAACACATCAATAATATTCAACATTGAATGGGCATCATTAAATTGATATCATTCGGAAATTGTCTGAAGCGAACCCCACACGTATCAATATATTGACGCGAAGGGGAATTATTGTCAATGATATTGATGATGTGAATACGGAAATATTGTCAATACCGATGTATTGAAGTCAATATAGAATGTATTGACAATACGATTATTGTCAATAAAAGCAACCGTTTAGGGTCCACTTAAGGTCACTCCCCTGAATCCGGTATTGAGTATTTTTATCGGAATTTCAATTTGTAAGTTTGAATATACTATTTATCATTTATATGAAGATGTGATTAACCCTACATGGAAAAAAATGATTGTAATGTAATAAAGAAACATTCATAAATGAACGTATCGCAATTTTATTTATTTTAAATAAGTTGGTTGGTATTTTATTTGTTCTCCCAATTGATAAGAAATCAGAAAAATCGTCAAATCTCGACTAGAAATTTTCTCGACTTCCCTGAGCTTTGAGTATCATTGTGCTTGTCACACAATATACAAATTCATTCATTGATGTTGGCATCAAAAATTCTCAATTAATATCTATGGAAGTGCATCTAGAACACTAAGTTAAGAGCCGGCAAAATGTTCGCAACAGAAGCGTAAAAATCCTAGAAGAAGAAGAAGAAGAAGAAGAATAAGAATAAGAAGAATATGAATATGAAGAAGAAGAGTTTACTGGTTGCCTGGGTTGTCGAAGTTCTATTAGAACTAGCGTCTTCACTCAACAATTATCTTCGCTTTCCCATCGAGAGCATCACAAAGCCCCTTTTCACATGAGGTTACAAAAAAATTTCATCATTACACTGAAGTCTTTTTTACACGGTTTTTTACGACGATGTTTGAAATAATGCAGTTAAAGAGCCTAATTCTATAGGAAAAGACTTAGTAAAATAAACAAATTTCAGCACTTCGGATAAGTTGAGCGGACATCCTTAACGAGCTATTTAGAAACTTACCCTCTTCAGTAAAGTTGATCAGGAAGTCAATACCTTCAAGATGGTGAGCAATAAAGTTATTCTTTTCGATAGTGAAGATTTTTGGAAAAACGTGGTTTTATGCGACGTTTTTTTTCAAAAAAGTTATTTTTTTTCACACGGATTTTTTATTTTATGTCCCATAAAAAGACTTTAGTCTAAATGTGGTTTTACTGCTTCAGAAATATCACTTATCCCGTATTTATAAAAATTAATTCTATATTAACTTACATGTTATGTCCTGAGTCGTAAACCCCTTCACCTGAAATGTAATGAAATTTAAAAATGCTCCTTTATTGACTAAAGGCCGCAGAAATCGTCAATTTTGCAACGTGATTTTTTGATCATCTTACACCTGCATTAGCTGCACCGGTGGTGTAGTGGTAACCGTGATTATCTGTCACCCCAGCAGGCCTGGGTTCAATCCCAGTCGGTGCCCCCGGGATGTTCTGAGGCATAACATCTCTGATCACGCCTTCCTTCGGAAGGGAAGTAAAGCTGTTGGTCCCCGGTTCATGAGTTGATGGGTCGATAGGTAGGGTCCAGGTGTGGAAGCTGCCTTGCTGGCGTCGGTAGCATTGGTGCTCAGCACGGAAAACAAGATTGACGAAAAATTCCTAGACCGGACCGGGAATCGAACCCAGCCTCCTTCAGCATGGTCTTGCTTTGTAGCTGCGCCTGTACCGACTGAGCTAAGGGGCGCCCTTAGAGGTTTGCGCCGATTCAAAAATGGTCGGCGGCGGCGGCATCATCGAAGTCACGCCGATACCACTTTTATGCGGCGGCATGAATCGTGGCATTTCTTGCGCTCATTAGTATTTTTTTACAAAACGAACAATGAATATGCACGGTCACGGTCGCACAGTTTACATTTCTTCAATTATATAACGTATCCGTAAGGATCCGCTAACATCGATAATCATGAACATATGTATGGTCGGGTGGGGCCAGAGTGCCACCTTAACAATTGTAAGTTCTATATATGCCAAATACTGGATATTTATAGGAGCTTGTAAACCATATTGCAAATTTATATTATTGCAATGTAATGCAAATTATATCTCGTCAAAAGTTTTTTACGATTTTTTCGAAATGTCATCTCAAATCTTTTTTGAAATTTCAATGGGCAAGAGTGCCAACCCCTATGGGACAAAAGGGCCATGCGTCTTAAATTGAATGAAATTGATGAATGCTTATTTATAAACATAGCTTTTTGATTATTTATCATGCTAGCAACAGCTGTTATTGTTTATTCAATTTAACTATTGAATTTTACAATATTATTCGATGCATAACAAATGAACTACATTACATTTGTGTGTAATTTACATTTATGTGTAATTTTATTCATAAATATAGGGGTGACACTCTTGTCCCGTGTGAGGTACATTTTTAAGAAAATTATTTTTGACTAATTATAGGGAATATTTATATATTCTTTGTTATTGGTGTTTCAATTATTCATTATTAGTGATGCCTCAATGCAGGAATTGTAGAAAACAATACATATTTGGAAATTAAAAAATCCTTATTTTATGATGTCCAATTATTATAAGTTATTTCGATTTTTGACACATCAGCACAAAATGTTTTTTTTTTTTGCAATTTGGACAGAACTTTATATAATGCTGCATAGGTACACCATTCATAGTTTCATGGGTGAATTAGCACTAAAAGCATGTTTATTTTCAAAATTATAGGGGGTGGCACTCTTGCTTCACCCGATCCTATTAACCGTGACGTTTCATCATCATATTTTTTTATTTTTAATTTGTGAGATCTTAAAACATGCGCAAATTGCAATTAGTCTAATTCGATTAAAATCACAGCATTTTAACATCAATGCAATTTGAAACATTTGTTCACTTCCAAAATGCACAGACAGCTCATTTGGTCAAAAATGGCTAAGTTGTAATTTCCCGAGAATTCGACAATTTGGAATAAAAAAAGGGAAGTTCCTTGAACTAACTGGAAACAATCGTTATGCCTGTCACCTGACGCAATGCTAATAGGGTTTAGAGCAAATTTTTGGTATTCCGCACTTTATCCCTCTTTTTCAAATGGATTGTTTTTAATTGAATGTTTCTACTATGGGTAGCTAATAAATGTATTCACCTTTCCATACGTACTGCTACCTAGATTTGATAAAGAGTAACGAATTGTTGAGTTGTTGTTGAAAATGTAACACCCCTTGTTGACAGTAAACTCGACATACGGGTACGAATTTTGGCCTCAAGCATTGCAATTCAACGGTGCTGCAGTTCAGCCTATCGAATGGAGAAAAAAGTTGATTCTATCGGAGTGCTTCTTTAGTTTTCGAGAATAATGAGTATAAAAATACATATCACGTGTTCTTACTGACTGCGTTTGGTAGATTTTGAACTAAAATATCGTAGCATACTATAATACTATAGTACGTATAATTGTTTCGTCAACAACGTGCAGGTGGTTCCCAAGGACAAGAACCCTCCCAACACGCCAGAGCTCCGCCCAATTGAGAAATACTGGGCTATTGTCAAGCGGAACCTAAAGAAGACCTAAAAAACTGCTAAGGGCGAGCAGCAGTTCAAGGCAAACTGGCTTTCTGCGGCGAAGAAGGTGGACAAGGTGGCTGTACAAAATCTGATGGCAGGGGTCAAGCGTAAGGCCCGGCAATTCGGATTTGGAAAAGCGGAAGCCTAACTGAATATTTTTCCTGAATTTTATACTAATTGAACTTGAAAAAGAAATTTAATTTGATTTTTTAAATAAACGATTTCACCGATTTACACGCGTTTTCCCTTGACCAAATTTTGACCGTATCACCCTTTATATAGTTGATTAGTAGTATGTGAAGCTAATTGTATCCCCATAATTCAACCTCAATAAGTTAGCTGATCTAAAGATTGAATAAGCCTTATTTAAGCTTAACATGGCTTAACACTACTCCACAAATCAGCAATGCACTACAAATATTTTGATACCCTGATTTGTTAACTGTGGTCGTTGCATTTCCGGCATTTTAGTTCTTCTAAATTCACTGCCTACCTTTCTAATCCCAAGCAGCGGCAGCAGTAGATACAAGGTATAGGAGCTAGCTTGTTAGGAATAGCTCCAGGTAGAAGTGGGCTGCGACGACGTCGAAAGCATTAACATTTGTATATCTGTGTTTTGACTGCTATATTGTACTGAATTTTCAGACAGAATACCAAAAATATAACTCAATTATGGCACTAAAACAGCTTCCACATGACGATTGGAAACCTACACTTGAAAATGATAGGAATGTTTTACTGTCTCCAGTTGTTGTTTACAATTCTGCATTGCTTTATAATACTCTTACGGTTGCTGTTATTCAACTTAAATTTGACGTGTTTCAAGTTAATGATCATACCTTTTGCCACACATATGTTTTAGTGGTCCAGTAGGTATGATTGATGCCTGTGAATCAGCGACTGCCGGTTCGAATCCCGAAATGCAAAAACTAGAAGGCTGAACAAAGGTTGGAAAAGACTGTTATTTAATGCCTTAAAAAGCTTACCTGGGTTTTTCCATGGGGGTAAATAGTTCAAATCATCTATAAAGTGAAAAAGCAATAGGCAGTGATCCATGTCAAGGGTTTCGTCGACGTCTAATGGAAATGGAACAGCGTGTTTGACGTCACACTCGCTATTGCATGAGAACAGTAACAGAATTAAAGAGACGAGAGAAATTCACATCGCCAGACCTGTTCTCCTTGACATGGGATAGTGAGTCGAAGAGACGATTCGTCAAAAGAACGGGACTGACATCAAATGTTTCCACTATGGGATTTCACAAATTTGACAGTACATTCTTAACTGGTCTATAAATTTATGGCCCATAACAAACAACACATACAAACTTTGCGGCTGTATTGCATATTTAACAGCTGTTGCTTACACCGCATTTGTTTGTTTTGCGTTGGTTGTAAGTGTGTGACTGAAAAATAGCGGCAAACCGAAAAATGCTGGCTTAGCAGCCCCTTGGTCAAAAGTGATATATCAAGGCAGAAGAAAAGTGTGAACGAGTTAGATGTTGACAAATTGCCAACTTTTCGGAAAATTCCGCAATAATAATCCCGGGAATAAAACGACCGGTACTGGGGTTGATTTACTATCCGGAAGATTATTATTAAAAGAATATGCTTCATTTTAACAGTTATCTAGCAGTTAAACCAAAAACTCGATCATTCGCTTCTGTGTGTTATGCTGTTTTTTAACATGTTTTCATGCACAAGCTTACGTCTAGTCCCGTACTATGTGTTTCGTTTGCCTGATGGTATGTCAATACCTCTTCTTTACCGTACTAATTCACCGTACTATAATATAGTTATAAATATTTGTATAAGTTCAGCAGGATTCAATTACCTGAAACAATGTAGGTTTAAGAATATTAGTTTTAGGTTGGAAATATGCAATCCATTTATCATATGCTTTCCTGTCCAAAAACATATTAGATTAAGTAAATTTCACTTGATTTTATCATTAAGCCATGATAATTTTAGAAAAAAGCGTTAAGGAATTTAGATATTTAGGATAATGTTTCAGTAGTAAATTTAGTAATTACTTTCAGCAACCTGCGTTCTTTCACTTGCTTTCTACTTTTTTTTGTCTAGATTATTTTGTTTACCCATTCTCCTATCAATCCTGTTATCAGTCCAATTCCTCTCTCACTCTCCCATGTTTGTACTGAATAATCTCTTCTGCCAAATCATTCCTCTATTCTACTCACCAATACCTGAGTACCTAACCTGTCATCGTGGTGAATATCTGTCACGCCTATTGCGCATCTCGATGCCATGCGCAATAGTCGAAACTGAGCTGCTGTCTGATTACAGTAGCAGCGCGCTGGCGTAAACACGCCAACAAGTTAGGGATTTAGGAGTTATAGTTGATTTAAAACTAGCATTTAAAACAATTATCAACAAAGCAAATAACATGCTTGGCATTATCAAACGATTCAGTTACAACTTTCATGACCGTATACAATAAAATCACTGTACATTTGATATGTAAGATCAAAACTTTTTTATTATTATTAATTTATTTGATAAAGCTCGACCGAATTAACGTTACAGAGCCGAGTATTCTTGTTCACTTTACAATACATCTTAAAACTATAGTCAAAAGGTACAACACAATAAACATTTTATCTTCCGCTATCCAATAAGCCTCCTCTACCAGAACGGGAGCCGCTTCCAGTGGTTTACTTGTATGGCGGATGCGCCAACGAGGGCCAGAGCGCTTCCATTGTAGCAATGAACGCAAAACGTGGTCAGCACTCACACATTCATCACGAAACGGTTCGACTTAAAGAACTGCTGATGAAGAACAATGAGTATGAGGAGGACCACACAATGGTTGCTGCCGAGTAAACAGACGATCGCGTGACACACATTGAGAGTGGTCTGCTTCTGTCGACAGCCGAGTGAACACTCAAGATCAATACTTGAATATTGCAGCATAGTTTGGTCACCTTTTTCATTCATGCGTGAGGAACGATTAGAATCAGTACAAAAGCAATTCTTATTATTTGCTCTTCGTAACTTAGATTGGACAAGATTTTCTCTTCCATCTTATGAAGCACGCTGCATGCTCATCAACATTCAAACATTGAAAGCGCGTCGTGAATTTGCAATGGTTTCGTTTTTGAAACATATAGTATCGCATTATTGACAATTCATTAGACACCCTGTCAATTGGGCAGAGTTACAATGACTACACAAGGCCCCTGTAACAACAATCTTGACAGCCCCTGAGGAAATGGTCTCTAAATTCACCAAAAGCTAGTCATGTCGCGTGTCTGAATTTAAGAAACAATTCATTATAGACCATTTCAATTCAGCCAAAAGGCAATGGCCACCCAATTTCCTTGGAACCGGTTCCGGAAGCCCAGAGGAAGTGCCCCGGAACCTGTTCCATGGACATTGGGTGGGCAATTTTACAATTCTCGATTGGAAGGGGGTCTGATGAATTGTCTACATCATTTCAAAATTTTGGTAGACTAGTTTTTGTAGAAACCAGAGATTGGGCACCTCCTGCAGGGCTTCTGAAACCTTTCCAAGGACATTGGGTGGCCATTATTATTCTGCTCAATTGATATGGCATGTGCATAAAATTCTGATAATTTAAATACGATATGTAGCACTGACTAGGTATTGTTGAATTTAGAGATTGGTCACTTCCCCCGGCGCCTCCGAACCTGCTCCAAGGCCATGACCATTTCCACTATTATCAAATGGAAGGGTGTCTGATAAATCGTCTACAAATTTTTGAAAATTTCAGTATGTCAACTTGAGGTAACCATTACTCTGTTGAATTGAAATGGCCCCCAATGACATGTCTATGAAGTTCTAAAAATTTTGATTTACCGCATGACCAGCTTTTGTTGAAATTGGAGATTGTACACTTCCTCCGGGGCTTCCAGAACCCTTTCTAGGGTCATTGCCACTGACTTTAAATTGACCTAACATCAAGTCGACAACTTTTCTGACACCTCTGATATTTTCTGTTCTACTATATAATGCGTCCAACAAGGTCGCCCGTTCCATCATTGTCTATCCGATCGTCGACCCAGCAGCAGAGCAGCAGAGCAGCAGAGCAGCAGAGCAGCAGAGCAGCAGAGCAGCAGTACCAGAGCAGCGGAAGCAGAGCAGCGGCAGCAGAGCCTGGGGGCGAAAGGGCAACTACGCCGAGTGCGTTGGTGCCAGTGCTCCGGTATACTGGGCCGCCGTCATGGAATGCCCAGCTGCTGCAGTTCTCAGTCGGTCGTATTCACCGTCTACTCCGCAAGGGCAACTACGCCGAGCGCGTTGGAAAAATGGCCCTTTTCAGGGCCACAACATTATCAAGAAAGAGTTTAACGATTAATTTTCTAAAGTTGAATTTTCGCAGAGCCATATTTTACCTCGAAAAATAATTTTAAAATTCTTAGCAACGAGGATCTTGAAAACATAATAAAATTTACTTAGAAAGTACCATATGTTATTTTCTAGTGGATTGGGCAAAGACCTTTTCACTTTGATATGAAAATAAAGTGAAATTCATTTCCAAATCATATACCGGACCCGGCTGTGTTTGTTTTCAAAATCTCGAAAACAAACCCCCGCATACGTTCTACTTCGTTACTTAATCTAGACAAGAACGGAACGAACGATTTTAAATTTTAAAGGTCACTTCAACTCTTTTGAATTATTGTGGTGGCCCTGAAAAGGGCCGGTTTCGTTAAGATTTAGACGGGGTAATTAAGCGCGTTCTCCACGAATACGACGAGCCAGCTGGATGTCCTTCGGCATGATAGTGACGCGCTTGGCGTGGATGGCACACAGATTGGTATCCTCGAACAGACCGACCAGATAGGCCTCGCTAGCTTCCTGCAGAGCCATAACAGCTGAGCTCTGGAAGCGCAGATCGGTTTTGAAGTCCTGGGCAATTTCACGGACCAGACGTTGGAAAGGCAACTTTCGGATCAGCAGTTCGGTTGATTTTTGATAGCGACGGATCTCACGCAAGGCGACGGTGCCTGGCCGGTAGCGATGGGGCTTCTTTACTCCTCCGCTGGCTGGAGCGGTCTTGCGAGCGGCCTTCGTTGCCAACTGCTTGCGAGGAGCCTTTCCTCCAGTGAACTTGCGAGCGGTCGCTGAGCCATTTTGTTGGTTGTGATGTGTATTCACACTGTGGAATAAAAAATAAAAATCACTTCCATTCTGTTTTATAACATGCGTTTTCTGTGTTCAACCAATCAGAAACGATGAAAGAACAAGAACACAACAACTAACGAAAAGAATTTAACCCTCGAGTAGGTATAAAACAGCCAAAATTTGGAATTTTTGTTCACTTTCGTTTCAACCTTCATCGACGTTACAATTATCATGCTAGATAATGACTGGACGCGGCAAGGGTGGAAAAGGACTTGGCAAAGGAGGAGCCAAGCGTCACCGAAAAGTGTTACGTGACAACATCCAGGGCATCACTAAACCTGCAATCCGTCGTTTGGCTCGTCGTGGTGGAGTTAAGAGAATTTCCGGTCTCATTTACGAAGAAACTAGAGGAGTGCTGAAGGTATTTCTGGAAAACGTTATTCGTGACGCCGTTACTTACACCGAACATGCGAAGAGGAAGACTGTCACCGCCATGGATGTCGTTTACGCTCTGAAGCGGCAGGGACGTACTCTGTACGGATTCGGGGGTTAATTTAGTATCATCGACTCAGAACAAAAAACCGGCCCTTTTCAGGGCCACCATATAAATTTAAAAGGTGTTTTAGAATTGACTTCCTTGCCAGAATGTGAAAGGTTGAAGTGATGTGATGGAGCGTTCATCAATCTGCGGGTGTTAAGCTTAAATCAACGTAGGTCCTGCTGGTTACCGCTACTTATCCAGTACCGACAATATTCTGCATACATTTTGGTGTGGTAGTTCCAGATACGTCGTGCACTTCCGGAATCGAGAGAAGAAATTAATGAAAAGGCCTGAGTTGTCCGAACGCGCTTTGGGGAAAGATATCGCAAAAGAGTTATTAAGGAATATTCCTAAAATATAATATACACAATTAAGTACAACACATAACAGACGTTATCCAACGCCAACCTTGCGGTCGTATCTAGTATACAACCCTTCCAACTTTTTTACATAATCCACTGCCGTTTATCAATTGATAGTGAGTAACTCAATTGACAGTGACGATAAGGTTCTTTTGAGAAAGTAGCTCTTCAAATTATAGGCATGAGAAAATTCGTTGCGCAGAATTGATTGAATGGTTGTATTGGTTTATCTTCAATCGAATGACATGAAAATTAACAGCTCTGCCTGGGACAATGGATGATCGATTGCTAAATTTATATGCGCCAAATATCAGATCTTGTCTAAACCTACAACTATGCACAACATACTTACTGATCAGAATTAGTGAAATTGCACAGAGAACCACATAGATAGAGCTTGGATTTAGATTTTCATCTTCAATGTACAAGTTCAATGATTATTTCTTTTTATAGATCGATGCCGGCCACGTCCTTACGGTCTTTGGGTTGTTATTAGTGACCGAGTTTACCTCTCCATCTGCACAATTGCCACGGGAAGGGTAGTTGTGCTAGTAGGTCGAACTAGTTTTAGATAAGGATTATCTGTGGTAAGGTTTTGCGACCAGTAAAGCAGCAGACTGTTTTTCATTTAAATCTAGTGGGGATAGAATAAGACAAAGTAACAAAAGCAAGGAAAGGACGGACCTGGGCTTGAACTCTCACGACCTTCTCTTCAGTAAGTAGAAATTGTAACCACTAAGCTACCGAGCCTCGTCCCGAGGTCAAAGTTAAAACTTTTTGTAGCTGAAGTCTTCCACAAGGTTGTTCTGCATAGTTTGACCAATGTAAGACTCCGGTATGGTTCATATTGAGAATTTTTGGCAATGAGTGAAGATTTTAGGACGTATGAACAAAAGGTTTAATAAACAAATCGTCGAATGGACACATGGCCGATTGCACAATTGGTCGAATAAACAAAAGGTCGAATGGACAAACGGAGAAAACGTCCCTGGTGCTTGCTACCCAATATACAACAAATGTATGCATCGATCTAACTGAAAGCTCTAAAATTATATCTGATACCTATCTGTGGAAATGCTTCACAGAACAGTTAAGGTGATTCCTTGTAAAATCCACAAATCCACTTCCACTTCGAATTTTCAATTACACAAATCTCGAAAATTATTGCTCCATTTCACCTGAAATTGCTACTTTATGTGTGCTGCAGTACAGCAAACGTGAAGTAACAGTTTCAATGTGGTACGTTCCGAGGAAGCTGATATACGAGAATAAGGATCTCACAGCGAACACCTTAATGTGAGTAGGCGTTTGCTCGTGTAAGAGTGGCAAAGCAAATAATAAGAAGAATCTTTATGTCGAAGATTTTCAAAGCCACAATCTGAAACCAGTTTCTACTAAGGCTGTGAACCATTTGCCGGGTTAAATTTAACTCGTGGTTAAAAGTGACATTTCGCAAGTTATTTTCAATGTTCGAAAATCCCTGTGCTGTCGATTGACCGGTTTTCGAGAAGAACTTAGCCAAGGTTGTCAAAATTTAACTTCTTGTCTGTCAGAAGTAACCACGCTCGGATAGCAGGGTTAATCGATAACTTTTCATCGGTCAAATTTTAACCAAAAGTTAAAAAATCCACCAAATGGTTCAGAGCCTACTTAATGGACAAATTTCAAAATAAATCTATACACTGATAAATTAAACTGTTCCCATTTTGCTTGAAATTTAATCAATTTCACATTAAACTTAGTTTAATCATATCGAATGATTAAACATTAATACTCTCTTTCTAAAAAATAAGCATCTGATATTAATCCCAGTTTAATCATGGTTGATTAGATTGTTTCTTTTTCCTTTATTTAACGTCGGTCTCTGTTCCGCAATCTAGTGCCAATCACCGACGGACATCGATTGCCATCCATTGACGGCAATCGAATGTGCAGGAAGGCAGCTTCCACACCTGCGTAGGATATCGCACCCATTCAACACACATGGGCCGGGACCAACGGCTTTACTTCCCTTCCGAAGGAAGACGTGACCAGAGATTTTTATGCCTCAGAAAAATCCCACCAACCTCGGCTGGGATTGAACCCAGACCCATCGGGGTGTTAGAAAGCAGTCACGTTTACCACTACACCACCGGCGCCGGCTATGATTAGATTGTAGATTATCTTTTTTTGAATAAATTTTAATCATTTTTGATTCTATTTTAATAATTTTAGATTTAATTTTAATCTTTTTTGATTATTTATCAGTATTGAAAAAGAATAAAATTTAATACTGGAAAGATTGTTTCGATTTTAATCATGCATGACTACTGCCGAAGTAATCATAGCTAGGACTCAATAAGGTGAGGCAGGAATCTGCTTACTTTTTAAGCTTTTTTTTTATTTAATTTATCTTTGAGTGTATAGAGTAGTTGTTTCAGTAATAGTGGTGTACCTATAGTTGTGGTATGGGAGTTGTACCGGAATATTGAGGAAAACCCGGTTAACATAATTTTTGATCGGTAGCTCTCCTAAAATAAAACATATTTGCATATTTCAAACTTGAAATTAGTCCAATAATGACAGAAATCAATTACTTTCCTTAAGATTTTCACTCAATTGCACCTACAGTTGCGGTAGTGTTCCTATAATAGTGGAATATATAAGAAACCAATGCATTCCACTATTATAAAGGAACCAAAGGTAGCAACTACCACAACTACTCAAACAGTATTCCTATTCATGGAGGACGAGTTTTCTAAAATTGTATGGCATTTTAGTATAAACATTGTATGTACTGTACATCGTATATTTATTTTTAATACATCAATTGCCTTTAGTCTCTCAGCTACTGGCTCACCCACCCTATTTGCTGCCAAACATGAAGTAGAGAAATTCCATTGAGACACAAGGCTTGTCTATTATAAAAAAAAAACAAAAAGGGTAATTTTTATTTTTATTTTTATTTCGTTTTTTAACGTTTTTATCTGAAAATTATATAGTTTTCGAAATGAAATGAATTATAGACCACAAAATCCCATTGGTTGCAGAAAATTAAGATTACTATGCAAAAAATACACATATAAAAATTGAATTCGTGATGTATAAAGGGTGACGAACATCTTAGTAGTAAGGAAACTTTATTCACAGCAGGGAGTAAGGGAAATCCTCCTATTGTTACAGTACGTTAGAAGCTTTAGGTTCCTATTGTTGTGTATGGAGGTCAATAAGAACCTATCGCTTCTAACGTACCGCAACAATATCTTTCAACGATAGTCTTCTGTAACAATATGCATCATTACTAGACCAGTTTTTGGATGCGTTTGCACTCGTCTTTTTTAAGCACGTGCACGGCCGTGTTTGAAATATGGCATCACTACTACTTAAGACAGTTGTTACTCAACTACCAAAATAAAGAATTTATTCCACTACGTGGGTGTTTTATTCGCCATTCTGTGATATTGCCCTATCCTAGATTTACTACATTGTCTGTCATACTAAACATTCTAATTAGGTGATTTCAATCATCTCTGTAATAAGAAACAAATACTACGTCACCACCAGCACTCATCAAACATTGACCCTAAAATGAAAATAAGGTGGAAAAGTAACGTTATTTGAACTTGGAAGATTACATCACTTGATTTACCTGATTTTTGTGCATATTATCAACTAACACAAGTTCTGTAATGTAAAATGATACCATTGCGTTGCCACCAAGCGCTGTTACATGAGCTCTTACTACAGCTAATACTTCAGTTATGAAGCTGTGTACGAATCCACTCAGGCCACCATTTTCTTTCACGGCAGTACATTCTCTAATGAAGAAAAAATCCAAATTTCCCAAGTACTTCTCCACTCTTCCTCCTGGTACATAGCTGAGAGGTGTAATGTCAACTCCGTAACGTTCCTTTAGAGGCATCTTGGAAGATAATAGTAAAGGATACATATAATTATTATTAGGTACTAGTTCGTTTAGGTTTCGAATCTATGACAAACGGCCGCATATCATAAGGGGCTGTTCATAATCTACGTAGACCGATTTTAATTGGTTTTTGAATATTAACACCCCCCCCCCCCCGCCGCGTAGACGCTCGTCAATACATTTTTTGGAAATTTGTATGGACCATAGATATTTGTCAACACCCCCCCCCCCCCCATGTAATTTGTAGTTTATGAACATCCCCTAACACATTAGGGATATTTAATGTGTGTGATTGTCTTCAAAATTGAAGCATCTTTAAATATTTTATGAGCAGTTAAGTTTCGGGTAGAGTTAAAGCGAAAATCAGTAGGAAATGTGGGTTTCGACATTTATTTACCTATTATAGTCAGGGGGTGAATGAAGTTTTAGAGTATTTATCTTTTGCAAAACGATGCTCTGGAATATGATGCACCTTCATGTATAAAAATCAGCGCTCAAGGTCACATATTTTCAGCGTCAACCAAACATATTTTTGTTGATATCTTAGTAAAACATTTTGTCGAGCTGCTCGGTGTTGCCAAAGATATCGAGATTTGGCCTCCAAACCTAAGTGTGTTCTGAGATTTTGTATGGAAAATCTATTTTTTTCGAAAATGGGAATAATGCAAGTTGCCACCAAGGCACGGTACAGCAGCATTTAAGAATGCTGCGACTCAGTGCACCGACCAGCGGACACATTTTATGCAGGAGTCAGCATCTAGGTTTCGTTGTTGCTAACTACAGAGTCCATGCTAGGGTAAGTAGATTTGTAGGTTCGATCGTGTGATCGAAATATAATTTGAGGTGGAAATAAATCAGTTCTAGTTTCAACAACTCCGAACGGAGCACATTAGTTTTTTTTAACTCTTCAAAAGTCTTCGGTCGTAACTTGCATTGTTCATACTGGGGAGTAATGTAACATGTTACAATGCAACGTTTAATGCCTTGTTCATATTGCAGAGTTACAACATATTATACTAATTGTTTTTACAAAAAAAAAACACATCCACATGTTATAACTCCAGTCTGTCGTCGACTGTAGAAGGCAAACCGTTTCGTGATAGTCTGAACAAAACATTTGATTTTTTTCCCCTAATGCTATGTTCAAACTACAGAGTTACAGCATGTTATAAGCCTACCTTTATAACATATGAGTCTTATCGATAATTATTATAAAATGTTATAAATCCATTGTCTGAACATAACATAATGCTAATGATGAGTTATAACATGTTATATATAATAAGAGGACATGATTCAAAGTGTAATATTGCAACCAGTCTTGTAAGCGGTCACCTTAGTCGACACATTTGCTGTAATAATCGACTACCTTTGCTTGCGACACTTGCAAAACAAGCTATCAAATAACAGCACCAAACTAAAATGTCATATGAAAGGCTCTGTCATACGACACTGTCGCCAAAGACCGTCACGAATGTATGTATTTTAGTTTTTCTCATAATAAGAGCAAGCACAACGCTTGTGTGAATTCTGAAAATAGCAAGCAACGATGTCCTAGTAATAACATTTCTGATCAGAAATTGTGATCAAGCGTAACTATTCAAATCGACGTATCTGCTTTTGTAAATAATCACTTCAATCGACGACTACTAACTCACACATGGGATTTTTAAAATTACCAAACAGGTTTGGGCCAAGGGTCTTCAATTTCTATAAAACTTCGCCCATAGGTAGAGTTCATGCATATATTAACAATCATTAGTTTTTCGGGCATATCTCAAAAACGGTTTGAGATACCATCTTGAAATTTCACAAAAAAAAACTTATAAATTTCCAAACATGAAAACATTACTTTGACTATATGTTTTAGTATTACTTCTACGTGAAGTCAACGATTTACATAGTTGAAGATGCTAATTTCAAATAACAGACTGTAGTGGTAATTTTTATACGATAGATGGAGTAGATAAAAGCATAGAGTTGATAGTTCCGTTAGAGTACGGCAGTGTGAAGATTGCATATAGATATTAGAATAGCGAGCTAGGACAACTTTTAAGGAAGGTACAAATCGGTTTTTTCATCTCTCTTTACCATCGTCCACTACAGTCTGTTATTTGAAAATAGCATGAAAACATTATTTTGATAAAAATCCATGATGCATTTCTATAGCTTTTCTTTAGAATTTTCTTTAATGGTAAAAACTTTTATGCGAAATTTGTTTCATTGAAATCGAAGACCGTTCGACCCAATTTGTCCGATAGTTAAAATAAAATCCCCACAAACACCATCATCAGGTAGGTGAATCTTTCCACACTCAAAAAATATACGCCTCAATCCTATGTGTGAACCATTATAGATTGCTGCAATCAACGTTTTCAATTCAGATGCATAAAGCTTCACACATAGGATCGTTAATTTCAAATCCATGTCGGTTCAATGTTTCATCATTATAGTTTCTATAGTCTGTTGAAGTAAAAGCTATCAGATGAAACTGATATATTGGAATATTCCTTTCAATTATCTTGATGTTAATCATTAATGAATTAAATCTGTAAAATACATCATGATTAGATTGTGAGTCAGTTAAGTGTCAGTGTCATAAAGGAATAATATGATAAATATATATATTTTCATTTCATTTTCATTTTATGATGTACAAGGAGGTCAGGGGCCATGTCACTGATGTGAATATTCATACCATCCATTATACACCAGGGAAGGGGAGAGGAGTGAGCAACACAGCTTCTTTACCCATGGGGGTTTAAAAAGTTCTGCGAGGTACACTTATGGTGAACCAGCTGCTCAGGGATTGTAGAAAGGAAAAGGGTTGGGAAGGTTTTATGTGAAAAGCGCATAAGTTATTATCGTATCGTTGAACAATGGCCTCGTTTTGTTTGCGCTCCCGTCACATAGCACATCGAATACATCACACCGTCGATAAAAAAGAAATTAAAAGAGATTGAAAGAGATTATTAGCATTATTAGTGAGTTTTAAACTGTGATTTACCTATCAATGAGATATAAATATGACGGGTTCACTCGTCATCCCTCTCGCGCTCCCGCCGCCTAAACGTCTGAAGGAGTGAGACGTCAAACTCCGTCATCCATTCAATCAACCGGAGAACGAAAGAGCTTTGGGTTTATAGCTGATGTTTCAAAGCAATTTACATCTAATCAACCCCGTGCAACGTATTTAATGTTGAGAACCTTGTGTGCTTTATCATGAGTGATCACGGATCTAGCAATCCTCACATGACTATGCGTCCCGGCGACGACGACTACAATCTAGCCGGTTTACAATAGGTTTTATACAAGAGTACTAGAATAGATCGGAGTATATTTACAGTTTTCGATGTTCCCATCCCTTGTTTACCTTCAATCCTACTTCCTTCTCTTGTTGTATTGTGTTTCTGGACATGCCAGTTCCATAATCCCTCTGACACAAGATAATGGGTCTTCGCTCCGGAATGTCTTCAAAACTGGGGGGATTAAAATCGGTCCTCGTGCACAACCAACCCGGTCAGCATCCGAAAGAGTGCTCGGTCCGTAATACATTTGATATGGTTTGTAATGTGACATAGAAAACGACAAAAAGAGAAAACCGTAATATTAGCAATAAAACAAAGAAAATAATACAAGTTGAACACTGCATAAGGTCCCAAAGCGACACAGACAGACTCTCTTCATCCATCCCCTCGCTGCATCCCCACGGCCATGAAAAGACATTTTCAGCCATTTGCAGCACACAGTTCGATATGTGCAGCTATTATCTAGCGCATTAAATAGAAAACACGAAAAGAAACGGTTTTGTAGCAAAGTTATTAACAAAGGAGCAAATCGATAAAGAGACTCGATCAATGTCACCTAGGACCCCACGCACTGCTCAGCTTGTATAAACAATATCACATCACTAACCTATTTCCGTATCATTTCGGCAATCATACAGTCATCGAAATGAAAGGTTAGTACCACAATTTGGGAAAACTTAATGATGTGATATTGTCACTGTGGAACTAGCACTTAGCTTCAGGTCTCTACAAGTAGGCACCTTTACTGAGCACGTCAAGCCGGCCAGTTCAGCGCAAGGGCATACATAAAAGATCTCACGAATTGAGACAATAATATAGTAATCCAGTACAATAAACTCATATTGGTCTGCTTGCGTTTTTTTATGTTAAAGATAAAATTGGAAGATTTATTCTACAAATTTAAAGGTTAGTTGCCTCTCTAAGCAGACCCTCCGCATCCTAATTCTTTTATTAATCTACTTAATGTTATTAGACTTTCTGAATTTTCTTATCTAAGTTCATTCCTAATCAATCATGACCCATGCTTTATTAAGTACCTGCACTTGTGTTTGTAATCCAAAATTAAACGTGTTTCATTTACTTTTGACTTTGACTTATATTTATTATATCTTAGTTCGACCCAGGTGACACCTTCAAGTGACTAAAATTCTTCACTTTGAAGTTAGTTTCCTAGCTGATTTTTAAATTATATAGGGTATATGCTCCAACTATGCTCACACGTTTTCACTATGTCGCATCACAAAAATACGTATGGGTATGTAACAATAAAAGCACGCCACAGTGAAAATCCCGAGCCATAGTTAAAACATTTATCCCAAATCAAAATGAAGCACTTATAAGATTAGTTACAATATCATGTACAACAATGGTGTTAATATTTCAATGAAAACAACAATGGAAGCTTGTCACGCTAATAGAAGGAGCACTGTTGGGCACTTTCTGAAATATTTCAATAGTATAATTCCCTTGCAAACCCAAATAAATCTATCTGCGTAAAAAAAAATAAGAGTGATTTGCTGCAAAACCCGCCAGTATTGCACCCAACGTCAGTGCCTATACGTAAGCGTACTACGACGCGGCTCTCAATCAAAGGAGTAACAAGTGTGATACTATCACTGCTAGACTAGATCTTTGGTTTTCTCATGCAGTGGTTCATCAGAGAGGGGAAGTTTATTAATCCCCATTGCCTGCACATGACGCCATTCTATCGCGGCATGATAGTTTTCGCCGGTTGGTATAAGCATCTAAGACTAGTAACACCGGTTGGAAACTAACGATTTAAAATTGGCTTACTACTTGACTAGCCTATTGGTCCCAAGCAAATCGATTAGTACCGTTCCAATGACGCGTTTATCTAGATAAAATTGATAAATAGCAGATTTTTAGCGATGGGCCCAATCTTAGATCCATAGGCCAACGTTAGAGTCATTTCCCCTACTCATCAAGATAATCTTATAACATGTTTTCAGGCTATCTTGATGACATTTTTCTTGTCGATAATTATTATAACATATTATAACTCTGTAGTCTGAACAGGGCATAAGCTACATTTTCAACTCTTTATTTGTTCCAAATTCAACATAAATTGCATTTCATTTTAACCTAGGTGCTCCAGTTACTACAGTAACTTACCAGCCTTAATTGTTATGATATATATCTAACTGTTATTACATTGTTCCTGCCTTGGCAATTCAGTATTTTAAACAGGTTTTTTTTAACCTGCCTGCCAGTATGACAATTGAAATCTTAAAACTAAATCTTATCGAGGGGAAATGACGGCTTCGGCATGCCAGACTATTTTCGGCAACCCAAATTGAAACACTATTTTCACTGAATTTTCTTACGAAAACACTTCGCTGAATGCATGCAAACGATTCTTTATGCTTTCAGCTTCAATTTGACTATATTTTTACCACTGAGAAAAAGCAATCTAGCAAGGTTTTCTTGAAATGAAACACACGCACTACAAATTGTAGCTGATTTCGAGTTGCCGATAATAGAACAGCAGATTTACATGCAGTTCAAATGGAACGGTTGCCGAAGAAAAACTGGTTGCCGACAATACTCGCTCTCACTAGAGAAGATTGGAGCTTTGTAAAAGCGTTTCAAAACAGTTTTTGACAATTCTTTCGACTGAAATTGTTAGAGCAGCTGGCAGCAAAAGATTGTCAACAAACCAATACTGCATATGTGTGCTGCTTAGGTTGCCGAGAATACGTAAATTCCCCTAAGTATAAAGGGAATTAATCGTTGCAATTGAGTATTGCAACAATTTTTGCCAGAAATTATTAATAATTTTGTTGGACATTTGTTCTAAAGTCTGAAAATTCGAAATTCTATGTACTTCGGTAGTACTGTACCAGGGAGGCATCTTCAAAATCATCTTCAGAACTTTGTTCTGAATCCTTTGTAGTTCTTTTTTCCTGGTAGTGCAACAACAAGACCATATTGGCACAGCATGGCCGGTCTAAAAACTTGTTTAAATATTAGAAGTTTGTTCGTCGGGCAAAGTTTGGATTTCCTGTTTATAAGAGGATACAAACATTTTATATATTTGTTACATTTGGCTTGAATGCCCTCAATGTGATCTTTAAAAGTTAATTTTTGGTCAAGTATTAATCCAAGATATTTCACTTGGTTTGACCAGGAAATTGGAACTCCGTTCATAGTGACTATGTGACTACTACTAGGTTTCAAAAACGAAGCTCTAGGCTTATGTGGAAATATTATAAGTTGAGTTTTGGAAGCGTTGGGAGAAATCTTCCATTTTTGTAAATAAGAAGAGAAAATATCTACTTTTCTGCAGTCTGCTGCAAATAACACGAAGACTTCTTCATCTAGCGGAAATGCGTGTGTCATCAGCGAACAAAGATTTGTGGCAACCCTGAGGCAAATCAGGGAGGTCCGAAGTGAAAATGTTATACAATATAGGCCCAAGAATGCTACCCTGAGGAACTCCTGCTCTAACAGGTAGTCGATTAGATTTGGAATTTTGATAATTTACCTGCAGAGTTCTGTCAGTTAAATAATTTTGATTATTTCATAATATAAAGTAGAAAATTATTTTTTTTTTTTTTTCAATTTAGCAATCAAACCTTCATGCCAAACACTGTCGATTGCTTTTTCTATGTCTAGAAGAGCAACTCCAGTTGAGTAGCCTTCAGATTTGTTTGAACGAATTAAATTGGTAACTCTTAAGAGTTGATAAGTAGTTGAATGCCCATGGCAAAATCCAAACTGCTCATCTGCAAAAATTGAGTTCGTATTGATGTGAAGCATCATTCTATTTAAAATTATCTTTTCAAAAAGTAGCTAGTAGAAATAATTTTACCAAGAAAGACAAGGTAATCTCTGGGAGTTTTTTTGATGAGGATATAGAAAATTCCATCATCACCTGGAGCTTTCATATTATGAAATTTGTTAGTTATAGACCTTACTTCGTCCAAATCAGTCCCCCAGGAATCATCAAAAATATTTTCCCGAGAGAAAATATTCAGATAATCCCGAGCAACCTGATTCTCAATAGGACTAGTAAGACTCAAACTGAAATTATGGGAACTCTCGAATTGCTTAGCAAGTTTCTGAGCTTTTTGCAAATTTGTGATCAAAATTTTACCATCTTCTTTAAGCGCTGGAATAGACTTTTGAGTTTGGAACTCGGATCTAATTTAGAAACATTTTTTTTAAGTGTTGTCCCTCAGGGCAGAGAATCGCTTTTTAATTTGTTTTTGCAAATCCCGCCAGATAACTTTCATGGTAGGATCGCGTGTTCTTTGATATTGTCTCCTAAGGACATTTTTAAGACGGATCAAGAGCTGAAGATCGTCGTCTATTATAATTGAACCGAATTTAACCACGCATTTTAACCGATCAGATCCGAAGTCAGCATGAGTAACCAATTGGCTACAAAGTTGACATGAATCAGTTAAGACCAAATCAATAGTTGAGGGATTTCTTGCATAAGAAAATCATGTTGGGCTGTTTGGATATTGAATAGTGTAATAACCTGCAGAACAATCATCAAACAGAATATTACCATTGGAATTGCTTTGAGCATTTGCATTAAAATCACCAATAATGAAGAATTTAGACCTATGACGGGGAAGTTTCTTTTGCTGGCCTACGCATTGGAATGGCAAATAGGCAGCTATAAACGTAAGTTGATCAAATTTTGTTTCAACAGAAACTCCCAAGGTTTCAAAAACTTTGGTTTCAAATGAAGAAAGAATTCTATGTTTGATTCGTCTATGAACAATGATGGCAACGCCACCACTATAAATGAAATAATTTGCGTCCTTCTTAACCTTATGGTCAGGTTTAAGGAACGTTTCAGTTATAACGGCAATATGCACGTTATGAACTCTCAAAAAGTTAAATAGTTCGTCTTCATTATCTTTAAGAGATCGAGCATTCCAATTTAAAATATGTAATGCTTTAAAATCCATTACTGAATTTTAAAGTCATGACAATATTGTTTGCAAATTTTACTCCAGTTTGAATAGCATCAAACATGGAGTAAGATATAAGGATTGCATAGGTAAATTTTGATTAGAGGACATCGCGAGCGATAATTTTAATTTTAGTTTATTTACGCGGTGATGATGTTGGTTCACTCGCAACTATTTTGAAAAAAATTCGAACGAAAGTGTACCAAAAGTGCTTCTGAACGTGTGGTTGTTGATTGAACGTAGTTGGGTGTGGTGAAATTCGTGCATTCCCGGTTAATTTTGGAAATCCGTATCACAAAATTGCCCACCGATTCCTTTTTTGTTGCCATTTGACGACGACGGGGGTGCTTTCGCGAGAGTGACGTTTATTTGATCCGTTTCTTTGCACGGGTGTGTTTTTTTTTGTAACTAGCGTAAGTGTGCCTGCGATTTGCATTGAGTGTCGGAGATTGTAAGTAATCTGAAGGATGCCTCGCTGGATACGCCCAAGACTGGACGGGCAGTAGCTGGTGGCCGTGAACGGTTCTTAGGGAAGCATTAGATGCGACCCTCCTCCCAAATGACCATGGCAATACAGGAAGTATTGGTATTGGAAGGTAATTGCTATTAGATATTTTGCAAACAGTGACAGATAGCGGACATGAAGAACCAGTGGAGGTGCCGAGCAAAGGTGTTTATCCTAGACAAATAGTAAGTTACAAAATTCGCTGTTATCGTTGTCGTAGACGCCGTCGTAGTCGCTGTCGTAGACGCCGTCGTAGTCGTAGGCAGTACCGTTAGTATATTTAAAATTAACCACCAACCGCTGAAAATATGAATTATCGCGTATTTCTGTTGTTCATTACATGCCAAGTAAAATTCTAGAACGTAATTTCATTTGAATAGCTTGTTCAACTAGGTCTTAAACAATCGTCACGTCGGTCATAGCTTGTTATGATTACCTGAACCATGCGTAAAGAGAAAATCGAAACATTTAAGGTTCTACAAAGGGTCATTATTTTGTTTACTGCATGTTCCCACGCCAAAACTGCCCATTTTTCATAAATATCAACTGGTATGGTGAGGAAAACTTAACCATCTCTTTTCTTCCTTCATTTCAATACAACAGCAAATGTGATGTCACACTATCTAGTGGATAAGAATGTAGCAGACAAAACATAAGCACTGCCAGACTGCGCTGTATGCAAGTTTGTTTACACCCCTGAGCGGAAAAGTGTATAACAGGCTACGTGCACTGCTGCCATCAACCCTGTTAGTGTTGAATTCAATCTTCTGTGACTTTTTCAATTGGACCGGTAAAATGTTTAAAATGGTCATTTATGTTTTATTTAATCAGTTTTTGATATTTATCCACCATTAAATACATCCACTCATCTATGTTAATAAGGCAGACTTCGCAATTAATTGTTTAAATAAACTTAAATTCATTGCTAGAGGCAATACATCTGGCACCGCTGTTTCAATGATACTTTCACGATTGCTAGCAAAGCAGTAAAGTAGAAATGGTTTTCTTTGTGATGAATTTTGTTCACCAAGAGTTTTGTGAAGCAGTTGTTTTGAGTTTCGTGTATTCGATTGCGTTTAATTGTGCTATACTTCGAAGAACACAAGTAAGTAAATACAGTGATTGTGTTTTCCCCAGGAAATTTTCGTGTTTTACCCACGAAATACATGTTTTAAATTTTCGTATTCATAATATATGAATGTATGTGTAAACTAATGATGATGATTTTATGATATTTAAAAAAGAAGAAGAACACAAAATTACTTACCCTTTGTAGAACCTTAACGTCGCGTGAAAATGGATCTTAATAAAGGCCTCTTTCGTAGCTTTTAGTTTAAGGATTTCAAAGATCGTCGGTTGCAGTGGCTTGCTTACTGAGCAGAAAAACGCGGTCCCAGATCCTTTCATATTAAAAATGTATGGTTAGATCGCTTGTTTATCGAGAATTTTGTAAAACTTTTCGTTGTCGTCGGTGCCGGGTCTGAATAGTTATAAAAACTTGAGTAACGCTATAATGTGATATAAGGGGCTCGGTGGCCTTAGCACAACCGGTTTTGCTTACTGAGCAGAACATCATGAGTCTAATCTCAAGCCCATCCACATTCAAGATTCGTCAATCGTTTTATTTGTTAACATGACTACATGGTAATAACAGCAACTCGATGATTAAAAAGGAGCTCGTCTGCCTAGTGGCAAACGTTTTTGCTTACTGAGCAGAAGACCATGGGTTCAATCCCAAGCTCCTTCGCGTTATATGATTGTTAGGACATCAATTCAGCTTATCGTTTACCAAAACGAACCATGCTGCAAACCCAACCCTATTACCCAATATTCTAATGATTCCTCGTGGAAGTGCAGAGGTGTTCTCGGCTTCCATCAAAGCGACTGTCACGTCAACACATTCCTACCCCTTCCTTTCTTGACCTGTGTTCGGGCGCGGCCGGCGCTGGTATTGCCTAGTTTGAGATCACCAGTTTTTACACATTGAGGATGATTGCTAGTCCCAAACATCGTCTATTGGTTCTCTGTGTAATTACAGCTGGTCTGGCAATAACAGAGTAGCGACCGTGGGCGGTCAATCATGCTCATGCTCATGCTCATCAAACATGGAGTTAAATTTAAGCATATCAGAAATCATGTCTATTAATGATTTCTGTAAAATTCCATTTTAGGGGCAATAATGCTTACTAAGTCAAAATTGTCAAAATTTCCGTTAGAATTACGTTGGTTAGTATTTTCATTTCTACCCGGTGCAATAGCGGCATAGGTAGCTCCATTAACTCGCTGAACATTGTTAGCAGCGGGTACAAATGTAGAATTTGTTCCTCGATGACCGTTGTTAACAGCAGAGTAATTTGTAGCTCCGTGTAACGTGGAGCGTTTCCTACCTGTTTCCTAAATTTCTTAGGATCTTCCTTCACAGGACAGTCGTCCTTTGCGTGAGAGGAATCACCACAATTCATGCATTTAGCTGGCATGTAGCAATTTTTAGTTCCGTGACCCCATCCCTGGCACTTACGGCACTGGGTGAGGTTTTGGAAATTTCCTTCAATCTTCCTGAAGTGTTCCCACTTCACTCGGACATCGAGCATAAGGCTAGCTTTTTCTAAGGCCTTAGGTTGTTTAGTTCACTAGACTTGAAGTGAACTAAATAAAAATCATTAGAAATCCCGTTGCGCGAATCGCCAGGACGGGATTTCATTTTCATTTTGATTACTTGGAGTGGCACAACTCCAAGTAATTTTGCCAGTGCATCTTTGATCTGATCCAGGGATTCACCACTGAGCAGTCCTTTCATGACAACCTTGAACACACGTTCAGTTTTGGTGTCGTAAGTAAAAAAAATTGTGCTGCTTCTCAGTAAGATACTTGAGAAGACATTTAAATCCGTCCAAGGTTTCAGCCAACACACGGTATTCACCCCGACGTCCAATTTGCAGTGAAAACTTAACTTTCACGAAGTTCAAAAATTCCATGCGAAGAGCATGGAAATCGGAAGTGGTTATCACAATAGGGGGAATCTTTTCCTTCTTGGCATTAAGCCGGGAAAGTTTACTAGAATTTTTTCTTGGATGATGGATCATTCTCATCATCCGTGAGCAAATCAAATTGATTACTCAAATTAATTTCATCAGAAGGGGAATCAAGAGTTTGCCCCTTTCTTTTGCGTTTAGGCGCCATGGCGGCAGTAAATTTTTATCCAAATCGACTTCCAAGCAGATTACTAAAAGAATCTGAAGGATCGAAGGATCCAAATCAAGAAAGATTACCTCGGGTAGGGTCCAAACAAGGATCGCAGAGAAATAAGAGTTGAACAAGGTAGAAATTTTACAGGTTGAGCACTGAAAAGTGCTGTTTAAATGTGTTGTAGCTTTAGGTAGTAGTAACACTTCCTTCAGCAAAAAGCAAATAGATCCGCACGGCAAGAGAGCACGATGGGGACTGAGATAATTGCCCCATCATTATTCCATCCACCCATTGCCTCCGAAACTTTTAAATTGTTACATAAACCTATAGGGTAGAGAACAACTTCTTCATAAGAGCCTCGTCATAACGAGCAGAATACATCAAATATGTCAATTATTTAAACATGAACGAATCAGTTTAAAAAGACCGCATAGTTTGAATATTTACGTTCACTCTTCTCGAAAACAAAACAAGCACTTCTAAAGAATTTATTTTTTTCGGCCTCCATCAATGTGGAACCCGTATAATGAATTTGTAATCAAAAGGCTGTGTTAGATTTTAATCAAAATTACAAATTGTGACTCTTCATCAAATCTAACGGTACAGAAGGAAAGGTAAATAAGAAACATTGTAAAAAGTAAAATTGATTTAGGCTCCGCATAGCATTCTTATTTGAGCCTTGTTAAATAAATGAAAGGTAATAAAAAGGAAAAGTAAATAAATTTAGATGTCATCTTTAGTAGAAGATTTCAATTTTTGTACGAATCCTTTCAAAAAAGAGAGGTAAAGTGCGAGATGTGCGAGTATGACGGAAATTAGATCTTAACCCTAGTTAATAAAAAGGATTGCTGCGCGCATGCCTCAGCTTAGTACCTACACACTTAACTAGCATTTAGGAGTTCTGTCATTATTTCAACTGACTTTATTAAGTAATCCATAATTTAAACCGAAATCTCAGTTAACACAAATTACTTATAATTAATTCAACGAAAATTCTTTATCAGGGTAATGAAAATAAATAAAATAAATAAATCAATGGAATGAAATATCTAAATTATATAATTTTATCTGGGGCCTGTGGGTACAATGGGATACAGATGACTACTAGATGAAATGATAGTATTTTCACTATAGTTTCATCATATTGAGGAGCCGTCTGTCCCTTTTTGCCTATTTGAAGTTTGTT
Source organism: Ochlerotatus camptorhynchus (assembly GCF_037179485.1). NCBI lineage: Eukaryota > Metazoa > Arthropoda > Insecta > Diptera > Culicidae > Ochlerotatus > Ochlerotatus camptorhynchus. Next base: position 510,013 of record NW_027041172.1, read on the forward strand.
GATGCATAGCCTAATTTTAAGCTGATATTGCCTCTAACATTTTCTGTTTTGCAGATAGAACCTTTTTGTCTTCAGTAAAGTTGTGTATTATTAGTCATTATAGTACATTAGTACATTATAGTCATCTAAAACAAATAATAGTAATATAATAAGTTCCGAACTAAAACGTAACTTCATTCAATGGGTCTTTTCGTTTATAAAAACTCTTCTGAAGACACCCTATTGAAAAAAAAACCTCTGTGAAAGATGCTAATGAAAAAAGTTCATGCATTTGGCCTTTTGCACCACTGTGCGATGGTATGATTGACAGCCGGAGTCTAGTAAAGAATAAACATCGTCATTTTCTTTGTCCTAAGGATTCGATCGTGGTGGTGTGAATTCTACTCCAACAATTGCAGGGAGATTGACGCACCCTTCTTAACAAACCATCCTGTGGGAAGCTATTGCGAATTGTGTTATTCGTTTTGTTGCATCGTATCGTTGGAAGGAGACTCTCATTTTCCCGCGTGTTTCGCATAAGTGACTATTGCTTACGGGTCCGCCCGTTTTTTGGCCCTTCATACAGCGTTATTGTAAATTCGGACCGGTAACTCAATTTGATCTTGCTATTAAGTGGAGCCGCATACAAGATAAGATCTTCGAAGGGATGGTGGCTACCTTACATACATTCATATACAGAAAATCCCGGCGGCGCCGACTAGGATTGAACACAGGCCTTTTGGGGTGAGAGGCAATCACGCTTACCACTGCACCACCGGCGCAACTGGTTATTTTAGTTACGAAGTATAGTCCATTATGTTAATTAAAACAGTGTCAAAAAGTGAAAAAAAAAGCTTTTATACAAAATCCAATCGACTTCTTTTTGTAAAAAAAAAATTAAATGCTGGCTATATTTTGTAAACATGATATCCATCAATATAGGATAGGGAAGGTAGTTTTGGATGGACTTGCTGCATCTTTTTTTTAAACGATGTTAACCATGATCAATTTTGGTTGTGTACATACTTTACAACACACCAAATCACTTATCTTCCCTAAATGCGGACATTACCAATTTTGTTGGAATTTAAATAAGTAAGAAGGGTCAGATCTCACCATTGGTGGATAAGATCAGGTTTTTTTTTTTCTATAATATTTAATATATACATTTTGGAAGTATCATAATTAAACACAATTAAAATAAATTAAATAACTGAATTTTAAAGTATTGCAATGACAACAAAACATCACCAAACAAACCTGACACTGATAAACTAAATACTGGGAGTCCCGCGATTAAAAAAAAAACATAGTAAAATTTACCGACTCCAGCAATTTAAAGTTAGTGTGTAAGCCTGGTTGTTGTTAAGTTAATGTTCTAGGAAACGTTTAAAAAGTCTAAAAGCCTACTTTAGAAATACACCGAAATTAGGAAATTTCTCTTTAATCACACAGAGAATATGTCGTTTGTGAGTTATTCTGTCATACTTACATGCCTGACAAGTCGTCCTGATCCAAATCGTCCGCGGCAAGGAGATCTTCGTCTGTATTTCACAGAATTAGATTGCACGAAATGTGATGTCACCGTACTTTGTGGAGGATTATTTGTTGGACAAATGTTATCATCATCCAAGTTGAATATTAAATCATCATCATAACGTTTCAATTGCTCTCTAGTGGCTGAATTTGCTAGATGTTTTGATTTTAACGTATTGTGTTTGAATGGCTCTCCCAATCCTAAAGCCATCCCAGTTACTAATAATTGTATTTCGTCATTCTCTGGTAGATCCAGTTTAAAACGAAGATCGCATATTGCACAAGGTATCATTGCTCGTAGTTTAAAATATATAGCTTGTAATAATCGCTGGTAGTGTTTTGAAAAGCTTATATTTGGTTGATTGGTAGGAAGCTTTGCTCGCCAAACCTGGGTAAACATCTGTAGGTTTCGCACTACTTCCACATCCTGTAATCCAGGTACCACTTGCGTATTCACGACATCGAATCCACTGAAAGAATACAGATAAAAATACAGTGAGTGATTTACTTTCTTTGTAGCATTGTACAGCCGAACTTACTCAGGAGGACAAGGTTCCATAAGAAGGGATATGATTTCTAGGTCATGAATATCATCCACTTCTAACATACAGGTTTCTTTATTGCCGTGGGTGAGATCAAGGTCCATCATCTCTTCTTCGGAATCATCTGAATCATCAGGTTGAGCTATGGATTTATTGTTTATGAATACTTCGTTAAGGTGCTTTAGCTGACAGAATTCTCGGTTTCTCTCAACTGTTTCCTGAATCGACTTTTGTAGTTCCAACAGCTTGTCAGAATCTGCCCATGAATTTCCTGCCACAATCTTTGGAACGGCAGGTTGTGGTAAAGCGGAAAGATAGACAGCAGTGCCAGTAGCTACAAGCGCCATCATTCGTTCTCCAACTGCTACTGATGTTTTTAAACCGAAAATGGCATTCATGCCTTTCATTTTTAGTTTATTGATTAACAATTTATGTAACTCTATTTCAAGAAATGGTAGCGCATCTGACATCTCCTTAGCATTTGATTCCCCTTTCAGATCACGCTTTGATCTGCAAGCATGCGCCTGTATTAGTATTCCACGTCCGTCAACCTACGACAAGCAAAACATTCGTAAATATTATTATAGGGCTGGTGTACCAGTTATGACTATGGCCCTTATTACGGGTGTCACTTCACGGTGAAAATAAAGTGAAGTGACCAGTTGTCACTCACGGTGAAGTGATTGCCGTGTAAATCAAATGGGAATCACTTCACCGTGAGTGATAAGTTGAGGAAATCTTTCGGGTTGGATTTATCTACGCTGGGGCAAAGAGTATATTTGTGCTATGTAACCCTAAACATCTGATAAAACCCTGATATGTAACCCTGCAAATCTAACCATAGCAACATCAATTGAATCTCTACTTCAAATTTTTGGCTTTTACATCCTATCTGGAATCCTATATCTTAACTTAGTATTTTTGTATACTTCCACAGATGTTAATTAAGAGTTTTTAAGGTCACGATGCACGGAATCCATTTTTCATACGATTTGTTTTAACGCTTGCATGACCCACATCTAGCAATATACTTAATGTGCGATGTTCTAAATGTATTTTAGTTTTTGCTGCAGAGAAGGGTGCCACCCCTACATTTATGTATTCAATTGTACAAAAATGTTCAGAAATTAGCACAATTGTGCATTTATATTTCCAATATACATTGTTTTCGTGAAATTTGGGAACTGTATAAAATAGCATCAAAAATAGTTTCCATTTGAATTCTTTGACGCACATAGTTTATATGTTTTGAATAAAAAAAAAAGTATCGTTAAGTCAATATTTTAGTGGAATAAACAATAAAAGCAGTTGCTGTCATACCTAAGAATAGTAATTTGTTGTATAGAAATGAAAATTTATCAGTTTCACTTCATTTTAGACATAATGGTATTTTTGCCCCATAAGAGTGGCCTTCTTACCCCGCAGCATTTTTTAGACCAGGTACGACATGACATTTTGAAAAAATCATTAACATTGTTTGATGGGGTTTAATTTTAATTTCAATGATGATACATGGAGACAAGGTTTCAAACTTACAATTCGGTACACGAACTCCTTTAAATATTCACGGAATCGCATATTAAAACGCGCTATCGTTAGGGTGACCTTCTTGCCCCTAGTTCCCCTAATATTTTTATGAAAAAATTCTTGTTACCACCTCTGGTCGAAACTCATAGCACTCGAACGCAAACTAACAACATCATCTTTTTGGGTATACAGTAATCGAGAAATGTCTTGACAGGACTTGGAATTGAATCCACCACCTACGGCATCAATAGTAACTAACGTAATATCATTTACCTATGGCAAATGTGGCTAAGCAAACATAAAGATCAACACCGGCGAACAGAAACGTCAAAAATGCTCACCTGTAGTCCTTCAGGAATTTCTATGGTACACAGCAGCACATCAGGTACGTATCCATTTCTTTATATTTTTATTAAAGAGCAAAAAAGGTAAATATGATAAGTGTTAGATGGACTGTAAATAGCTATTTATTTTAAAAATCTATTGACTGCTGTTCACCACTGTTTCCTTAGTTTTCTACTTTTTACTGTTAGTTTTATACTGTTTGCTAACCGAGTGAACTGTTCATTTTAGGATTTTCAATGTAAACTCTAAGGGGTAATTAAAACATTACGTAAACTCATCAGGAGAGAAGAGAGCAGTTGCGAGCGATTTGCGTGAATGGGCTGAAATTCAGGTTTGTTTTCTTTTTTTTTTTCAAAATACGAACGCACGAATTTTATTTAAAAAAATTGTTGCATGAAAACGTCACTTATAATCGAAATGACGTCGCGGCAAAGTTGCAGAGAAAATACAGTATAGGAAAAGTTGATGATGAATGAAATAATTGAGAAATTGTTTGTCAAATGTAATATTTATGAGCATAGATGGAAAACATGTTCAGTCGTACTTAAATATAGATATTACCTGCAAATTTCACACTTCATCATACTAACTCTAAACGGGATGGAAGTTTGAGAGTATGGAATATGGCATATTCCGCAGTGACTAGCTGTTGGTTGTGATGAAGTAGTTTTATTTGCCAATTCGGATGTATCTTTAACCGTCCGAGTCTCAGGTTGTAAATTGACTTCCATAGCTTCTCCTTCAATGCTTTTCTGATTATCAGAAACATCGGAACATTTCATGGTGGAGCTTAATTCTGCTGCAGTATTCAAATCCTTATCAAAGTCCTGCCCTTCCATAGATGATGTCATGATTTCCTTATTTATAGACGATCCGTGTAGTCTGATAACGCTATCATTTGAATCACCTTGTTGTAGATTTATGACTGTTGCTGTTCCAATAGCAGACAACACACAAACGTCTTCCCTGTAAAATAATAGATACTGTAATTAGACTGGCAAAGTCGCGAAGAATGAAATAAAAACCAGAATGTCCACCTATAGTGAGATCTGACCCTCCTTACTTAAACAAATGCTGCCAAAATTTCTCAAAACAACATTCAGAGAAGACAACAATTAATTTCTGAATTATATGTGAATCTGTCCATTGGTTGATGTATTTAGATTGCTTTTTCGGAAGCACCAAAGTGGTCTGGAAACTTAGTATAAAAATCCATGCTTTTGTCACAAATTCAATTAAACCTCTACTGTCAATTTTTATTTTTTATTCTTTTTTGCTTTCTTGACTAAGGCAATATGAAAATAGGTTGTAAATTATTTTGGTCTAGATCAATTTAGCTTGTCTAAAGTAGTTTGTGTTAAAAAAAACATTTATATTATTTTCCAATTTTCTCACGAACGATTGAACCAATTTCAGCCAAACTGCTGAAACTAGCCTCATTGACTGTTCAGCCTTCAGCCTCATTGCGATGTAATTTTCTTTTTGAAGAGCATTTTTTTCAATGAAATATTTGTTTTTATTGAAGATCATGAAACATGTTTTTTCAACATATCTTCACATAATGATTTTGTAACCGATCCAAATCCAAATGTTCATGTAAATGGAAATAAAAAGCGTATTTTCCAACTATTTGTTAGACATTTATTTTAGCGCCAGTTTTTTTTTTTTTTTAATTTACCCCGCCAAAAGGCAAGCTTGGGCAATAGATTGTTAATGGACCATGTTGATGGATAAAAATCGCATTTTTTTTTAATTAATAAAAAAAAAAAATCTTAACTACAGATCACTTATTCGGTTAAGCAGTTGAGACGATTTTTACCCCGTGACTCTTTCTCATGATAAAATATTCAAGGTATTTAATTATACTGATGTTTCGAATCTTCATCCGGAGACCATTCAAAGTCTTTGACAAGATCATATTTATTTCAAAAATCACTGCTTGGGTACATTTCATATTGTTGCACAGAAAAATCAAGGCATTCTTTGATCAAATATACGAGACAATCAATTATAATGTTGTTCTGGGTCTTCCGATGAACATTAAGAATTTATAACCATATTGTTGGTTTTAATCAGTACTATTCATAGATGCCTGTTGTGGTGGCACAGTAACATCTTGTTCTAGACGACTGGTGCTTCGGACCCCTCTTTTAAACCCGGAATAAAATCGAAACCACTAGGCCCATCTATTCCAGTTTTCAAAAACCGTAACTGTACATTTGTATACTAGGCTAAACGTACCTATAGTGGAGGTACGATAGTGCAATGTGTTCCTATAGTGGGTTATAGAGACTGCATAAGCCACTATAGGAACACATTGCACTAACCTATAGTGGAGGTGCGTTTACCTTATCTGTCAGATTTCAGCCAATTTCATGGCGAACCAAATAAGTTATATCCATACATATTGCTGATCTTATGCCTGGTCGAAAAGAAAGAAAACCGTGTAGTACAGCTTTTGCCACTCACTCAAGTTAAAGATCATCTTCAAGGGAGATCATGTCAATTGTCAGTGATAAACATGTGCAGTTTTTCAACGGCGTAGCCAGGTTTCAAGCTAGGGAGGGGTGAAAAAAAATTTAGTATGGAAAATTTGGCCGAATACCATTTCTCCTAACGCCATTTCACCGAAAGCCTTTGTGTTGCTGAGTTTAGCCCCCCCCCCCCCTACTTCCATCTGGCTACGCCTATGCACTTTTTGTTAGCACCTGAATTTGTAACAAAGGTTTATGTGAGAGTCAATTGCACAGGTCGATGTACATTGCATTTCACACGTTAAAACTGTCTTTTGAACGGTTATTTTTAACGGATTATTTTGTATGGATAGCTGTTATAATGACTTTTTAATAATTATTGTAGCACTGAAAAAACTATTTTGTTCGCCACGATGGTGATGATGGATTTTTAATATTTGATGTAATAGTAGTAAATTTAAAAAAAAAGAAGTCTATAAAGGTTTGAGCCTCGCGCACGTATTACGGATATAGAGGACTGAATTTAACATTTGATAAAAAAATGCAACTTTTGAAGCTTATTTGGAAGATACCTTGTGTTGCAAGTTTTCTGGCAAATGTTGGGGGTTCGTGAGCATTCCTGACACTCTGAAAATTATGATAGCATCAGATTGTGGGGTTGCTAGTGTAATAGGATGCTTTGTTGATTGTTCATTAACTCTTGATCGCTTGTAATACTTATGAATATTTTAGGTGGACAAAAAGGCGAACTAAGAGGTGGACGCCTAAGTTTTTTCTTATTTATATCGCTGTGAAGCAACTGTAAACTCTAGAGGGAATTTATATCTGTAACTGTAACCAGTTCGATTTTGTTTGCCAACCTGGTTAAAATATCATATTTAATAATCTTAAAGATAAATCGTCCAGTTCAAACCAAGAGGTGGGACATTCATCATCATTCATCATCATCATCTTCTACCCATTAAATCTTAACTTTTACAGAATATTGATGATTTCACCGTTAAAAAAGTCAACTGTTCAAATCACCCCAAATTCCACTTTCGTTTCTGATCAGCTGCATGAAAATGCAGCTCCATTTTTGCTGCATCGTGTGGGATATCTAGTTAAATATTTTACGGAAGCTGATAATTATGCTCAAGAAATTTCGAATTGTTAAGGGGCAACAACTGGTAGAGGAAATAACGGATTCGACACTATTTTACCTATTAAAGTCAAGGGGTAAATGAAGTCTTAGATTGTTATTTGTTTGCAAACCAAGCACCTTCATGCAAAACATAAGCGCTATCAATAAGTTATTTTTTTCCTGCTCGGGTCGTATAGGCTTTCTGTTGTAGCTTATGAGCTAACGCATCGAAACAAACGTATTATTGATTTGTGTACGGGGTATTGTATGGGTGGTGGAATAGTCGATCGATCGTCAATCGGTTTGGACGCGTTTTTTAATCGTTCCTAGACGTGCGTTCTGTGCTTTTTTTTTTGCACACGTTTCGTTCTCGCTGTAGTAATTTCGAGCGATAACTGTTGGTTCCGTTCATTTCAATATGAATTGTGAAATTTGTTCATTTGACTCTTCCGTTGATTCGCTGATGTGGAAATGCATCGGCTGTATACGCACATTTCATGCAGCCTGCGTAGGAGTGACCGTGCAGAGGAATTCACTACGCAGGAAGGACAATAAAAAAGTAGGGGATTTTAATTCTTATCTTCTACCATGCTGCGACTCATGACAAGAGCATCTGCAAGCAAAGTTAGAATTCAATCAATTAGCGGCTCAACAAAAACTTCTAACGGAGTAACTGCATGCCAACACAGAAGTGACACATCGTTTCGCGATGCAGCAAGAAAATCCTAGAATTGTTCACGAAGCTGTCGAAGGCCTGGAGGTACTGCTGGTAGGCATAAAAAATGAACTGTCTGCAATTAACAGAAACAGCACCTTAGCTGGCAGTGTCGTTGCCATCAAAAATCACACTACATCGCTTTTCGATACAGCAATGATGGCAACGAAAGACAGTGTGTCTACGTCATTGAGAACTGTGACGTCAGATATATCCACCGAGCTCCGAAATATCAGTAATGAAATAAATCAACTGAACCAGCTGTCGCTCGACATTGCGGCAAGTTGTACCATGAGCTCTAACTCTGTGCTGGAACTCGATATTCTTGACGAGCTGAAGTCACTGTCAGCAAATATAGCCTCAACACGGAGCGCTGCACCTTTGCAATCGCCATCTGACTCATGCCCCAGCTTGGAGGTGGAATTAAATAACAACGATGACTCAGGGTGGCGTCTACTTGGTACCAGGAAGGTATGGAAGGCAGACTGGACCGAGTACGATGCCGGAAAATTACGCCGTTTGATACAGCAAAAAAATAGCTAGAAAGGCTAGAAGGCGAAGGAAACAAAACTTGCTCAACAACAACAACAAAAACCACAATAACAACAACCACAACAACAACAACAACAATAATAACAACAACAACAACAACAACAACAACAACAACAACAACAACAACAACAACAACAACAACAACAGCAACAACAACAACCACAACCACAACAACAACAACAGCAAAAATAACAACAACCACAACAACAACAACAATTTTGGCAACAACAACAACAATAGCATATCTAACAATCGTCTTCTTCTTCTTCTTTTCCTTTATTTAACGTCTGTCTCTGTTCCGCAATCTAGTGCCAATCACCGACGGACATCGATTGCCATCCATTGACGGCAACCGAATGTGCAAGGAAGGCAGCTTCCACACCTGCGTAGAATATCGCACCCATTCACAACAACACACATGGGCCGGGACCAACGGCTTTACTTCCCTTCCGAAGAAAGACGTGACCAGAGATTTTTATGCCTCAGAAAAATCCCACCGAGCTCGGCTGGGATTGAACCCAGACCCATCGGGGTGTTAGAAAGCAGTCACGCTTACCACGACACCACCGGCGCCGGCCTAACAATCGTCGAAACAACAACACTAAGCGTAACAGTTTCCACAGAAGTGTTAGTCAGAATAGAAACAACCTACTGCCACCTGATCGAGAGCTTCTTGCGGCAGCGAAAGATCGGTTTTCCAGGCCGCCGCAGGCTAACTATCGACCCACAATGCAATTCCAATGAGGGGAAATCTTAACCCCCAACCCGGCGTGCGACGTATACTCACGTACCGTTCCAGCGCACTTGCATAACGGGATGGCTGCAACTGCATCATGTACGAAATTGACGCATCCCTGACCCCGACATTATCAAGGAGAGGCACTCGTGTTTTCTACAAAACTGACACGCTCCATAGAGGAAGAAAATAACGAAGATCACGACACTTTACAGAACGAAACAAATTCGGAACATGGATCAGGGGTAAATAATTTTGATAATAGTTTTATGAATGACAGGTTACCATCAACTTCTTCACCTAATCTTCAGACCACTACAGAAATTTTGGTATATTGCCAAAATGTTAACCGCATGAGAAGCGCCGGTAAAATGAATGAAGTTAACAAAAATTTATTAAGTTCTAATTACTCTGCCATAATGGCTAATGAAACAAGTTGGGATGATAGTGTGAGAGATGAAAAAGGTTTTGGTAACAATTATAACGTTTATAGAGACGACCGCAATTTTCATTGGTCTGGAAAAAAATCGTGAGGTGGAGTATTAATAGCGACTTCGACCCAATTCAGAAATCATTATGGCTACTAAATTTAAAGAATTCGAATATGTATGGGTAAAAGCGCAAGTAGCAGACGAAACACATGTCTTTGCTTCGGTATACTTTCCTCCGAACAATGCTCATAAGGACACGTATGATAAGTTTTTTTTTGGAAAAGCGGAAGAAATTTTGTCTAGTTTACGTACAAGTTCATATACATGGGGACTTTAACCAACTCAACGTTGACTTTATTTCTGATATGGACAATGAAAGCATCTTACTTCCAGTCGTTGGGGAAAATGAAACACTCCATTTCATTTTTGACAAAATTGCAAATTTAGGACTCAATCAAATTAACCATGTGAAAAATCAACAAAATTGTTATTTAAACCTTTTATAAACAAATACTTATGAAGATTTCTGTGTGACTGAATCGTTAAGTCCCATATGGAGAAATGAAATGTTTCACACAGCAATAGAATATTCTTTATTCGTTCACATAAATGAAAGAACCAACGACTGCGAATTTGATGAAATCTTTGATTACAATTCAGCAAATTATGAATCATATTTAACTGACCGCCATCAAATAGTAAAATACAAAGGAAAGACATCAAATCCCGTTGATGTCACTTCAGGAGTTCCTCAAGGCTCCCATTTAGGACCACTTTTATTTATTCTCTTCGTCAATGACATATCTTTCATTATTAAGAAATTCAAAGTTTTAATACATGCTGACGACATTAAACTTTTTATGGAAATAAAAGATGCCAAAGACATCATCACATTCAAAGAGGAAATACAGATATTCCATACTTGGTGTCAAAAAATAAAAGCTACAATTAAATATAAACAAATGTAACTCAATTACCATTAGTAGAAAACGAATCCTACCCAATACAACAATCACTTTAGGAAACCAAATCGTAGAAAAGTGTGATAGAGTCAGGGATCTAGGTGTTATGTTGGACTCAAAACTTACTTATACCGATCATTATAACACAATTATTAACAGAGCTAACAACATGCTTGGTTTCTTAAAACGTTTCTGCTATAACTTTCACGATCCGTATACGATAAAAACATTGTACATTGCTTATGTAAGGTCGATATTAGAATATTGCAGCATAGTTTGGTCTCCTTTTTCAATCACACACGAAGAAAGAATAGAGTCCGTTCAAAAGCAGTTTCTATTGTATGCACTCCGCAAGTTAGGTTGGACTGTATTTCCTCGGCCATCTTACACAGCTCGGTGTATGCTCATAAATATCCAAACATTAAAAGAGCGTCGTGAATTTGCTATGATTTATTTCGTAAACGATATTGTATCACATCGCATTGATTCAATAGAACTATTGTCATCCTTAAATGTATATACACCATCTAGGCATTTACGAAATAGAAATATATTTGCTACAAATCGTCATCAAAAGAATTATGCCAAATTTGGACCCTTGAACCAAATGATGGATACATATAATAAGCACTGCGATAACATTGAATTTACAATGACAAAATCCAAATTAAAGCAATATTTTAATTCCTCGCATAACGTCAACTAGAAGTAATGTTTTAACTTGTTCTTAAGACATATTATAAAAAAATATAAACAAAGAAAAAATTGTAAAAATAGCACTTAAGACTACAATTGTAAAACGGTCTACACTGATTGACGACAAATAAATAAAATTAAAAAAACATATTATTGATGATTTCTGCTCGATAGAACGGAAATTGGCGATTACGACGAACTACATTCTACCCTACATCATAAGAAATGTGTTATTACAGATTAAATCGTATATGATATTGAATCAACTCGTTTAAAAATAAATTAAAATGTGCACGCATATGGCTTCCACTTATGTACACATAATCATTTTTTTGCCTTCTATACGATTTGTTTGTTTGTATATAGGGGAAATGACGGCTTCGGCATGCCAGACTATTTTCGGCAACCCAAATTGAAACACTATTTCCACTGGATTTTCTTACGAAAACACTTCGCTGAATGCATGCAAACGATTCTTTATGCTTTCAGCTTCAATTTGACTATATTTTTACCACTGAGAAAAAGCAATCTAGCAGGGGTTTCTTGAAATGAAACACACGCACTACAAATTGTAGCTGATTTCGAGTTGCCGATAATAGAACAGCAGTTTTACATGCAGTTCAAATGGAACGGTTGCCGAAGAAAAACTGGTTGCCGACAATACTCGCTCTCACTAGAGAAGATTGGAGCTTTGTAAAAGCGTTTCAAAACAGTTTTTGACAATTCTTTCGACTGAAATTGTTAGAGCAGCTGGCAGCAAAAGATTGTAAACAAACCAATACTGCATATGTGTGCGTTCCATAGAGAAAAAGGCTGTAGAAAGAAGCTCGCTGCTTAGGTTGCCGAGAATACGTAAATTCCCCTATGTTTGTATATAACAGAAACAACTTTGAATATACATGCATTTTGGTTGGCTATGTGGATCGAGAATCGGACCCAGTCGCCTACGACATGGTCTTGCCTTATTACTGCGCTTTTAACGACACAGCAAACAATTAATTTTGATATCTCATCAAAGTGGATGCACTGCAATCGTTATGAAAATATGGTGTGATATTACGTGCCAAAAAGGACAAAATTATCATTAATACAGTGCATGAACTGACATTACGCTGATTTTACTGCATTTGTTTATTTTTGTGGCCATAAAAATTACATGAGATTTCGACATGATTGAAGTGCATTCCTTTGATGTAATATTAAAATTTGTATTTTGCTGTGGACTGAGCTAAGGGAGGCCTCACTAGGAGACCACAAGAAAGCCAAATATGGTTATATTTTATTGTCCTTGAAAGTCATGTTGTACAGTGAAATGTAAAACAATTCTAGAATTGTGTAAAATTAAATTATAGTCATCTACAATAAAATAGTTTATTAAAGTTTGTCCAATACTTACGAAATTGTGGTTGTTTCCGTATACCCTAAAACCATATTGCAACCAATAGCACGAGCATGCGAGCGAATTTCCATACGAAGCTCATTCCACCACATATCACGTGTTTCCGGATCGTCTGGATTAGGAACTCGAGCTAATAACTTCACTGATCGAGCAGAAACTGTAGCACCTGTTATAAATAATAATTATTAAAATATGTATTATATGTTATAAGATCTAACCTTGGCCTATGATTATATTTCTAGCATTAGAGTTTCTGCTGTATGGATTTTCTACCCATTCGGAATTGAATGGATAGCTTAATCTTAGCATATACAATTTGAGACAAGTGGCTGCAACTTTCTAGATTAGTAATAGGCCTAGATTAGATCTCGTAGTTCATTATATATAAAGGTTACCTAAATGCAATACAAATCCTGGTGGCACTCTGGTGACAGTAAGGAAGGGATATTCAAGTAATTCTAGCGCATCATGGTTAAGCGTTTTTATCAAAATACTGTTTGGTTGAACTCTTGATCCAACTCCAAAGTAACGATCATTAGACGTCAGAGAGCTACCTGAGAATGGATACAATAATTAAGTAACAAATTTAGCTGATTTTTTTTTTGAAATTTAATCTAGTAGAACAATTTGGGATGATGAAAGCTAGGGGTCGTGAATATTTTTGAAATATAAATCACGATCATTGATATTCATCACGATACTTTTTTTGGGGCCTTTCTCACTCTAGAAACCATTTGGCAAAATGTACGGAACTAAAGATACTATTTCATTGATAAGATATTAAGATATTCAATACCTTAAGGGGCTGTCCACATGTCAAGTAGACATTTTTTAGATGTTTTAGATACCCCCACGGGGTATCGAGCAATGCGAAACATGTGTTTCGGCACTTCAACATCAGAAAACTTCCGGACATACGACCAAGGCTCCACCATCAAACGCCTATAGTGCCACATGTAAGTAAGACAGTGAACATCTTCAGCTAGCCAAAGCATCCCGTGAGGAGTACCGTGAGGATGGTGATGTCGTCAAATCTGGGCATGTTGTAGTGGCGGTTGATTTGCAAAAGGTATTTCTAATGAATAATTATAGATGGTTGTGATTGTGAATTTACGCTAACCATTGTTTCCCCTTTCAATAGGTCATTCAGCTGCCTTGATGGATTGAAGACAGTTGTGCTCTCACAAACGCTAATAGCGTTTAATGAAACATTCGCCCCTGTCGGGAAGTACACGCAGACAATTCCTGTTCTGGCATGTGTGTGGAATGAAGCTGTGAGCGGCCGATCATCTAACGATCTAGCTGGGTGTTTTCATACGATTATCACCAGATTTAGTGTGGAAATGCTTGTTTTGAGGCTGGAAAACTGTGCGCCCCAAAACAAAAATTGGAATATTTTCCTTCACCTCATCCTTCATATAAATTCCAAAAATGTTGAGATGGTTCTAAAAAAATTGTATCAGGACACACCTTCATGGCAGCAGCTTCCACGCCGCAGTTGAAGGTGCAATGAGACGAAACCCACCGGTGACATACCCAGACTTTACAGCTGTGGTTGAAGGCGCGAAAAAAAAGTTGAGGTTTTGGACATGCTTCCACAGCATTTCTTCCCTAACGTTTTCCCAGTACGTGCTAAACCAGCTGAGCCCTCGACCATATATCGAGAACATAAGAAGAGTTGTCGTCAAGAAAGGCTGATTTAATCTATATTATAGCAGCTTTGTGAACGGTGACGATTTGGAAAGCTGTAAGATATTAACAGCCAAGCAGGAAAAAGTGGTTTCAGTGGAGCACTTCGACCTTGAGGAACATTTGATAAAGAGAAGTCAACCCAGAGGAATTGACCTGGACAGAAAAGCTGCATTGCTGAAAACTATTTTGCCATTGGTAGAGGAAGGAAGTTACCTGAGCCCATGGAAAACAGGACGGCTAATTTTTTTTTTCATCGCTTTAATATGCCATTATTATTTTTTACTTTGTTTTCCCAAGAGACGAACCAGCTAAAGGCTGAAAGTCTCTATAATAAAGCAAAAAAACTTTGCTTTCATTCAATAGTATGTATTAAACAGCACGGAAATAAGAATCCATACTAAAAATACTTGCTAAATGCCTTTGGTTGCGCAATAAGGACGAGCTGGCTGCAATGGTTCCGCATGTTTATTAGGATTTATGACATTGTCTTCAGAGTTCGATGGTGTTTTAGAAATAGTACAAGAACTGGAGATTTTCTTGAGCGGTGTTCCTTTCTAGAACACTGCTCGACGCAGGATCTTGAATCTTCACTCGGTTTCCATTCTTTTCTATGACGTTATATTCCTTTCTTCCAAAAGTTGGAGTAAGTTTTCCGGTTGAGACGAGATTTTGCAACAGGACACGGTCTCCTTTTTAAATATTTGATAGCTGTGCGTGACGCTTTAAATCTTCTCTTTCTTTTCCTCTGTATTTCAGAATAATGTCTCTCTCTTGAACACCGGAACTCACTGCCGGTGCTGTTTCTATGTCGCTTATTGACGGAATCTTGGAACGGATTAACCTGCTTTGCAGTAACACGGAGGGAGCTTTACCTGTGACACTATGCGGGGTTGTATCATACATTAACAGATATTGAAGCAAGTCTGTCTTCCATTCACGATTCTTACATTTGTCATACATAATGGGACTGATATGCGATTACTTTTAAGATGGTACAAACAGACCTCATCGTTTTTCCCTGTTATTTCAGAACAAACAACTCGATTGTATACTATTTAGATCAAGAATAATAAAAATTAGGCTTATTAGTGCACGTATCTCAAAATCGTCGAAAAGTCATACGGGACTGATATGCGATTCTAGGTCAACTATTAATTCGACAAGGAAATTTTAACAGTATTTTATCCATAAATTTCTATTTTTTTCAAAATAGAAAATAAAATAAATTAATTCAATGGACTTTATTACGGGTGTCACTACACGGTGATAAGGAAGTGATATTCGGAATAAGAGCCGTGATTGCCGTACAAATCAAATGGGATTCACTTCACCGTGACGACAAGTGACAAGTTTTCACCCTGAAGTGACATCCGTAATAAGCCCCAATACCTTCACTGCAATTAATTTCTAGAGAATTATTGTACAAAACGCATTTGAATTTTGAAAAATGTCGTAAAATGTGTAAGTTGGGCATATCTTGACTGCGCAATATAAAAATCAGTTGATCCTAAATAAGGTTTTAAGAAGAACTCAGAATACCGCGTCGTAGGTATTTATTTAGCTTAAACATGATTTCAAAGCATATGCAGACTGTTTGCATCATATTACACATAATATGTATTTAATTTGATATAAAACTACCATTATTTACAAAAGGCGGGACATAGTGAGCAATCGTTGGATGGGTAGAGTGAGTAGAGAAAAAAGTAACCTTCTCGGTAACTTCACTTATTTACTGCCGCTCTTCGCATGTCCGTCCCATAGCGAAAATCAGCAAGCCGAGAAAATCGCGTTTTAAGTTTGCTTCGTACCATTGTTTCTTATGTGATGGGACAACCAATGTGACTGTCTTTCCAAACTTTTTCAGAACAAAGTTGATGAGTTCATCCATTATTATGAAAATATGGGTAATTAGTTACCACTTGCATTGAAAAACTCAGTTTTGACAAAAACGACTATGAGACCGACATGCGAAATGCGGCAGTTTAGCAGTGGTTTGGTCGGTAATATGGTCCGCTATTACAAGAAGAGTTCAGTTCTGCAAAATTGGTCAAAGGACAACATGAAACTTGCAGTGGAAGCAGTAAACCGTGGGGAATCCGTGAATCAAACGGCTCGTGAGTATTGTGTTCCACGTGCAACTCTTATAGCACGCTACGTTATTTCGGTGAATTAAGAAAAAAAACATATCGGATCATTTGCTACTGTTTTTTCGAACGCTGAGGAGAACGAACTGGTGTCGCATATCCTAAAGCTGGAAGTGTTCTGTTACGGAATAACTGTTCGAGACATCCGCAGCTTGGCTTTTCAGATGGTGGTTCGGAATAAAATACAGCACCCGTTCAACGTCGAGAGTCAACTGGCTGGCAAAATCTGGCTCAAGGGTTTCCGGAATGTATTCTACCTCTCAATCCCCTGATACCTCGTAAACTGTTGGACAAAGTTTTAACCTTTCAAAAGTATACACGAAACAATCAATTTGTACAACGTGGCTTGTTCATTATGCCCCACCTGGTATCTTAAATTCACAATTTCACATGTTCCAAAAGCATTTTTCATCTCTTTATTTTTTTCACATTTCAACGGTCAGTTTATGATAATAAGATACCTTTATGAGATTTAACGCTGCAAATGTACAATTATTTTGCTTACTGGCTTTTTTCCGTGATTTGTTTTCCGTACTGAGTACCAATGCTACTGACGCCAAGGTGCCACACCTGGACCTAGACCCTACCTATTGACCAATCAACTCATAAACCGGGCACTATCGGCTTTACTTCCCTTCCTAAGGAAGGTGTGATCAGGTGATCAAGCCGTTTTGAACTAGAAATGCTCATATGCAACAAAAAAAGCGTTTCTACTGGATTAATCATTCAAAGCAAACACTACCCTAATTAAAAATACCATACCCGAACGATAACCCAAATGATGGAACTATTCCACAAATGGTTTGGATGATACTCTGAAAACGTCGTTAAGCAAAAAAACCATAGCAAATTTAGTAGGGTAACTTATAATTTTTAGTAGCTCTTCTATCCGTACGTTCATTCATGCTAACAGCAGTCACAAAAAATAGAAAAAAGCGATAAAAGTTTTTATTTACGCACATATATTTTTATTATTGTAATAACAAAAGTCATCTGAATTGCTCATAACAACACCATATGAATTCTGTGTGATTTGTTAAGTTCCAATTTCAATAACGCGCTTATTGAATACTTGGGCAGTTAAAGAAAATCGATTAAGCGAATTGATCATTGCAGATAGGGCATATTGAAATGTTCATCTAGATTCGTATTCAGGCTTACTTTTTTGTGATCCTGAGAGTGAAAGTATGAGTACGTATGGGGGAAAGTCAGTAAAGACGGACGTAGCAGGAAAGATGTAACATAAACAATCCATTTGATTTAGTTAATATTAAGGGCTAGATCACTTTCACCTAAATGCTTCAAATCAAAACATTATTTTAGAATTAATTTAATACTTCAAATTTATTCTAAAAGATGTCTCTGAGACATCACCTCAGATTGCAAAAAGCTCTTGTCGATGATTTCCTTTTATTAATTCGTACAAAACGACGAGAGCTTTTTTCTAATCTGAAATTATGTCTCAGAGATTACCATTTTTGATATTTTCACTTACTCACTAGGTCACTTTCAACTTAAGTGTCCATCTTTCCTACTGTTTCCGTCTTTACCGACGTCCCTCTCCACACAAAGCCTTACGAAAGAAATGAAGAACACACTCATTCGAATAGGAATTGAAACTGTTTGTTTGGATAATGAAGTTTCATTAGCGATGTGGTGAATGAAAATTGAACGAATGATGATCAATGAAAATGCTTTTTTAGATACTCAATGCAATTTGTGAGGGAATTATTTTATGTGTTTACAAAAATGGATGTATATTAATATATTCCTGATCAGTGGTTCTCGCGGTTACGCGAAATAATATTCCATATCGAAATTTGCCAAATAATTTCGATGATGTTAATTTATGTAGATTTTTGGTCATTTTTCTTTATAGTTTAAATGTCTGCTCTGTAATTATGTCAATAATAAAGATTAGACAATAAAGAAAAGTGACTAATTTTATTTCAATCTCAATTTATATCATATTATAGTTTATAGTTATATAACAGTTTTGAACTGGGATATTAGTGGAATACTCCCAAGAGCAAAAAATGTGATAATTTTCCATTTTAATCTCCTTAGTATTTTGTAACCATGAAAACATACGTATTTCAACTACAATGTGCAGTTTCATCAATGACATTCCCACTAAAGTCCTATTGAAATCTATCTGTCTGCAGTACTCATCCCCTAGGGTTCCTCAGTTCATCGAATACAGAGTTGATTGGTACATAACACGTGACTCTCCTTGCCTAAGAACGAAAATGTGTTTTCAAGTTATATTGTAGGAGCCGTTCATAAGCTACGCAGACACTTTAGAAAGGAGGTGGTGGCGAGTGTCAACGGTTGTAACGATTGTCTACACAGGAGGAGGGAGTCTAAAACCTCTCAAAAACTAGACATAGTTTATGAACAGCCCCTAAACTTTTCCAACATAAGACAAACAACTTGGTATGTTCTATAACCAAAATTGTTACTTGGGATATAGACTACCCTATAAGTAAATAATGCTTACTTTTAGCATACCTTTAGGAGTGATACTCAAATCAGAATCAGATGATCGTCGATGTATTGCGCTCGAGTTATGATCCTTTATAATCACTATAGCAGAGCCAGGAGTTCCAGCTTTTGCAGGGCTTTGGGATATACGATTACCAGCAGAATCCGTAGATTCTCGATTGGGTTTTGCTCCATTAATTATTGGCACGGGATTGTTAGTTTGTTCAGTCCTAAAACGTATAAATAATTGACATGCATTAATAAGTATGGCATAAATCGTTACCAGGGCAATAAATCTAAAAATGAAATGCAGTTATAAGGAAGCACAGTTAATGGGAGAAATATCCGTTCTTTGCTGTTTATGGTGTTATAAACAATTGATCAATACTCGTCAACAAATCTTCGCCAACTGATTGATTTACACTTGGTCCACCCACCTAGCTCGCCGTGGTAATTGCCTTAATGTGCAAATTCCAAGCGAACGACGCAAATTTTGTTGTCCGTAATTCTTGTAGCTTCTGCTTGGTGGATGATAACATAATGGGTCGGCCGCTCATTACAAAAGGGCAGAAATAAAATCTGCTAGCAAGCATTGGATTGGAATCTGGCAGGGCACGTTGGCCCAATGTACCACTGCGTATGCTCAGGATAGTGGATCGTTTCTACCCGTCTGGATGTTGAAATCCCCGATGAACGTTATTGATTCTTCGCATCTACGTCCATTCCTATTGGGAGCACACGTTGAAGGTGACGAATTTTTTAAATACAGATCAATTTTAATAAAAAGTTCAAAATCCTCAATCAACCATGATACGTCATTGGCTTCAAATATCTAAGATCTTTCAGGGATAATTCAAGGAGTTTGGTTTAGACGGGACACATCAACTAGATGAGCACTATTTCTCTCAACGTTAGAGCCTATTCAGAATTTTGATTGCTTTTTCATTGTTGGACATGAACGCAAAGCATAATGCATATATTGGTTGGTATAATGATAAAGCATAATGGACGATAGAAATAGACGAGTGCACGGATGGATTTGAGTTCACTCACGCGAGAAAAAGTGGCACAAGCTGCGGGCAATGTTTACTAATAATTAGTGTTAATGATCGTTATTCATGAACATTTAGTGTTCATGATTAGTAAACATTTTCCGCAACTTGTGCCACTTTTTTTCGAGTGAGTGAACACAAATCCATCCGTGCACTCGTCCATAGTTCATAATTAACTGAAGAATTACAAAATGTTCCATTCTTTCTCTTTTGGCTTTTCTTCGAGAACAATTTTCTTCTTTGAAAAAAGCAAAATATCTATGCAAACAAGTCAACACACATGCATTATTTTCGTTATTTTCGAATGTGATTGATATCGATTAGGAACCAGCTGAAATGTCGCATTTGTTTATACCTTAAAATGATAGATAAATTATTTCATTTTGAGAATATTGTCCTTAGGTAGTGATCTTGACCATAGAATTTATCCCGTGTCTGACCATTAGACTGAAAGTTATTAGACCGAATGGCCATTAGGTCGAATAGTCACTAGGCCGAATGGTCATCCCGAATGATTTGGTTTGGCTCACCCAAACTTAAATAAATTTTGACGAGCTTCCTTACACAGTTATGAAATTGGATTGTTAGTGGAATACTCATAATAGCAGAAAAAATGTTATTTAATTCCACTTAGCATTTTGTATCCATGACAGATACGTACTTCGACTACAATGTGCAGTCTTCTTCAGCGTCATTCCCACTTAGTCACTTAGACACTGTTAAAGACTGTATAGGTTTTAAAATGTTCAATACTTAGATATTTTTTCAGAGTATTCGGAATTGGAAAACCTGAATTTGAGAGACGATTTTTGTATTTTCCGGAAGAGAAGAAATTTAATACAAATTTGAAGGATTCAAGTTTGGCACACAATTGAAATGCAATGATTTTTAGTATTATTTCTTTTTTTCAAACATGAGAAGTTCTTTCAAGTTTTACACTGCCTATCAGTCCCACATGAATTTTCGTCAATTTTGAGATAACAACGCTATCCACTATCAATTGGCAACTACTTTCATATTATGCGATAAAACTACGGACTTTGATCATGAAAAATGTGAAAAAAAACGTCAAGCCAGTCCCATCCTGAAATTCAATCGTCTAGAAGTTAATTTACAGTTCTCTTTTGTAAAAAATATATTTTTCGCTGATATAACAAATCATGCTGGCTTCATTGCAACCAGTGGCGTCCCGTAACCTCACTTTTTACCTGTGCACCAACTTTCAAAACCTAATTTAATGCCATATTCATACTCGAATCGGTTGAAAAATACACTTAATCTTCTTGTTTACTCGATATCTATCCATTGCAAGTAATATTTTGATAATTGTTTATGTTTTGAGAGTTGGTGTACAGGTTAAGGAAACGCCACTGATTGCAACTGATTTTAACTTGAAAAAATATCAATTAAATTACTATGATTTTTCAAATATTTTCATGGGCATTACACTTCGTAACTTCAACTGCCATTTTCTCAATGACTACTTTTTACATATGGGACTGATATGGGATTACAGGCAGTACAGGTTTTGTGATTTTTGGCATCACGAATAAAATATGCCATCACATTAATTTTCCATCCTATAAAAGCTGCTCATTATTTTCTCGCTCCTATGTGAGATGAATTCTTCTTTCTGATATTAAAAAAAATATAGTTTACTTTAGCTAAGAATTTCAATATTAGTTTTTTCTTCTAATTTCTGACATGAGACGCCATAATTATTGGCGATTATTATATTTTTCAGACCAGCTTCAGGCTCGCTCACCACCCGGAATGAACGCTCGGTGCATCATAGATTTGATATGGTTAGTAATATCAAAAAGTGTACATGCAAACGAAAAAGAGACGCAACCAGGATAAGTTTTTTAAAGTAATAATTTCATCTGAATACCCAACTAACCATAGCATATACGAGTGACATTGTCTTATTCTGAACCCACATTTAAGTTATTTTGTGGTAACTTGGATACTTTTTTATGGTATCAAGCTGGAGCTGCGTGACAGCTTATTTTTCAAAACCTGACCCATGTGAGTAAATTTTGCTTCTATCTTTCGACAAAACTATAGAAGGACTAGCCTGTGTTGGCAGTTTGAACACTGGTTCCAGTTTATTGTTTCAAGCTAGTTTTGGAAAAAAAATGCTGTGACGTGAGTACGTATTGACATCGAGGCAAAAGATATATCCGCGTAGTAATCCGATTGAATTAGTATTGAATTGTGAATCCCGTAGACCACGTTAAATCCGACAGTCGCGAAAAGTTAAAAATGCACTTGACAAAATAGAATAAACGTATTAACGAGCCAAATGACACGTCCGCGTAGTACTCCGATTGAATCAGTAAATCTGTTGAAGTATAAAATATCTAAACTAAGTGAGTTCCGTAAACCGAGCAAGTTCCAAACTCCGCGCGAAACAGTATAATATAAAACAGCTAATTAGCAGAGTGCCACCAAAATAAATGTGATAGCCTATGTTGGCAAGTTGATTAATTTTGATTTTCTCCCTAAACATTCTACTACTACCTATAGATATTTAAGATTTCGCGTCCTAAATTGATTTTGATCCTTTCTAAATTAAATTTCCAATTCTAATTTTGATCTAAATTGATCCTGAAGATTTGGACTAGATTACAAAAACTACACGCAAACCAAAAATTTATTACAATGAATGTTAGTTCCACTTCCTATCATCCTCTGTTCATGAACATCGCAGCGAATGTTAGAAGTTGACCTTGCAGGCGATGTAATGGTTTTTTGTCTTTTTTATTTCGTGTTCTATCTACGCTTTCGACTATACCAGTAAGCTTTTTATGTATAAGATTGTAGAACTACGCACACACTTGCCTTGAATCTCGAATCTCTCCAGCAGAAAAAGCAGACGAAGTCGAGTATGAGAGGAAATGAGCGCTTCATGTTTGCTTTTAGGCTATCCATATTCAGAAGCATGAAGAGAGCAGTGGAGAAAGCACAGGTCTGATAATCGCAAAGTTCGTGATTCGTATCATTCTTCCTATTTTATTTTTTTTCGACATAATTAATTTCACTCACTAATACACTCCACATTTTTGGTCTCCAATTTTCTTGCATTGGACCGCAGCTAGGTATATCGCATCCTCGGTTCATGCGGTATCCACTAACATCCTCTGATGATGAATCCCACATAATTGTAAGCGAATCTTACATCCCCGGTTGGGTGAACATAAGCCCAGAACACGTTTGGTAAGCTCTATCGAATTGCGCATTACTAATGGGGTGTTTGCACTTATTCTACTGCACTAGCGCTAATGAGCCAGCTGCTAGCAAAAAAGCTCACCAGCATAATGTAAAAAGGGCATAAGCCTCTACCAGTATGAGATTTCAGGAGCATATGCCGAGTCATATGCCGCTCAAAGGTAAATACTTCGAACAAAGGTTTGTTTTTTTCCTTGATTTGTTTTTCGTCGATCTTGTTTTCCGTGCTGAGCACCAATGCTACCGACGCACAGTGGGAAAAAATCGAAATAAAAGGAGCAAAATTCATTATCTCTGATCAGCGCTGATTTAAGCCTCTGTTCGGGACTTAACACTACTGCGAACAGTAAATTGATCTATTGTAGTATATCCCGTGTCCTTAGTTTAGGGCATGTCGTATTACTCCATCACTATTGAGAAATGATGAAGTATTCGATTTTTTTTTACAGTTGCCACTCTTGCATTTATCGCAAGGATTCGACTCTAATTGAAAGGTCCCGCTATTTATACCCTTCGGAGTGTTGAAACACCCTCCAAAGGCGCGCTCCTTTGTCAGTCAAAATTGGATTCCTTAGCAACAAAATTAAGGAATGACACCGATAATGACCATGCATCAGAACCCTAGTCTTAACCACATCAAACTAGGGAACAACGAATAGAAGATTTGGAATCACATATATGAAGACTAACTAACTCATTTTTTTTCCTTGTTTCAAGATCATCCTCGGTAGACAAAGCCGAGTCTTGTCACTATCAACAAGGCATAAAAAGTAACAAGGACTAAGATGTGTTCCTTGGATTACTGAAAAATCCTGTTCCCCTAGTTAGAAGTAGTCAGGACTAGGAATCGGTGGTAGATCTTACATCCCGTAACGTACCACGATAAGATGATCTACCCACGTTACGGGGCATATCATGACTTATTTCTTCAGTAAAAGGGGGAAATAGGGCAAAATGAAATTTTCTCAAGATGAAACCATCATCATTCGATTCCTCAGTCATTTTTATAGTAATACAGTACACGAGGGTATAGTATGACAGGCACTAACACGTACTACGTAACACTACTGATTAACTTCATAAAAAGGGGGGAATTAGGAAAAAATGGCACTATGCATCAGCTTACTTTTTTATGTAATCTAAAACGAAATTTTTTGGAACCTTAAGGTGTTTTCCTTCAAGAAGGACTATCATTGGATAGGTTTTCTTATCACTAACTACTGTCTTTTAAAAAATTATCGAAAATAAGGTAATAGGGGTGAAATTAACTAAAATGCATAGTCTGCACAGACTTGTGATCTATTAAACCATTTTTAATTGATTTTCCAGATTTTTTTCTACAAGAAACACAATATTTCAGAACGTATATTAACCAAAATGAGGAATTTTTTAAGCCATTTATACAATTTTTTAAAAAATTGAGTAAAATGCTCCAAAAACCCCAACTTGCTCTATTCTGCACATGACAAAGCTATTTCAACTGGATACCTGTGACTTTTTCTTCCATAAGAATGATTATATTTGCAAAGGTTAAATCAGCGCTGATCTGAGATAATGAATTTTGCTCATTTTATGTCGATTTTTTCCCACTGTGCGACGCCAGGGAGGCAGCTTCTACACCTGGACCCTACCTATCGACCCATCAACTAACTCATGAACCGGGGACCAACTGCTATACTTCCCGTGATCAGAGATGTTATGCCTCAGAACATCCGGGCGGCACCGAAGGGGATAGAACCCAGGCCCGCTGGGTTCTATGCGTTGTTTCAACCTTCACTCAAGCGCAGCGCTACTGTATCTGTCGCTTGGATTCTGGCCAGTCTTCTTGATATAATGTCTTCGCTTGCGGCCTATCCCGCTAGTACCGCACCCAAGCCCAAAGTAAGTGCCTTTACATAAACGTGCTGCGACATGGTTATCGAATAAAATATATACAGGTGTGATACTGTCACTAGCGGCTAGAACTTTGGTTCTCTCAAGCCAAATGTTTCATCAGAGACGGAAGGCTCACTAATTCATAACGCCCGTCTATGACGGCACACTGCCACGTCATGAGCTATAGAGATGCCGGCTATAAACCCACCATCTCCAACGCTCCATTATGACAAGAGATTAAGCCCTCCCACCAACGTCAAGGTGCAAAAAGTAGCCATGGGGAGGGCAGTGCATTAGGGTTATCAAATTTTATTCAAAAATTTGACTAACATAAAAATTACAAAATAATTTAAAAAATATTCCGACAACCACATCATAGAATCTGTTTATGCGGTAATACATTAAAAATGCCGTATATTATTTTTACAAAAATGTAATAGAATCTTGCCTGTCCCGCTTGGGTAAATTTCTCTTAGTTCCAGGATCTTTAAAATTTCTACAAGTTTAAATTTTTTCTTTTAATTCTAAGCCTTGATTGTTGAAAGTATGATCAAGTTTGAGGTATCAAAAAGTTTTCAAAGTCTCAGAATTAAATAAAAAAAACATTCTTAACCTTTTTTTTATAATGCGTTTATTTTTCCATGCTCATTTGCTTTAGCTTTGCGGAGCCGATATTAATTATTTACATTACAAAATTACTTAAACCTAACTAAGGTTTGGAGAGCAATGTGCTCTTGATCTCGAACTAAGCGACACTCTGATGAAAAAGACAAATACGGGGTACACCGATGGGCAGCTAACAACTTGGGAGAACACAAGATGACACTAACTACTAAATCCTCAGTTCTATCCGTTTTAAAAACACATAAATTAAATTCAAATAGTCGAGATCTAGGCTCGCCAAAACATCTCTAACGGGTATCGCGGGTTGTTTTCCTCGGGCCCTGAGGGATGTGGATAACTCAGATCTGGCAACACGGTGTAAGGTACATGACCAAACAACATGCTCGATATCGTGATAACCACTGCCACACGCACATAAATTGCTGCCTGAGACCCTGATTCGATAGAAGTGCGAGTCTAACGAGCAGTGATTGGACATAAGCCTTGATATAACGCGTATAAAGTCACGGCTCATGTCCAACCCTTTGAACCATGGTTTGTTCGACACCTGTGGGAGAACTGAATGTAACCATCTTCCCAATTCACCATCATCACACTGTTGTGTTGTGATTCAAAAGAATTGCAATAAACACTTCGAGAATACTTTTGGTTTTAAGGTTGATTTTATTGAAACTCAATACGTCAGGTTATCTTACGAAGACATGGTACAATATCGATAGTTCTTTATTTACATAGTTCATTTCTGCTTCACATTCTCACACTCCCTATCTCCCTATTGCCTATATATGAGATAGCACACATTCAAATACTACTAGCAAGTTTGTATGCAAGAGGCAAAGCTTCTAGCTGACCACTAAAGCTTCTCCATTCAATATTGCATACAATACCATATGCGAATAACAGTTACGGCTCGCATCTCTCATGTTTACACTAACAATTGTCATCCGATGTGTCAGTACCGATCTATCAGTTGAATGGTAAATTGTTATTGTTTACTCCACAAGAAGATGGTGATAATATCACCGCAGTTTGTTTCTCAACATGTTGTTGCCAACTGATGAGGACTTGCTGACGAGCAATGGAGAAAAAATCGTTGAAGGCGATTTGTCGCCAACGAGTCCGCTTTTTCATTACCCAGAATTGAGCAATGAGATGGGACCCAAGCTAAGGTGATAGTACAGGAGCAGTTGGATAAAGCACTCAGTTTAGATCGTATTTTAGGCAGGAAATACGAAGAGTGCTTCATCGGCCTCATTGAACGAATAGTCTCCAATGAGCTATCCGCAAAAATGAAATAATGGTCAGAAGGTAGTGAGGCAATTGGCTCTACTGCCTAAAATATGGCTGCGGGTTCCGCAACGTATACGGAGCATGGTTTTTGCAGTTTATAGGAGGCGCTATGAAATTGATTAAATACACCAAATCCAGTGGAAGCATTTATGGTTGACCCATCTGTGAAAAATCTTTTATCGTTAGTTACATGGTGGTCACTCCACTGCGTCCTAGCAAGAAGTACGGTCGACTTAGTTCGCGCTCCGCTATTTTGGAAGTTTTCTCGATATTCACTTGATTTAAATTATCAGTTTTTCTCGCTTAGTGTTTCCTGACATAGTTCCCAGTTAAACAATTAACTAAAAGTGAGTTTTTTTCTGAGAAGAAAGTGTGTTTTCGGCATCATCGGAAGGAAAATTGTTTTGGCGATTGCCAATTCGCCAACCATTTTGCGCACCATCGGTGCGTGGTAACGCATACCTGCACACGGATCATCGTCATCGAGTGTCAGCATTCGATGCCTCCGCATTTACATCGTCAGCCTCCGCATTTACACCGCTCATCTATCATCGTGTGTTCAGCTGAGTGCCGACCCTCATACAAGCACACACCAACGAAGACCGCCCGCACACGCTGATCGAAGATCATCCACGCTGCGCGTCGCTCCGCTGCTGCTGTTTAAACGCTCGGTGGTAGTAGTATAGGAGTATCAGATAAGTTTTTGTTCTTGTTTCTCTCTTTCGCCCATCTGTTAAATTTTAAGTTTGTGTTCTGTGTTTGTAGTTTTTTTTTGTGTATTGTGTCCGAGTGATTATCGTTTCAGTGGTAGAGCGTTTTTCGCTCCCACTAGTACGGCAAAATGGACATTTTGTCGCAAGACGAAATGGACGTTTTGTCGGAAGATGACACCACTTTGCCACGCGATGGCAAGAAGGGTCGAAAACGTACGTCATCTCAGAAGAAAGATGATGTCATCCCTGGTTCATCGTCTCAGTCTGGCAAAGGACAGGCTCAGATAAACCCCCGATCGCGAGCCTATCCAGATGACTCGACTGGCCCATGGGTTGTCTACTTTCAGCCCAGAAACAAACCTTTGAATGTAATGCAAATTACGAATGATCTGACGAAGCGATACTCGGCCGTGACTGAAATCACGAAGGTTAGGCACAATAAACTTCGTGTCTCCGTCTCTAACCTGAAGCAGGCTAACGAGATTGCTGCCTCCCAGCTCTTCACGCTCGAGTATAGAGTTTACATCCCAGCTCGTGATGTGGAGATCGAAGGTGTGGTCACCGAAGCGAGTCTGACCCCCGAGATCTTGGAGAAGCAGGCGGTTGGCCGTTTCAAGAACCGTTTGCTTCCCCCGGTGAAGATACTGGATGTCCAAAAACTGGGCTCAGTATCTGTCAGCGAGGGTAAAAAGAGTTTTACCCCCACAGACTCGTTCCGTGTGACCTTTTCTGGTTCAGCCCTTCCTCACTACATCGAGCTGGGAAAACTTCGACTACCTGTGCGCTTGTTCGTTCCCCGGGTCATGAACTGCCAAAACTGTAAGCAGTTGGGACATACGGCGTCCCACTGTGGCAGCAAGGCACGCTGTTCCAAATGCGGGGAGAAGCACGAGGATGGCGCCTGCACAGTCACTGCACCAAAATGCGTGTACTGTAAGGGAACTCCTCATGGTATCTCGTCATGCCCGGTGTACAAACAACGCGGGGAGAAATTACAACGCTCACTTAAGGAACGTTCCCGGCAGTCTTTTGCAGAAATGCTTAAGACGGCCACGCCATTGACCAACGACAAAAATCCCTTTTCTCTTTTGTCAGATGACGAGACTGACTCTGACTTGGCTGAGGAGGGAACTTCTTTCCTTTTTTCAGCACGGAAACGAAAACGCATCCGTTCGCGGAAAGTTGAGAATGAAGAACCTCAAATCAGCTTGCTCAAATCAAGGAGTGGTGGAAAAAAGGAAGTTTCTACTCCTCCTGGATTCAGAAGAACTGACTATACCCAGGATTTTCCACCTCTCCCGGGGACATCCAAAACCCCTGATGTCCCATTTTTAAGAACAGAAGCCCCTTCTTCATCTGGGTTGTTCTCATTTGATAAAATTGTGGACGATATCCTCAAGTACCTGAATATTTCTGATCCTCTGAAAAGCATTGTTCTGGCAATGCTTCCTACTGTGAAGACCCTCTTAAAGCAATTGACATTGAAATGGCCCCTCCTTGCAGCAATCATTTCCTTCGATGGATAATTTTCCAAACGAGGTCGGGGATTTGATCACTATTCTACAGTGGAATTGTCGAAGTCTTATTCCTAAATTAGACTCTTTTAAGTTTTTAGTTCACAATAATGATTGTGATGCATTTGCTCTTTGTGAAACTTGGCTCTCTTCAGATATTGATCTTCCTTTTTATGATTTTAACATTATTCGACTGGATCGTGAGGATTCGCGTGGAGGAGGGGTACTTTTGGGGATCAAAAAGTGCCATTCCTTCTATAGAGTGAATCTTCCACAATTTCCAGGTATTGAAGTTATCGCATGTCAGGCTATTTTTAAAGGTAAGAGCCTTTGTATTGCTTCTGTTTATATTCCTCCTAGAGCCGTTGTTAATCGAAAACAACTTTCAGATATATGTTCGGTACTTCCTGCTCCACGGTTGATCATGGGAGATTTCAATTCCCACGGTACAGGCTAGGGGGAACTGTATGATGACAACCGTTCTACTTTTATATATGACCTCTGTGATAACTTCAATATGACAATACTTAACAATGGAGAAGTAACACGTTTGGCTGGACCATCCTCGAATGGAAGTAAATTATATTGGTAGGAGCAACGATCGAGATGCTCTTACCATCAGAGCTGTGCTGTCAAGAATGAAACTTTCTACCTACACCGACAGCACCGCCTACCTTGTTTTTCTACATTCGTAAAAGCACCATTCAAGTGAGAGCATTGTTGTTGCTAATCTTTAACTAATAAAGTATTTTATTAACTACAGTAGTTCCTCGGATACTTATTTCCACTGAATATATCACGGCCCAATAGGTTATGGGCCCAGCAGTATCGTGGAAGCTGTAGGACAAGAACATTTCCGGTGAAATCGCGTTTGGAGCTCAAGGACATTTTTTTTTCGGTTCGGTAGTGGCGTTGTGTTCGTGTGTGAAACAAAATGGCGGACGTAAAAGTATCGTTCGAAAGGTTGAATGACAATAATTTCGCGGTGTGGAAGTTCAAAATGGAGCTCTTCTTGGTGAAGGAGGAGCTGACCTCTGTTGTGATTGTAGCCAAGCCTGCTGAACCGACGGCCGAATGGATCCAAAAGGATGGAAAGGCTCGTGCCATGATCGGGCTGGCTGTGGAAGATTCGCAACTGGTGCACATCATCAGGAAGACGACGGCGAAGGAGATGTGGGACTCATTGAAGAAAATTCATGAGGAGTCGTCTCTTTCTTCAACTTTGCACGTACTGCGGAAGTTGTGTTCGATGCGGTTGTCTGAAGAGGGCAATCTGTTGGAGCATCTGAATGACATGACAACGTTGCACAACCAGTTGGAAGTAATGAGAGAAGGACTAAAGGACAGAGTGTTCATGGCGTTGATTCTCTCAAGCCTTCCGATGTCATACGGTAGCCTCATCAACGTGATTGAGAGCCGACCAGAGGTGGAAGTGACTGTCGAGTTCGTGAAGAGCAAATTGCGTGAAGAATGGCGTCGTCGACAAGTGTGTGGTGATGGTGTGGAGAGCAGGGAAAAGGCTCTGAAGATAGTGAGTGGTAAAAGCAAATTCGAAAAGAAGAAGAAAGAAGTCATTTGCCATCATTGTCACCAACCCGGACATTTTCGGCGCGATTGTCCGAAGCTTGCGAAGGAAAAGTCGCAAAAGGAGAAGAACGATGCTGGAAAAGCGAACATAGCGGCAGAAGTTTCTAGTGGTGTGATGGAAATGTGTCTGGTGGTTGCGACTCCGTGTGATGCTGGAAAGTGGTATTTGGATTCCGGAGCGACGTCGCACATGACGAGTGACGTTAACATGTTGAACAATGTGGACCGTAGTAAAAGTGTTGAGATCTGTTTGGCCGATGGTACACGCATCAGGTCCGGTGGTTCTGGAACCGGAAAAGTTGTGTCGCTAACTGGAAGTGGAATCCGGATGAACGTCACGCTCAACGATGTGTACCATGTGCCTTCCCTCGCAGGTAATTTACTGTCCGTAGGTAAGATTTGCGATCTTGGATACAGTGTCGTATTCGAGAAGTCTGGTTGTCGAGTCCTGCATAACAAGGAAGCAGTACTGGTAGGCGAGAGGAATGGAGGGTTATATCGGTTGAAGCAGTTTCCAGAGCAAGCATTGGCGACCACTGTGAAGCATCCTGAATTGTGTGAGCATTTGTGGCATCGTAGGCTGGGTCATCGTGATCCGGAAGCTATTACGAAGATAGTGCGACACGATTTGGGTTTCGGCCTGAAATTGCAGAAGTGTACTGTAGATTGCGTATGTGGAGTTTGCTTGAAAGGGAAGATGTGTCGGATTTCGTTTCCGAAGCAGTCCCAGAGCAAGTCATCAGCGGTTGGAGATCTGGTGCACT
The DNA here is from genome assembly GCF_037179485.1 of Ochlerotatus camptorhynchus. NCBI lineage: Eukaryota > Metazoa > Arthropoda > Insecta > Diptera > Culicidae > Ochlerotatus > Ochlerotatus camptorhynchus. The sequence continues at coordinate 542,003 of NW_027041172.1, forward strand.
CGGACGTTGGTGGTCCGATGGAAGTTGCCACACCCAGCGGCAACCGATTCTACGTTACTATGGTGGATGATTTCAGCGGTTATACTGTAGTGTACCTGTTGAAGATGAAGTCAGAAGTGGATTCGAAAGTGCGCGAATATTGCAGTATGATGAAGAACCAGTTCGGACGTTTTCCTCGGGTGATCCGCACGGATGGAGGAGGAGAATATTCAAGCACGTCGTTCAAGAAGTTTCTTGCTGAGAAAGGCATCATTCTGCAGCAAACGGCACCCTATTCGCCGCAGCAGAACGGCAAAGCGGAAAGGAAGAACCGGTATGAGGTCGAAATGGTCCGGTGTTTGCTTCTGGAGGCAGGATTGGAGAAGAAGTACTGGGGTGAAGCGTTGAACACGGCAAACTACTTGCAGAATCGTCTTCCGTCGTCTGTCATTGAGAAGACACCGTATGAACTGTGGCACGGCAAGAAGCCGTCGTATGTTCATTTGCGTATTTTTGGTTCGGAGGCATACGTACATGTGCCAAAGGAGAAGCGAAGAAAGCTGGATCCGAAAGCAGTGAGGTTGGTTTTCGTTGGATACGCAGAGGGTCGCAAGGCATACCGTTTCTTGAATCTCGAGAACGATACGATTCTGATCAGCCGTGATGCGAAGTTTGTGGAAGTGCGTGAAGAAGAGGTGCCCCACGGGTGCCGGCAGGAAGTTCCCGAAGAAGAACCGTTTCTGTTTCCTGAAAAAGTGAGTGAAGAGGTTATTATATCGCTTGAAGGGAAGAAGATCGAAGAGGTTACTATACCCGAAGCTGTTGAAAGTAGTGATAGTGAAGAGGAAGCGGATCCAGAAGAGTTGGACAGTTCGCAGTATACGATCGCGTCTAATGGTGATTCATCGTTCCATGGTTTCCCGTTGGATGAAATCGCTAGGCGGTCTTTGAGGTCATCGAAGGGCGTAGCACCACGTCGCCTGATAGAAGAGATTTTCGTGGCAGGCACGCTTCCCCCAGAGGAGGAGATGGAGCCGAGAACGCTTCAGGAAGCTTTGAGCTGTGGGAAGAGTGCTGAGTGGAGAAAAGCCATGACTGACGAGCTGCGATCTCACGAAGACAACGAAACGTGGGAGTTGGTAAACCCCCCTGCTGGGCGAAAGCCAGTAGGGTGCAAGTGGGTTTACAAGATAAAACGAAATGCTGCTGGAGAAGCTATTAAGTATAAGGCTCGTTTGGTCGCCCAAGGTTTTTGTCAAAAGTATGGTCAAGACTATGACGAGGTCTTCGCACCTGTTATAAAACAGACCACTTTGCGGACGCTTCTAGCGATCGGGACCAAACGGAGCTTGGTACTTAAGCATTTTGATGTGAAGACTGCGTATCTATACGGAAGACTGGAAGAGGAGATATACATGCGGCAACCAACCGGTTTTGAGATTAAAGGTAAGGAGAAGCAAGTGTGCAAGTTGAAAAGGAGTATTTACGGGCTGAAACAGTCGGCTCGTTGCTGGAATCACCGTCTGCACGCCGTTCTCGAAGTCTTGAATTTCAAGCAAAGCCAGGCTGATCCGTGTCTTTACACGAAGGTTGTAAACGGAAAGCGCGTATACTTGCTTGTCTACGTCGACGATATTTTGATCGGCTGCGAAAGCGAGACGGAGATCGAAAAGATCTATGCGGCCCTGAGTAAGGAGTTCGAGATGACCAACCTAGGAGATGTGAACTATTTCCTGGGGATGGAAATCAAGAAGGAAGATGGTAAGTACGGCATTTCGCTGGAAAGCTACATAGACCGAGTTGCTGAGAGATTCGGCCTCGGTGACGCCAAGAGTGCGAAAACCCCGATGGAGGATGGATTCGTCAAAACCAGGGAGGACAGTCCTCCACTCGAAACAAACACGCAATATCGGAGTCTAGTCGGGACACTGTTGTACATCGCAGTCTGCGCGAGACCGGACATCGCTGCTAGTGTGTCCATTTTGGGGAGATGCGTGTGTGCCCCGACGGAAGCCGATTGGATAGCGGCTAAACGGGTAGTTCGCTACCTGAAAAGTACAAAGAAGTGGCAGTTGAAGTACGGAGATCCTGACGGCAAGTTGATTGGATACTCAGATGCGGACTGGGCGGGTGACTTGAAAACTCGAAAGTCGACGACTGGCATCGTTTTCATGTTAGCAGGTGGAGCCATTTCGTGGACAAGCCGTCTGCAGAATTTCGTCACATTGTCTTCGATGGAATCGGAATACGTGGCGTTGAGTGAGGCGAGCCAAGAGGCTGTTTGGCTTCTGAATTTGTTCGACGACTTCGGTGAACCGTCCTTCAAGCCAGTGACGCTGTGGGAAGACAACCAGAGCTGCATTAAGTTCATTGTTTCGGAACGGACGACCAAGCGATCGAGACACATTGAGACTCGGCAGTGTTTCGTCAAGGAGTTGTGCGATGCAAAGGTACTGGAACTGTTGTATTGCTCAACCGAAGAAATGGCTGCGGATATACTTACCAAGGCGCTTGGACAGGTGAAGCTTCGGAAGTTCTCTGCTATGCTGGGATTGACCGGCGGAGATCGTTGAGGAGGAGTATTGGTAGGAGCAACGATCGAGATGCTCTTACCATCAGAGCTGTGCTGTCAAGAATGAAACTTTCTACCTACACCGACAGCACCGCCTACCTTGTTTTTCTACATTCGTAAAAGCACCATTCAAGTGAGAGCATTGTTGTTGCTAATCTTTAACTAATAAAGTATTTTATTAACTACAGTAGTTCCTCGGATACTTATTTCCACTGAATATATCACGGCCCAATAAATTAGACCTCACACTTTGCTCTAACTCATTATCGTTGGATTGCACGTGGAATGTGATCCAAGATCCCCACGGTAGTGATCACTTGCCGATCAAAATTTCGATTGCCAGTGGGTTCAATCCGTCGGAATCCGTTAACGTCGCGTACGACCTCACCCGTAATATCGATTGGACAACGTTCAAGACCGCGATAGAGGAAGCCGTGTCGTCGGTAGAAGGGCTTCCACCGTTGGAGGAATATAACTTCCTCTCCAATCTGATCTTGGACAGCGCGCTTCGAGCTCAAACTCGGTCGGTTCCTGGAACGTCTTTGCGTAGGAAACCTCCTTCCCCTTGGTGGGACCACCAATGCACAGAGGTTTATCGTAAAAAGTCCGACGCGTTTAAGCTTTTCCGGAAACGTGGAACACCCGTGTATTTCGAAGCGTACTCGACTCTTGAACGCGAACTCAAAAGCCTCATCAAAGCCAAGAAACGCGGATACTGGCGGCAATTCGTGGACGGATTATCGCGCGAAACGTCGATGAATACGCTGTGGAATGCGGCGCGAAGGATGCGTAACCGGTCTTCAAACAACGAGAGCGAGGAGTACTCAGATCGTTGGATTCTTAAGTTCGCACGAAAAGTATGTCCTGATTCCGTGCCGGCACGGATGATTCCTCGCGAAACGACGAATTCGGTAGACGAGATCAGCCAGCCTTTTTCAATGCTGGAGCTCTCACTCGCGCTCCTTTCGTGTGGCAATTCGGCTCCGGGGGCTGATAGAATCAAGTTCAACTTGTTGAAGAACCTCCCAGACGTCGCTAAGAGGCGCATGTTGAACTTGTTTTGTCAGTTCCTAGAGCTCAATATTGTTCCGGATGATTGGAGACAAGTGAGAGTTATAGCCATTAAAAAGCCTGGAAAACCGGCTTCAGATCATAACTCGTATCGTCCCATCGCGATGTTATCGTGCATTCGAAAATTGTTGGAGAAAATGATCCTTTTTCGCTTGGACAAATGGGTTGAGACGAACCACCTACTCTCAGATACTCAATTTGGTTTCCGTAGGGGCAAGGGAACGAACGACTGTCTCGCGTTGCTTTCCACCGAAATTCAGTTGGCTTTTGCTAAAAAAGAGCAAATGGCTTCTGTGTTCTTGGATATTAAGGGGGCTTTTGATTCAGTATCGGTTGAGGTCCTTTCAGACAAACTCCACGCATGTGGCCTTTCTCCATTAATTAATAACTTTTTGTACAATTTGCTGTCAGAGAAACATATGAGCTTTTCTCATGGAAACTCTACAGCTTTTCGATTTAGCTACATGGGTCTCCCCCAAGGCTCATGTTTAAGCCCCCTTTTGTACAATTTCTACGTTAGAGAAATTGATGTCTGTCTTAGTGACAATTGCACGTTGAGACAACTTGCAGATGACGGCGTAGTGTCTATCACAGGGCCAAAAGAGGTTGACCTGCAAGGACCCTTACAGGATACCTTGGACAATTTGTCTACTTGGGCTATTCAGCTAGGTATCGAATTCTCCACGGAGAAAACTGAGTTGGTCGTTTTTTCTAGGAAGCATAGCCCAGCACAACCGAAGCTTCAACTTTTGGGTAAACCGATCACTCATTCCATGTCTTTTAAATATCTCGGGGTCTGGTTCGATTCCAAATGCACCTGGAGATCCCACATTGAGTATCTGAGACGAAAATGCCAACTAAGGATCAATTTCCTTCGATCAATTACCGGAACGTGGTGGGGAGCCCATCCACAAGATCTTCTGACGTTGTACCGGACAACGATTTTATCGGTTTTAGAGTACGGTAGTTTTTGCTTCCAGTCGGCGGCTAAAACGCACATCATCAAACTGGAACGGATCCAGTATCGCTGTCTTCGTATCGCGTTAGGATGCATGCACTCGACTCATACGATGAGTCTCGAAGTGTTAGCGGGCATGTTGCCACTATCTGATCGGTTTTCGGAATTATCCCTCAGGCTCCTCACCCGTTGTGAAATTATGAACCCACTGGTGATTGCAAACTTTGAGAAGCTTCTTGAGCTAAACCCCCAAACTCGTTTTATGACATTGTACTACGTGTACATAACACAGGATGTCAGCCCTTCACAGCATAATCCTCATCGTGTATGCTTCTCTGACTTCGGCAATTCAGTTAGTTTTGATTTATCTATGACGCGGGAGATTCGTGGGATCCCAGAACATTATCGTTCCATGATTGTTCCGTCAATTTACGCTGCAAAGTTTGGCCAAGTTGATTCCGCAAGATCGTTCTTCACAGATGGATCACTAATAGAGTCGTCCGCTGGTTTTGGTATTTTTAACGAATTTCATAGCGCCTCTCGAATGCTTCAAACTCCTTGTTCCGTATATGTTGCTGAACTGGCGGCAATACACTATACGCTAGAAACGATCGCCTCACTTGCACCAGATCACTATTTTATTTTTACGGATAGTCTCAGTTCTGTCGAGGCTATTCGATCCATGAGGCCGGTAAAGCACTCCTCGTATTTTCTCATGAAAATACGAGAGCTTTTAAGTGCTTTATTTTTAAGATCTTTTGTCATCACCTTTGCATGGGTCCCATCTCATTGCTCGATTCCGGGCAATGAGATGGCGGACTCACTTGCTAAGGTGGGCGCTATGGAAGGCGATATTTACGATCGACAAATCGCCTACAACGAATTTTTCTTCATTTATCGTCAACAGTCACTCGTCAGCTGGCAGAATAAGTGGAGTGAAGGGAGTTTGGGACGATGGCTATATTTGATCATCCCTAAGGTGTCGAAGAGTCCTTGGTTCAAGGGGTTGGATGTGGGTCGAGACTTCATTCGTATGATGTCTCGCCTCATGTCCAATCACTATTCGTTAAACGCTCACTTGTTCCGTGTTGGGCTGGGAGACAGCAATCTCTGTGAATGTGGACAAGGTTACCAAGACGCCGATCACATCCTTTGGTCTTGTGCTGAGCATCGTGGAGTCAGATCTGAGCTGTGCGATTCCCTTCGGGCTCGAGGTAGACAACCTAATGTTCCAGTTCGGGATATTTTGGCTAGACGTGATCTGGAGTTTATGAAACTCATATATGTTTACTTTAAGAATACTAACCTTAGATTGTAAGTTTTATTAACCTTGTGTTTAGTTTGTGTATTGTGCGTGTAGTTTTTTTTAATGTTTGTTTTCAAGATGAATAGAAATTAGTTCATGTTTTAGGATTAATTAAATATTTGTATCGAAAACCACATTTCAAACCTCCCTCTCCCTTTTCCCATCCAAAAAAATTGTAAATCTCCACTAACCTCGAGACAACCGCGAGTATCCGGTCCAGCTCCTTTAACTTATATATAATATAAGACATCAATAATGTATAACGAAAATGATAATTCGGCTCTGTAAAGTTTATTCGATTGAGCCTGTACAAATAAAGTAATTAATAAAAAAAAAAAAAGTTACATGGTGGTACTTGATTGCAAAAATTGACGGAACAACCATCCACCGATGGTGATCTGGTATTCCATGGATTTCTTGCATCATGGTCAGATTAAAATTTACAGAGGAACTATAGAAGGCTTGAAAGCAATCACGATTGGAGATTAATGAAGAAGGACCAACCTTCAGCGCCATGTACTCGTAATAGAGACTCATGAATCTTGTTTGAGGATTTCTGTCGAGTAGCTTCTCAAAGTTTTCTATTATCAATGGGTTCATTACTTCACAACAGATAAGAAACCGGAAGGACAGTTCCGCGAAACGATCTGTCAGTGGGAGAACATCCGCGAGTACTTCGAGGCTCATCGTATGCGTCGAGTGCATACAGCCAAGCGCGATTCGGAGGCAACGGTTGCAGCTTCAGGATATGTGTTTTTGCCGCGGATTGAAAGCAGAAGGTACCGTACTCTAAAACCGAGAGGATGGTTGTTCGGTACAACCTAATCAGATCTTCCGGGTGGGCTCCCCACCAAGTTCCGGTAATTTTACGAAGAAAATTAATTTTTTGCTGGCATTTTTGTTTCAGATACGCAATATGTTTTCCCCATGTGCATTTGGAATCGAACCAGACACCTAAATACTTAAAAGAAATACTTTGATTTCATTCTTGTATTTTTTTTTTTTTTTTTTTCTTTATTTTTGTGATTTTTAGCCGTAGGCTAGTTCATCACATAAAATTCTTGTAAAACCGCGTTGAATTTGGTATTAGCAAAGTGGAAAAATAACTTGGAGTGTAAAGATACGATTGTTGCTGTTTTTTTGGATCTTAAACGCACTTTTGAAACAATTTCTAGGCCCTTATTTTTAAGATAAATCAAGCGTTTTGGAATTACGAGTACTGCATATAAATGGTTTGAAAGCTATTGGTCTGACAGAATTGAACGGACTATTTTTAATGATTCTGTTTCCAGTACCGTGGGGAATAACCTTGGAGTGCCCCAGGGAAGTGTATTAGGGCCCCTGTTATTTATTATGTATATTAAAAACGTGTTTTACGATTTTGCGACATTAATATTTTTGCAGATGATACTGTGTTTTCCTCTCACCCCAGCAGGCCTGGGTTCAATCCCAGTCGGCGCCACCGGAATGTTCTGAGGCATAACATCTCTGATCACGCCTTCCTTCGGAAGGGAAGTAAAGCCGTTGGTCCCCGGTTCATGAGTTGATGGGTCGATAGGTAGGGTCCAGGTGTGGTAGCTGCCTTCCTGGCGTCGGTAGCTTTGGTGCTCAGCACGGAAAACAAGATCAACGGAAAACAAACCAAAGAAAACAAAATGATACTGTGTTATTCATTGCAGCTAAATATTTAGATGATGCCGTTTTACACTTGAATGAAGATTTGCGTTCTCTAAGTAGATGGTTGAAGTATAAGCAGTTGAAATTGAATACAAGTAAAACTAAATTTATGGTAATTTCGCGGAATATAGTAAATGAGAACGTCTGTGTTGTAATTGATGATGAGACTATTGATCGCGTTCGGGAGATTAAATATCTTGGCGTGATTATTGATGACACACTTAAGTTCAATGCCATCAAGAAAATTGCCAAGAAGTATGGAATTCTATGTCGACTGAAAAACGATTTAACTATTGCCAGTAAAATACAGCTATACAAATCAATCATCTCTCCTCATCTAGACTTTTGCCCTTCCATTTTATTTCTGGCCCAAGCAATACAAATATCGAGATTACAGCGCTTGCAGAATAAAATAATGCGTTTGATTTTGAGATGTAATAGTTTCACTTCCTCAACTTTGATGCTAGACGCCTTACACCTGTCGGTGAAGCACAGAATTGAATATTTGACTATGGTTTTCATTTTTAAAGTAGTTAACGGTTTGCTGCCTCGATATTTGTGTGATCGAATTGAAAGAAAAAGTGACTTTCATAGATATAATACTAGAAACACGGTTGAAATAAGAACACCACATTTCTTGACTTGTGCTTCACAAAATTCATTATATTATAAAGGAATACATGTTTTCAATTCGATGCCTAGACATATCAAACGTTCAGCAACACTTACAGAATTTAAAAGACACTGCATTTCACACGTTAAAACTGTCTTTTGAACAGTTATCCAGTGTTTTTTTTATGAATTGACAAATTATGTATCTTGACGAAGTTATCTCTTACGGATTATTTTATATGGATAGCTGTCTTAACGATTTTTTTAATAATTATTGTAGCACTGCAAAAACTATTTCTGTTCGCCACGATGGTGATGATGGATTTTGAATATTTGATTTAATAGTAGATTAATAAAAAAAGTAGTCTACATAGGTTTGAGCCTCGCGCGCGTATTACACACAGAGATTATTTTACTGGGTCAGTAATTTTTTACTGGGTTTTCAAACAGCTGAAAAAGTCAGTAAACTGAAAATAACGGTCACACGTAATGCAACGAACAATTTTAACATATTTTATTTTTATCATCAAATAAATGTAATAAGAACAGAGTCTGTATAAATTTCAAGAAAAAATCACTTTTATACAATTTTTTACAATTTTTTTAAGTTTACTGACTTTTTCAGCTGTTCAAAAACCCAGTAAAAAATTACCGAACAGGGAGGCCGTGATTTTGTGTGTACGGCTGAAAATTATGATAGCATCAGATTGCGGAGTTGCTAGTGTAACAGGATGCTTTGTTGATTGATCATTAACTTTTGATCGCTTGTAATACTTATGAATATTTTAGGTGGACAAAAAGGCGCCTGAGCTTTTCCACATTTATATCGCTGTGAAGCAACTGTAAACTCTAGAGGGAATTTATATCTGTAACTGAAACCAGTTCGATTTTGTTTGCTAACCTGGTTAAAATGTCATATTTAATTATCTTAAAGATAAATCGTCCAGCTCAAACCTTTGGGGGTAAGAGGTGGGACCATCATCATCATCATCATCATCATCATCATAATCATCATCATCATCATCATCATCATCAACAATGTTGTGCTCCAGAAATTGATTGAATAAGTTCAACAACCGTCTCTTCGCGACGTCTGAGAGATTTTTAAGCAAGTTGAACTTGATTCTACCCATTCCTGGAGCTAAGTTGTTACAAGAGAGGATAGCAAGTGAGAATTCCACCATCGAAAACATAGAATTTATTTCGTTACCACCCGACGGACGATCACGAACGTTGGTTTGAACCGACACCGAATCCAGGCAAACTTTCCGCGCGAAGCTGAATATCCAACTGTCTGAGTACTTCTTGTCTTCGTTGACCGGTGATGAAGCGTTTCGCATTCTCCTGCCGACATTCCAGAGTGTTCTCATGAAAGTTTCTCGTGACAAACCATAAACGAACCGACGCCAGTAGCCGCGTTTTTGGCTTTAATCAAGCCCTTAAAAGTTTTCTCGAGGTCGGTGTACCGCTCGAAATCCCCAACCTTACCGTGTTTGCGAAAGCGTTTAAACGCAAATTTTTGCCAGTCGATGTTTTTCGTGAGGTCGTACGCGATGTCAACCGAGCGGGTGGAGGATGAACCATTGGTAATAGAAATTTTAATTGGCAAGTGGTCACTACCGTAGGGATCTTGAAACACTTTCCACGAGCAATCCAACGATAGTAAACTCGAACAAAGTGAGAGGTCTGATCTGCTCACTCTTGCTGGAGGTTTGGCCGGTGTTCAGAATTGTCATTTTGATGATGTAGCACATGTTGTATATCAAGGTTGAGCGGTTGTCGCCGTACAGTTCCCCCCAGCCTGTACCGTGAGAGTTAAAATCTCCTAAGATCAACCGAAGCTCAGATAAAACTGAGCAGATATCTGAGAGACCTTGGCGAGAAATCGCGGTTCTCGGAGGAAGATATACTGAAGCAATACTGAGGCTTTTACCTCGAATATTTACCTGACACGCGACAACTTCAATGCCTGTCACGGAAGGCAGATTGATTCTATAAAAGGAATGGAGCTTATTAATCCCTAGAAGCACCCCTCCATACGAATCTGCTCGATCGAGGCGAATAATGTTAAAATCGTGGAAAGGGAGATCGGTGTCTGAAGAAAGTCATGTTTCACAAAGAGCAAATGCATCACAAAGTGAGTTGTGAACTAAAAAATTGAATGCGTCAAGTTTCGGTATAAGACTTCTACAGTTCCATTGACGAAGAGAGATCTAATCCCCGACATCATTCGAAATATTTTCCATCAAAAGATATGATCGATGCAAGGAAGGACCACCTAGATGCTAGTTGCTTCAAAAGAGTTTTCACAATTGGAAGCACTAAATTAATAATGTTCCTCGTCGAGTCGGAGACGTTAAATATATTGAAGATGCTCTCCACAATTCCAGAAAACGTGAACATGGCATGTTTTTGATGGTTATTCAGCTGTTTTTTTTTGGCTGAAAACTGGGATATCTGCGATTTTAGATGATCCCGGAAGTGGCGGGAAGTCTTTGTTAAAATTACAAAATTTAAATCCCGGTGGTGGGGGTTTTGCTACATTTCCGCTACCTCTTAAATTTGTCAAGGTAGGTTGAGAGTCCGTACGAGAGGCCTTACGAGATTTTTTGAGTGACGTTTGTTTTGGACCGCTTCCTCGTGTTGCCGTTAAAGACAAAAGGACTACTCTCACCAACCTCTGAGTCAGAGCCCTGATCATCATCTGGCAGGAGGAGGAATGTGTTGTTGCTTTTTGGGGTGGTTTGGGAAGATGTAGCGGTCGTTTTCAAAATTTCTGCTAACGAGTGCTTAGGGCGAGCTTCCAAAGACCGCTTTAGTTTTTCTCCCTGCTGTTTGTACTTCGGGCAATCGCTTAGATCATGCGGAGCATCCCTACAGTAAACGCATTTTGGGGTAGCATGACAAGGACCCTCCGTATGCTCCTCCCCACATTGATCGCACCGCGGTTTGTTGGAACAAAAGTCCTTGGTGTGACCTAGTTGTTTGCATTTCAAGCAATTCATTACCCTCGGTACAAACAAGCGTACAGGTAGTCGAACCTTCCCAATTGTGACGTAATCAGGTAATGCCGATCCTGAAAAGTTCACACGAAACGAATCTGAGAGGGTATACTTTTTGTTTGTGCCAATGAGCCACACTGACTGCAGTTGAATGCAGTCCAGTATCTTGACTTTCGGGAGGGCACGGTTTTGAAAATGCCGAAAGATTCGACTTGTAGAAAATCCTCACAAGTCAGACTCGCTTCGGAGACCACTCCTTCAATTTCTACGTCACAACTGGGGACGTAGACTCGATATTCGATCGAAAAAAGCTCACAGGCAACAATCCGGTTTGCCTGTTTCAGGTCATCGACGGTAACGCGCAGTTTGTTCGACGTCACCTTAAAGATATCGGCTACGGCCGAAAAATGTTTTGTCAGATCCTTCGAAATCCGAGAAATATTCAAAGGTTTTTGTTTGGGTCGGAAAAAAAACAACTCACGGACCTTTCGAGTCATCATTGTAAGACTTGTGGCCCGGGTTCGCTGAGATTTTCGGGGGAACGAGTGGAGTAGGGGGCATAGAAGGACAAGGCGGCGATGAAGGAGAAGGGGGCTGTGGTAGAGATTTCACTTTTGGATAGGCTCCAATGTTCTTGCTGGTGGTTTGATCATGGTGCTCTTCGAGGGTATCCATTTCCTCGACCTTTTGTCCTTTCGACCTTTCGTCCCAAAACCACATCGATGTATAGTGCAGATAAGAAACGATGTTACAAGTTTCAGCCAGAACATTTCGAAACTCTTATTTTCACCCACACAATCTAACATGAAACCTTGTTTACAAAAGCAGATACGGCTATTTGAAAATTCAATATTGAAGTACCAATCGAACTGTTAAGTGGCATACCGAATGATAAAAGTAAATAAACATTATTTTCCCAGAGCAGATATAATTTTAAATAATGATAATAATGTTTAATTTAGTGCATTAGTGATAGCAAGAAGTTGGTTGAAATTAATTCAGGTCTTATAGATGTTGTTATCTCCCAAAAGCTTCGTTACCGACAAGATGTTTTTCACTCCCGCATCAAAGTCATTCGATATTAAAGCAACAAATGTGGTAGCCACTAACACTGATGCAATATCACAAACCGTTCTACTTGATTGCAAGGTTTTCTCCTGGCGGGACTCTTATTAACATCGACTCTGGTGTAGGTGAAATTGAAAATGACATTATACTGACAAACGCCGCATTTGCTTCAAGTTTGACAAACTTTCTGTTACATCGCTAGCTTTAATCACTAATAATAATAGAAAGAATAAAACAGACATACTTACTCTTCCACAAGTGTGTTGTCGACTACCTGATGAGCAAAATTCTCATGAATTTTTATCAATGTAACGGCTGTACCAATACCTCGAGCTACAACACCAACATCTCCCTCCAAGTCAAAACATTGTGTATATCCTATGACAGCGTTAGCTCCAAGTTCAATAGCTTTCAATCCAATTTTCCTCTGAACCTATATGGTGAAATTAAGTAATGGATAAAGTATGATCATACATACTAACTACTACATACTTGTCCTGACAGTTTCATGAAAACTATCTGTCTTGCTTCATTTGACGCCCTAGGTGTACGTATTTTATCTATCCATTGGTACTCTGGATCATCGTTAACGACCAACTCTTCCACAAAACCGTGTATGACTTGTGCATTGTAACCATGAGGAATAATAGATGCTACAGACAAAAATCCACGATTACTATAAACAAGGCTAACCTTCTTATGATGCCACTTACAGTGAAAAAAGCGTACCCCGCAGGAACTTTGCCGAAATTTATTAAAATCAGTAAACAAATCAACTTTAACAATTATGTTCACTTCACCTACAAGAGTATAAAATTAATCACCATACATAAATAACAAAATTCTATTTACCTCGAACTCCATTCATTGTATCATAGACTGGAATCCATCCGGACATAACGGAGCCTTTACCTGTATTACTTTGTGTTGGTTTATCTAGAGTGAATGAACTGAAATTAAACGTGATAAACAATGCTCGAGCTTTCCCTTATCTTTAGGGGTCTTACTATAACAGAGGACTTAAGTTGATGTAAACTTTTCCAATTGCATCATTTGCTGAATAAGTATCATAATCCATGAGACGAATCTGCAATGGCTCATCCTGAAGATCAGCATCATCAACCTGAAAATCCACACCAAAACAAGAATTACACGTCATTAGGTTATTTATTTTTTTGCAAATTTCCTTGCAAAATAAACACAGTTAATACGTATTAAAAATTACATCAATTCAGTCTTAGTAGACTACTTGATCCATATCAATTTCTGTATATAACCATTCTTAATATTTTTCGTTTATAAGGAATTTGAAACAACAGCTATCCTGCTGAAATATTCCCAGATATACCTAATATACTCCTACCTAATATACGCCTCACCACTAAGCTCCACGTAAAATTAAAAGAAAAAACCGAGGCTCTCATCAAAGCAGTATGAACAATACGATACACTGCTGCAGCCGAACACAAACTTTATCCATTTAGATCACTAATTTCAACGATGAAATGAAACAAATCCATGTCGGTGCTCTTATCAAAGTTTTCGGTGATGATGCGTTTCCATTCCAATTCAATTCATTCGTTCTAACATCTGCTCGTATGCAGGTTAAAACGAAAACAATAACATCCCTTATTCATGATACACAAACACCTTTGATGTTTCAAATATTCCAAGGCTTATTCCTAGGAATGGAAAATGCCACATGGAATTATTATGTTTATTTGTTTGCTTTTATTTTATTCAAGGATTATGTGCTATCAATGATTGATTGAAAAAAAAAAAGATTCATGCAATATCAAATCACCGAGCTCATACATCAAATCTGCACATTTCCTCGCCATATCCACCAAAAAGATCGAATGAGATGGAATATGTTTTGATTGTCTATCCCTGATTTAACATAATCATTATAACTTTTTTTGTTTTAGCGAGAACGGACTACCAATGACCAAAAAATTGCGAGCAGATTCCATGCATGACCTGTGATATCTTGATATATAATATAAGGAAATTCAGACTAATTTTGCTCACCTCAAATCGGTACCAATCAGAATTCCATACAGGGTTTAGACTTTTCCTACAAACATCCGTTTTATGGGTGATTGATCCAAATTTTATTTCTACAAATGCATCAGTGGTATCACTGCTTCTGTCCATCACAGGTAAATTCCGCCCCGCAAGAATTTTAACTTTAACTTTTCCTGGCATTGTTTTACAATTTTAATTCACAATAAATACTGTCCAGTGCCAAAATGTTTTTGCCTTTGGAATCGATTATTATTATTTTGTTTTGATTTTCGTAACAATCAAATCTGACAAGCTAGCATTAAAGCCCTACAGTAAAAGTATGGACGACTGTCACCACAAAACTGAAAAAGCTGTTCCAATCGAGCAAAGCGGCACTGATAAAATTTCAAAGATTGTTTTTATGTGTCCCACACATGAATTTTTGCAATGTGATCAACAAATAATATCTATGTGTCGGGCATATACTTAATATGTGTACACATAAAAGCCATGTTTAACCACAAATACTATTCATTTGACTCATAAATTTCATATGTGCTTCTATGTGGATTCTATTTATGTGTGGTCACATGAAAATCATGTGGAATTTTACATGGAAATTCGCCAATAAAAATGTGTGGAATTCTATTAGTGGGTGCATTTTGACGGTTCGATTGGAACAACTTTTGACAGACGTCCATACTTTTACTGTAGGGCTTTAGCTAGCATGCGTCTTGTTTTGGATAAATCTGTAGCCACCTACACTTCGATGAGGAAACTAAAAACTGAGCCACTTAAAGCCTGGTACGCAGCTGAAAAGTAATGACGTTTTCATGTGCTACCGGATAGGACACGGAATGCAAAAGAAATTACTTTTCCTCAGCATTTCTTGACCCAGTACGCAGTTCAAAAGAAATCGTTAAAGGAAAGATCGATTACATTAGTATCGTGATCGACATGAAGGTGGCGCATTCTGAATGCAATTTCACTTTCCTTGCGGAATAATGGTCTGATCAATTATTCCGTTAGGTAATGTTGGCGTTTATTGCAAAACTGATGTTTTGGATGCATTTAAACAACATAAACACTAATAAGTGTTGATTTTACAATTTGACCACATCTCCCTATAATCTCAAAATTTAGCAGACTATAGCTGTCAAATTTTCTTTTGGGAAAAATCCTCAAAAATTACTTTTCCGTTTTCTTTTCAGCTGCGTACCAGGCTTAAGCCTGGTACGCAGCTGAAAAGAAAACGGAAAAGTAATTTTGAGGAATATTCCCAAAAGTAAATTTGACAGCTATAGGGAGGTGTCTTTTGCTAAATTTTGAGTTCATAGGTAGGTGTCGTCTAATTTTAAAATCAACAATTATCAATTTTTATGTTGTTAAAATGCATCCAAAACATCATTTTTACAACAAAAGTTAAAATTACCTAACGGAATAATTGGTCAGACCATTATTCCGCAAGGAAAATGAAATTGCATTCAGAATGCGCCACCTTCATATCGATCACGATACTAATGTAATCGATCTTTCCTTTACCGATTTCTTTTGAACTGCGTACTGGGTCAAGAAATGCTAAGGAAAAGAAATTTCTTTAGCATTCCGTGTCCTATCCCGTAGCACGTAAAAACGTCATTACTTTTCAGCTGCGTACCAGGCTTTAAGCCTG
The DNA here is from genome assembly GCF_037179485.1 of Ochlerotatus camptorhynchus. Classification (NCBI taxonomy): domain Eukaryota; kingdom Metazoa; phylum Arthropoda; class Insecta; order Diptera; family Culicidae; genus Ochlerotatus; species Ochlerotatus camptorhynchus. Next base: position 557,927 of record NW_027041172.1, read on the forward strand.
GTACGCAGCTGAAAAGAAAACGGAAAAGTAATTTTGAGGAATATTCCCAAAAGTAAATTTGACAGCTATAGGGAGGTGTCTTTTGCTAAATTTTGAGTTCATAGGTAGGTGTCGTCTAATTTTAAAATCAACAATTATCAATTTTTATGTTGTTAAAATGCATCCAAAACATCATTTTTACAACAAAAGTTAAAATTACCTAACGGAATAATTGGTCAGACCATTATTCCGCAAGGAAAATGAAATTGCATTCAGAATGCGCCACCTTCATATCGATCACGATACTAATGTAATCGATCTTTCCTTTACCGATTTCTTTTGAACTGCGTACTGGGTCAAGAAATGCTAAGGAAAAGAAATTTCTTTAGCATTCCGTGTCCTATCCCGTAGCACGTAAAAACGTCATTACTTTTCAGCTGCGTACCAGGCTTTAAGCCTGGTACGCAGCTGAAAAGAAAACGGAAAAGTAATTTTTGAGGAATATTCCCAAAAGTAAATTTGACAGCTATAGGGAGGTGTCTTTTGCTAAATTTTGAGATCATAGGTAGGTGTCGTCTAATTTTAAAATCAACAATTATCAATTTTTATGTTGTTAAAATGCATCCAAAACATCATTTTTACAACAAACGTTAAAATTACCTAACGGAATAATTGGTCAGACCATTATTCCGCAAGGAAAATGAAATTGCATTCAGAATGCGCCACCTTCATATCGATCACGATACTAATGTAATCGATCTTTCCTTTACCGATTTCTTTTGAACTGCGTACTTGGTCAAGAAATGCTAAGGAAAAGAAATTTCTTTAGCATTCCGTGTCCTATCCCGTAGCACGTAAAAACTTCATTACTTTTCAGCTGCGTACCAGGCTTTAAGCCTGGTACGCAGCTGAAAAGAAAACGGAAAAGTAATTTTTGAGGATTTTTCCCAAAAGAAAATTTGACAGCTACACAGCAAAAAAAGTTGTTGAATATTACATCGAAACTGCTGCAACCAGGTCAATCCATCGGTTGTGTAATATCACATTGTACGATGTACATCGATTTTGCGAACAAAATTACATCCATTGATGTAATATTGTATCTGCTTTTTGTTATTACATCATTATTTCATACATCAGCTTGAATTACGTTGATCGATATTACATTTTTTTTTGCTGTGTATAGTCTGCTAAATTTTGAGATTATAGGGAGATGTCGTCAAATTGTAAAATCAACACTTATTAGTGTTTATGTTGTTTAAATGCATCCAAAACATCAGTTTTGCAATAAACGCCAACATTACCTAACGGAATAATTGATCAGACCATTATTCCGCAAGGAAAGTGAAATTGCATTCAGAATGCGCCACCTTCATGTCGATCACGATACTAATGTAATCGATCTTTCCTTTACCGATTTCTTTTGAACTGCGTACTGGGTCAAGAAATGCTGAGGAAAAGTAATTTCTTTTGCATTCCGTGTCCTATCCGGTAGCACATAAAAACGTCATTACTTTTCAGCTGCGTACCAGGCTTTAGGCTGTGTTCCATTTGGCGAATTTTCACTTAAACTTGACAGATGGAAAATTTCCAAATTAACCTGCTATTGATCAGTTCACGAAGATTTGCCGCACTCTTCTCTCACCCGTAAGTTTTGACAGTTTTGGGTGGTTTGTTTTGGCTCCCATTCGTTGCTATCTCTTTTACTCAGAAGCAAAATGATAGGGAGCAAAAAGTGAGGTTAGGGACCGTGCACTGATCTATTCCAGCAGACAAGGAATCAATTTTGACACACACCTTCTCGAAAATTGGCCGATCAACAACAGAGGGATTTTCGAACATTATAATTTAGTTTCGAAGTGTAAAATTTAAGTGAAAATTCACCAAATGGACCACAGCCTTAGGCTGTGAACCATTTGCCGAGTTAAATTTAACTCGTGGTTAAAAGTGACATTTCGAAAGTTATTTCTTCTGTTCGAAAATCCCTGTGTTACCGATCGATCGGTTTTCGAGCAGAACTCAGCCACGGTTGTCAAAATTTAACTTTTTGTCTGTCAGAAATAACCACGCTCGGATAGCAGGGTTAATCGATAACTTTCCATCTGTCAAATTTTAACCAAAAGTTAAAATAATCCACCAAATGGTTCAGAGCCTTGTCGTTTTCGTTTTTGCGGTGTAGCTACACCGGTGTATACACTCAATGACGTTTATATAAGGTCTGGGCTTATTGGTGTTAGTGAAATGTGCAAATGGTTAGTGGTGTTCGTATTATATTGCAATGTTTATCTTTTTACACGAAACAGCTGTTGGCAGTGACGTATATCTATCTGTTCTCAGTATGTTGGCAGTGACGTATATCTATCTGTTCGCAGATGATCAGCAATGTTTACAACATTTTTGCTTCTAACACCAGCAAGCTGCCTGTTGGCCCAGACCTTATATAAATGTCATTGGTATACACTGCCGTACACCGAAATATTTTAGGGTGTACACTCAAAAAATTTCACACGTTTGATCGAAGTGTTTACACGGAAAGAAAAAAATACTCAAAATTAAGTTTAAAAAAACTCTACGTTGGGTTCTATCATTTGAGGTCCGCCGTTGAGTGAATCAGAAAAGCGGCGTTGGTTAAAATTTACTCAACTATTGAGTAATAATAAACGAACTCAAATATAAGTTTATTTTCATTGAGGTTGCTCTTATGCGCCTTTAACCATTTCATTTTCACAAGCGTTGATAGACAAGTGGTCAACACACGGGCCCCGTAATCTCCACGTCCATGGTTCGGTTCCAGTCTGCTCCGTCTTATTATTTTTTTGTCAACTTGGTCAACGTGGATTCATGATCAGGATTATTCAAAATTGAGTTTTCTTCTTTAACTTAATTTTACCTAGCCCCACGGAAGCCACGTGATGAGTGAAAGGAACTCAATTTTGGCTATTTTTTCTAACCGTGTAAACACTTGATTTTTTAAATGCAGAATCACATTTACTTTAAGTGTATTTCACCTTGGTTCAATGTGTTATACACGTTAATTTATAGTGTTTCAAACTTTGAAATGTTGAAATTTTTTCACTATCTATTCAAGTGTATTGCACATTGAATCACGCTACTGTTCAAAACAGATGGATTTAAAGTGTTTTGCATTCGAATACGATGTGAATTGCTTGCTCAGAAAGGTAAACAACGAAAACAAGAGTTGTGACTTTTTCCTATTAACCCGCCTCATATATTAGAACAACCGTGGCACAGTGAGATCGAACGAAGACTCTGGCAGCAGCACACCCCAACAGTTCATGATCGAATCCAAAATCAGACCCATTAAAAAGATATGTGAAAGCTCTCCCGGATAAACAATAACCATAAGAAGCGCCTAACCACCAATTCAGGTTATCATCCCAACTTTATGTGGTATGGTCGTACCATCTATGATATCGTTTGTATATGGTACCCGTTTATTAGGGTGGCCTCTGGCAGTTTTGTTTATATATTTGTCGATTCATTTTTAGAGTCGGTAAAGTAGAAGTCGATAAAGTAGAATATTGTAGAATATTGAACTATGGTGTGCAAAGCTATTGATATCACCATATGAGGCCCATATAATCCAAGTGTGTCACAATTCAAATCCATATACACACTTAATCATGGCTTTCCTGTTCGGTAATTTTTTTTACAGTTTTCGAACTGTAAATCACAAAAAATACCGAACATACAGCTATTCTCAATGAAACTACTGATGTTCAGTAGCTTTTGCGACTAACTACTGAATACGGTAATGGCAAGTACTGAATTTTCCGTAAAATAACAGAATTACGGGGAATGACTACAGCTCAGTAAAATAGAGTACCGAGTTTTCAGTATTCATTATGATTTACTGAATGATCATCAAATGAAATTCAAAATTGCTGATCTCTCCAGTAAGTGAACTTGTTTGCATCATCCTGCTCCGTATCACTTCGCGCACTTGACCCCGGAATTCGCTGTGTTATAATAGAAAACCTTTGTGAAAATAAGTGAAACATCTGGAAGCCAACGCAGGAGTGCAGAAACTACCACCGAATTGCGCAGTTTATGCACTCCCGCATCGACTTCCAGATGTTTCAATAATTTTGAAGGAAAAACACTCACTAACATTGCCTTTTAGCTCCATGCATGGACATGCAATCCGGCACACCGAGAGAGCCACCAACCAACCGGCTGAATCACCATGGTGAAGCGTTAAACTTGAAACTCAGTCCCCTAATAAAAACATAAATTTTCATCCTCCCTTTGTATGGAACTTTTTTGATGAATTCACTGACTTATTCACCAAAAAAATAAAATAAAAATACCGAAAAATTAAGCAAAAAAATGCAAACAAATAAATTACTGAAAAAGTCAGCAATTATTTTACTGAGTTAAACGGTAATTTTTGACAGTTCAGAGATTCTGCAATTTACGGAGTTTTCAGTAAAAGTAAAAACTACTGGATTGATTACTGAAAACTCAGCTGTTTAAAAACCCAGTAAGATTTTACCGACTTTGGTAATCTGAACTCTGTGTGTACACCCTTTGTATGGAACTTTTTTGATGAATTCACTGACTTATTCACCAAAAAAATAAAATAAAAATACCGCTGGATTAATAAAATAAAATAAAAATACCACTATAGTGTTCAGGCATGGTTCATAGCATAAGATTCAAACATGAAATGGATGTGTTTCACAATAAGCGCAAAATTAAGTGTGAGACACATGATGATGGCGTGTGGAATTTTTTGAGTGTAGATATAGACGAGTGCACGGATGGATTTGAGTTCACTCACTCGACAAAAAGTGACACAACAGCGGGGCCCTGTTTACTAGGAATGAACATATATGTGTTCATTTTTTAGTAAACAGGGCCCCGCTGTTGTGTCACTTTTTGTCGAGTGAGTGAACTCAAATCCATCCGTGCACTCGTCTATAGGATGCACCTTTGTTTACAAACAAATGATGTTGAGCTGTCAAAGACTCGCGCTTATTCCTGCTTACACTACACCGAAAATAGTTTTCATGTAGCTTCCATTGGAATCGCAAATGATTTTCATCCATAAACAAAATTAATGGAATTCATCTGAATTTCACATAACATTTATGCGATCATGTTAATTTTATATGATTTTTCATATGAATTTCATTGGCCTCATAATATTCATGTGATTTGTGGTGAGATTTTCAGCTATGTGATCACATGAAAGCTATGTGAAATTCACATGATTTTCATCCATTAGATATGTGATAAATTTTTGGAGTGTGCACCAGTGCTACACCGCAAAAACGAAAACGACTTAAGATACTTGCGCCACAGACAAACAAACATAACACATTGAATATTTCTCACTTAAAACATCGTCACTAAAACATTACCGCCTTCTGTTGAATACACAGTGGTGGGTAGTAAAGCCCTACAGTAAAAGCAACAATCAATACGAAACTAACGATTTTAAATTGCGAACAGCTTGCTCAGCGCTGAGAGCAGGCTAATCGGTCTGTAGCTTGACGGTAGTGAAGGGTCTTTCCCGAGGGGGGCGACACATCTAAATTTCAAGATTAGATGCTCAACAAATCTCACACTAGCGAATCAATCTTCGAAAAATCTTCTTTCATTTGGCGCATCTACTTGCATCGTGTATCATCTTTTTGCAGGAAATCTTCAGAATCGTCATCAATCTTCTTTCTGTCTACTCAGCGTGCGCGCAGCTAGCCACAGCAAAACAAAATATTTTCTGCATCGTAGATAGAGTCGTCCCCCTCGGTCTTTCCCAGGTTTGCGGATCGGGATGCTTGTTGCCACCTTCCAGATGCTTGGAAAGTAGTGCAGCTCCAAGCATCTGTTGAGGATGGCAGCCAGCAGCGAGTGGACCCTCGGGCTGAGATTTTTCAACGCTAGGTTGAATATTCCGTCAAACCCGGGAGCCTTCATGTTTTTATTATATTTCAGCGCTGAGCAAATTTGTTCCTCTGTAATCCGTTCTTCTGGAGGGACGGCACAAGGGGAGGTATCTAACGTCTGGACGCACTGCGCAACCTGGTTCTCGAGTGGACTTGGGATTGTAGAGCCAAGCAAATGCGACTGGGCAATGTGTTCCCCAATCGCATTGACCTTCTCTTCGTTGGTGATAAGCCGTTCGTCATTGACTCTAAGTGGTGGAATGGGCTTGGGGTGAGACTTCAGCACCTTGGCAATCTTCCAGAATGGTCTGGAACGGTCGTCCAGGTTCTGAACGAGCCGCCCGAAACTCTCGTTCCAGATTGAGACCATTCTGTAAGCGATCTGCCGATTCAGATCGACCATTTCGTATTTACGCTGCAGATCCCCAGTCCGCTGAAACTGGCGTCTACGAACATTTCTGAGCCGAATCAAGAGTTTGGTGTGGGAATCAATTGCTTGAAACTTACCCCTCACAGGAACTCGTCGAACGCACTCTTCGTCAGCCACGGATATGGCTTGATGGAGACCCTCCAGGGCCCGATCGATGTCCTCCACTGTGTCGAGCGGTGGGTTGTCGTCGATGTGGCGGTCGACCACGCTTCGAAACTGGACCCAGTTGACTCGATGGTAGTCCTTCTGCTGGCACGGTGCAGGGGCCACGTTGCAGCCCAGCTCGGTCAGCACCGGTTGGTGGTTCGAACTCAGGTCGTTGACGGCAACCGGCTTGGCTAATCCGGTGTTTGCCAAGAACAGGTCCAGCGTCGATGGGTTGCCCGTCGGTGATGTGAAGGTTGGTTCGTCCGGAAACCAGATGGAATAGAGACCATGCTGGGAATGGTCGAATAGCAGGCGGCCGTTCTGGTTCTGCTGGTAGTTCCGCCAGGCCTCGTGCCGGGCGTTCAGGTCCCCTCCGATTACGAAGCGGGCATTGGTGCGGGTTATGATGGCAAGGTCGTTCTTGAACTGCTGTGCTGTACCATTGCTAACGGTACATTGCCGGGGGCAGTAGGCGGCGATGAACCGGACGTTTCCGGTCGATGTTTCCACCTCAACGCCGACGGCCTCGATGATGGAAGTGCGGTAGTGGGGTAGGGTGCAGTACTTGATGCCTTTCTTGATGATGACCGCGACACCGCCCCCCCTGGAGCTGGTGCGATCAAGCCAGACAATGCTGTGGTCGGGCAGCCAGAAGCTGTCACTGGTCTTGAGAAGGCCCACGTCGATGTCGTGCTTGCGGAGGAAGTCTGCAAGCTCAATGTTTTTCGCCCCTACGGAGCGAGTGTTCCAGTTGGCGATCTTTATGGTTTCACGGTCCATAATTAGTGACGAAGGAGATGATAGCTTGGAGCTGTTGTGTTCTTGTTGCGCAGGTGCGCTTGATGATGATGGCCTGGGCCAACAGTGTGACGATCTCATCCGTTGACAGCGGAGAATCGTCTGTATTGCCGGTTGTACCGGCCAATCCCGGAGCAGGGGGATCCATCGATGGCCTGGAGGCTTGACCGGGTACTGCAGCGGCAGCCAACTGGGCAGCAGCCAACTGTTGGTTGAGCGGGAGCGGCGGCAACACTGGAATTGGCCGTGATTGGATAACGGAGGAAAGTTCTGCGCGTTGTTTTCTGGAACCTTCTTGCGACCGGGCTGGCTGTTGGACGAGGCCTTCTTCCGGATCTTGGCGTATTCGGCCCGCTTCGGACAGGCCTTATTCGTGGCATTGTGGGCGGCACCGCAGTTGGCGCATGTGGGAGCGGCTTCCTCGATGCTGTCGCAGTTGTCAATCTTGTGGTTTTTGCCGCATTTGATGCAGCGGCTGGCCATGCGGCAATTCCTGGTGCCGTGCCCGAACAATAGGCAGTTCGAGCACTGAGTGACGCCACGGTGGGTCGGCTTATACCGCTCCCACTTCACTACGATGTGGAACAGTGTGCGTGTCGTCTGGAGATCCTTCACGGTTGTGGAGTTCTTCTCCAGATGGACCAGGTAGAGCTGGTCACGATACTTGATGGCCTTGCTGCGGGTCATCTTGTGGACTTCGACCGGCTTGAGCCCGTTTGCCTTAATCTCGTCCATTAAGGTGGTGGTGTCCATGTCGTGGAGCCCGCGCAGTACCACTTTCAGCGGCTTGGTGGCCTCGATGTCGTGGGAGAAGTACTCCAGCTTCATCCTGTCCAAGAGGGCCTGGACTGTGTCGAAGTGTTTTTCGGCCGGGACCATCAGTTTGTAGCCTTCCGTGCACCGTTGAATGGTGCAGCGAAGGCCCTGCTTAATGTAGAAATCCAGCTGCTCTCATAGCCCGGGAGGGAAGCCCTTCACATAGAAGGGTGGCAACTTAACTTTTTTCGGCACCGTCTCAGGGTCCGACTGCGGCTGGGCTCCGTTCTGCAGGGCGGAGAACGGATTGTTGCTCAGCAGCTTTTTTGCTGCCGATGCGGTGGCGCTGCTGTCTTCAGGTCTGGGTCGTTTAGTTCCGGGAGGCCCCGGCTGCGGGTCCACAACGCCTGTCGGGACGGGCAATGGGGTTTTCTTCTGCTTCTTCTGGGCTGACTCGGTGGTCGCGCCGTCTCCTGGGAGAGTCTGTTTTCCCGGTAAACCGGCACTCGCGTTACCGCGCGATTTCTTACCCATGGCTGGGTCAGCGAGAGCGTCACTACACAACGCGGAGCTAATTCGACTTGCGAACGAGCGAACGAAACTAGAGAGAATTCAATCGACTGAACTGCTGGCTGCGAATAATGATGATGGAACGGGCGACCTTGTTGGACGCTTATATAGTAGAACATAAAATATCAGAGGTGTCAGATACTCGCATCTGATGTCTCGGTTGGAGAAAGTACACTGAAGTCTTTTTTTACACGGTTTTTTTTTACGCGGTTTTTTTTACACGGTTTTTTTACACGGTTTTCCACGATTTACACGATACGTTTTTAACGATTTCTCGACAACGATACAACCTATCGACTTGCTTCCAACCACATTATCCGTTTCAAGCTATAGGTAATTGAATGGCATACTTAAAAAAAATCACAATTTTTGGTGTAAATACAGAAATTTTTAAAATATGTCTATATGGACCATATCATGATTTAATTACAAATGACATCAAAATCCGATTTTTTAAAAACATTTAAGCATGCGAAAAATTAAAATCTCGTAGGTTTTTTTTTACACGGTACGTATCCCCCGTGTAAAAAAAGACCTGAGTGTATAAGAATATAAAAAAATCAATCGATTTTCACCATCTTTAGACAATGGTTTACTTTTAACCATTTTTCAATAGTTTGCAGAATGAAATCAATAGTTTTGAAAATCGATTGATGCCATTATCTCGTAAATCTATCGAGAGACGGTTGAGTTATTATCGTTCAAAATCTTTTAATTTTTCGTAACGCATCCAAAATGACTGTTTTCAATTTTGTACCCCCGTATGTTGCCGAAAGACGTTATCCAACGTCAAAAAATCAAAATATATATTTTTTTATTACTAATTTTCTTTACAACTAATTAAGCGTTTTGCAACGAGATTCACGGAGCGACACAGATAAATTTTCCGGCAAGTGAAGGTCGATACGAGGAACGCATAATCCGGACACTGACAACCCTAATAAAAATTGTATGGTTAGTTTGCTTAACGACGTGTTCTGGGTATCATCCAAACCATTTGTGGAATAGTTCAATGATTTGGGTTATCGTTCGTTTATGGTTATTTTTTATTAGGGAAGGCAAGCTTTGTATTGTTTTACAATTCGTAATCCGATGAATCCAGCACTGAGTGCTACAGACGTATAAAATCCTATGCCGCAACATCAGAATGTACCAACTGGTGACGGATTCTCGTTATTATGCTGTAGGGCTCTCGGTAGAGCTTGACTATCGACCCACGATGCAATTCCAACGAGGGGAAATCTTAAACCCCTACCCAGCGTGCGATGTATACCCACGTACCGTTCCAGCGCACTTGCATAACGGGATGGCTGCAACTGCATCATGCGAGGCGTGTGTATGCAGGAATTCGTGTTTTGTACGAAATTGACGCACCCCTTGGAGGAAGACAATGATCCGGCAGACCCCGACATTATCCAGGACTTGACGACTTCTCTACATCAAGGAGAGGCACTCGTTTTTTCTACAAAACTGACACACTCCATAGAGGAAGAAAATAACGAAGATCACGACACTTTGCAGAACGAAACAAATTCGGAACATGGATCAGGGGTAAATAATTTTGATAATAGTTTTATGGTTACCATCAACTTCTTCACCTAACCTTCAGACCAGTACAGAAATTTTGGTATATTGCCAAAATGTTAACCGCATGAGAAGCGCCGGTAAAATGAATGAAATTAACAAAAATATATTAAGTTCTACTTACTCTGTCATAATGGCTAATGAAACAAGTTGGGATGATAGTGTGAGAAGTGAAGAAGTTTTTGGTAACAATTATAACGTTTATAGAGACGACCGCAATTTTCAATGGTCTGGAAAAAAATCGGGAGGTGGAGTATTAATAGCGATTTCGACCCAATTGAATTCAGAAATTATTATGGCTACTAAATTTAAAGAATTCGAACATGTATGGGTAAAAGCGCAAGTAGCAGACGAAACACATGTCTTTGCTTCGGTATACTTTCCTCCGAACAATGCTCATAAGGACACGTATGATAAGTTTTTTGGAAAAGCGGAAGAAATTTTGTCTAGTTTACCCCCTGAAGCAAAAGTTCATATATATGGGGACTTTAACCAACGCAATGTTGACTTTATTTCTGATATGGACAATGAAAGCATCTTACTTCCAGTCGTTGGGGAAAATGAAACACTCCATTTCATTTTTGACAAAATTGCAAATTTAGGACTCTATCAAATTAACCATGTGAAAAATCAACAAAATTGTTATTTAGACCTTTTATTAACAAATACTTATGAAGATTTCTGTGTGACTGAATCGTTAAGTCCCATATGGAGAAATGAAATGTTTCACACAGCAATAGAGTATTCTCTATTCGTTCACATAAATGAAAGAACCAACGACTGCGAATTTGATGAAATCTTTGATTACAATTCAGCAAATTATGATAACATTAGAAATAGATTGAACATTGTCGATTGGCAAGCAATATTAAGAACTGCAGGAAATGTTGAATGTGCAGTTGACGTATTCTACAATGTGTTGCTTGAAATAATTCTTGAAGAAGTGCCAACTAAAAGAAGGAGACGTCAGAGTCATGCAAAACATCCAGTTTGGTACAACAGGGAACTGAAAAATTTAAAAAATCGAAAGCAAAAAGCGCACAAATTTTATAAAAAATATAATAGTGAAGAAACTTTGGCATACTATTTAGACATTTGCGATCAGTTAAATTTGGCCGTGAATATGGCATTTGAGGAGTATAATTTAAAAACTGAACTTGAAATAAAATCTTGTCCTAGAAACTTCTTCAATTATGTGAAAACCAAATTAAAATCTGATAATTTTCCCTCAAAGATGCATTTGGACGATAGGATAGGTGAGAACTCGGATGATATATGCAATTTGTTTGCAAATTTCTTCCAAGAAATATATACTATATATACTATTTTGAATCATATCCAGAATTTTCAAGTGACATCAGCGTAAGTCAAATCAAGGTTCATGATATCTTAAAGGGTTTAAACAATTTAGATGCATCTAAAGGTCCTGGCCCTGACGGTGTTCCGCCAGTTTTTATGAAAACTTTAGCAATTGAACTTACTGCTCCATTATTTTGGATTTTCAATATGTCACTGGAATCCGGAAACTTCCCTAAAATATGGAAAAACTCGTTTTTAGTGCCTATCTTTAAATCGGGTAAAAAATTCGACATACGTAATTATCGTGGTATAGCTATTATCTCTTGCATTCCGAAACTTTTCGAGGCGATTGTAAATGAAAAACTCTTTCTTCAAATTAAAAACAGAATAACTACTATGCAACATGGCTTCTTTAAAGGCCGTTCAACAACTACGAATTTGCTCGAATTAATTAATTATTCCTTGAATGCAATGGATAACGGAAACCATGTAGAAGTGTTCACCCCTATTCTGTATTTCGTTTCGAACGAAATTCTCCTTCCAAAAAAATATTTTTTTGTATGAGAATTTCGTTCGAAACGAAATACAGAATAGGGGTGGTTGTATACAGATTTCAGCAAAGCGTTTGATCGAATTGACATACCCATGCTTCTTTTTAAACTTCAAAAAATGGGAATTCATTACGCACTCCTCAAGTGGCTTGAATCATATTTAACTGACCGTCATCAAATAGTAAAATACAAAGGAAAGATATCAAATCCCGTTGATGTCACTTCAGGAGTTCCTCAAGGCTCCCATTTAGGACCACTTTTATTTATTCTCTTCGTCAATGACATATCTTTCATTATTAAGAAATTGAAAGTTTTAATATATGCTGACGACATTAAACTTTTTTTGGAAATAAAAGATGCCAAAGACATCATCACATTCAAAGAGGAAATTCAAATATTCCATACTTGGTGTCAAAAAAGCCTGCTACAATTAAATATAAAAAAATGTAACTCCATTACCATTAGTAGAAAACAAAAGCTACCTGATATAACAGTCACTTTAGGAAACCAGATCGTAGAAAAATGTGATAGAGTCAGGGATCTAGGTGTTATTTTGGACTCAAAACTTACTTTCACCGATCATTATAACACAATTATTAACAGAGCTAACAACATGCTTGGTTTCATAAAACGTTTCTGCTATAACTTTCACGATCCGTATACGATAAAAACATTGTACATTGCTTATGTAAGATCGATATTAGAATATTGCAGCATAGTTTGGTCACCTTTTTCAATCACACACGAAGAAAGAATAGAGTCCGTTCAAAAGCAGTTTCTATTGTATGCACTCCGCAAGTTAGGTTTTTTTTTTTTTTTTCATTGCGTTTATTTGGCAGGCTCAAATGTTATAAAAATAACTTAACGGAGCCGAGTAACATAGAATACCAATTATGGTACTCAAAATACAAAAAAAAATATGTACAAATATATTTTATCATATGATTTTTCTGGGTGGCGATCGAAGCGGCGACAGAGCGATCTTCTCCCGTGCACGCAACTTCTTTCTTTCCCGAATTTGTTCCTCATTTTCATTGAACCCGAATCGTGATCGCTGCTGCTGTTTCTGGACATCGTTTCCCGTTGCATGCTCTCCGCTACTCTCGTCGGTCGTCGGGGTAGTCACGTCCATTTCGTTATCTGCATTCAACATCTCCAACCCCGTATCCGTTTCCTGGTCGCTAATGACAAACGACGCACCTTCCACCACTACACCAGCATACGTACTGCTGCTGTTTTGTTTTCTTTCGCTTTGCTTTCCTTTTTCCTTCAGTTGCTTCTCCGGTTCCTTCCGAGCCTTCCGCTTGGGACAGGAAAGCTTCCGGTGTCCGTCCGCCTTGCACAGAAAACATTTGTCTTTGTTGCCATCATAAAAAATATTTCCTTTGCGATTGAAGAAATGTAATGACGTGGGGATTTCCTTCTTCACATCCATATATACACCGCGTATCCCTGTATATACCTCAAAACACAGATCAGTTGGAAATTTCTCCCGGATGATGCGTTTAATTTTCCCATATTTCCCCAGCACTTTATCCAGCTCGTTGTCGGGTACCTCTGGTGGCAAGTCATACACACGCACATACTGAATGAATTCACCAGCATGCGACATGCGTACCTTTGCCGTCGTTCCATTCGCATAATGGAAGATTAAATCCTCCGAATTGAATGTCAGAGCATGGAGCATCGCTTCCTCTGATTTGAACTTCATGAAGACTCCCCTTTCCTCACCAATGCGATAAACAGCTTCCATTTCAGCCGGATCCGCGTCGAGTGCTTTGGCGAAATTTACTATCTCTCCGATGTTTGGTTTGGCATCACAATGGCTGAAGCTAAACTTGATGGTGTTTTTTACTTCACACATCTTGCACCGTAGCAACAAAAGGCACCGAACTGCTAGCAACGAACAAAGAGCAACTATATAATAGCGAGTCTCGAAAACAGGCTATCGTGTGGTTCACAACGAAATAAAAAATCGACTGCTGCTGTAGACAGCTGTGGGACAACTGCAAGTTAGGTTGGACTGTATTTCCTCTGCCATCTTACACAGCTCGGTGTATGCTCATAAATATCCAAACATTAAAAGAACGTCGTGAATTTGCTATGATTTCTTTCGTAAACGATATCGTATCACATCGAATTGATTCAATAGAACTATTGTCATCCTTAAATTTATATACACCATCTAGGCATTTACGAAACAGAAATATATTTGCTACAAATCGTCATCGTACGAATTATGCCAAATTTGGACCCTTGAACCAAATGATGGATACATATAATAAGCACTGCGATAACATTGACTTTACAATGACAAAAACTAAATTAAAGCAATATTTTAATTCGTCGCATAACGTCAACTAGAAGTAATGTTTTAACTTTTTCTTAAGACATATTATAAAAAACTATAAACAAAGACAAAATTGTAAAAATAGCACTTAAGACAACAATTGTAAAACGGTCTACACTGATTGACGACAAATAAATAAATAAATAAATAAATAAATAAAAGATCCTTCTCCGAAAGGAATTTGATACGGTCGATACCGAAAACTGTCTTGTCGTCGTGCAGGTTGATTTCATAGTATGATATAAAAAAGAATCTAAAAATTCAACAACAATAACAATGAAAATAATGTATTTACCATTTGGAATTCGATTTGGAATGCCAATTCCAAGTGTGTCTCTACGTAGCAACAGTTCAGTTTCTGGTATCCCACAAAAGAATCATGACTCTTTTTGTAACTTCTGATTTGCGGCTAGATTAGCAGAAAAGGCGGCATATGAGACGTCAGTGCAGCCAGTAAAAACCTCGGTAAAAACATCGCTGAAGGCCATAATAATTTGTACTTTTAGAACCACGAGTCAAAAGTAAAAGAAAAACTTTCAATTTAAAAAGCTAACTTTTATTTTCAATATTTTTGCTGTTGAAACCGAGGTTGAAACTGCTAATTTTGGGAAACTTTTAATTTGAAAATGCCTTTCTTTTATTAATACAATTTTCGTTGTTTGTGTGTACGAAATGTATGAGTTGGTTCGTGTCTAATCTATTCCGAGCAAATTATGTTTATCTAGATAACAAATTTCTATGGTTTTGACACATGGGATCGCTGCATATTTGAATCCACCATTATGGATTCTCGATCAAGAGTTAAGTTTAAGTTTCATGTCGGTTAGTCGGTGCTTAATCCATAGACAAACAGACATAACACATTGAATATTTCTCACTGTACAACATCGTCGCTAAAACATTACCGCCATCTGTTGAGTACACTGTGGTGGGCACTACGCCAACCATGATTTATATTGATTGTTGCTATAACTCTCCAGTCTGGACAGCGTTTAACCACAGACAAACAGACGTAACTCTTCATTGTGTATCTTCGTTCACGCATTTAACGGTTGATTTGAATATTATCAGTTCCGCGAACTACTCGCCGCAGCTTTGTCGTTTCTATCCATTCTATAGAACTTTTATGCAATATTGTTTGCGAGTTACCGAGCAAGCTTGTTTTCCACGAGAAGCCTAAAAGATGTCGCTACTGAGGTCCTATGTTTTGAGATACTATGTTTTCATGAAAAACTTTTTCAAAGAGTTACGTCTGTTTGTCTGTGGTTTAACGTTGTACCACGTTGTACGATGTACATCGATTTTGCGAACAAAATTACATCCATTGATGTAATATTGTATCTGCTTTTTGCTATTACATCATTATTCCATACATCAGCTTGAATTACATTGATCGATATTACATTTTTTTTTCTGTGTATGGTATCACCTCAATTATAAAAATGTATATTGGTACCGCACGTCAATTATTTATTCGTTGATTTTACTATTTTTTATTTAAACATTCTTTCACATATACCAGTAACATTTTTTTTCATCTTTTGAACCACATTTTTACCTGTAACAAAAATATATAACACAATACCGTTACGATGCCTGTCTTATCGACATATCGACTTAAGTCGCTTTTTGTGTGTTTTGTTTTTGCCTGCTGCCACATTGGCGTTGACGGCACCGTCGAAAAATTTGCTCTTTCAGCAAATATAGACAGTTTCTTATGGGAATTTTCGGTGGAGTGAAAGGATAGTACAAAGTCCGCCATGTTTCACGCACAGTCTGACGTTTGCTTATGGATTTTCTCATAGGAGTAAAGAGCTACAGAGTCGCCGTCAACGCCAATTACCGTCAGTTTTCTTTCGACCTCCGTACGGTGTGGATTAAGTTGTGTATAGGTTGTCTGTGCTCATTTCGTGGTATGTTAATTATCAGGTGAAAATTGTTAAATCTCTACAAAACTGTGTCAACTGAGCTACGAATAACATTTCTTTTGATTGCATTGTGACATTGGAGTTACTGTTAAAGTAACTGTTCTTCTTAAAGTTGTGAAAATGTGAACATAGAAAATAAACAATAAAATGGAAAGGATTGGTGGATAGCACACGTTGACGTAATTATTTTTATGGTATAACTAAAAATGGACAACGAATTCCATCAAAATGGTGACTGTTGAATGCAAGTTTTTCATTCCACTTTATTTATGTACACAAGTGTATCAAAGAAAAGAGTGCAGCGAAAGACGTGATCTTGTGTTGCGCTATTAGTTTTTCTTTTTTTACCACATAGAAGTAGTAAACGGTACAGGAGGGTAATTAAATATACAGTAGTGTATTTAATATAAACCAGCAGAAGGGTAGAATTCAACAAAGTCATATGCGTGTCGTATCGGTATTTTGTGATGTGATAGATATTGTTAGCGAATGAAACCTTATCTGTGTCTTTTTCGGTTGTTTTTTTTTTGACATCGTATAGATAAAATATTATTTTCTTCTATGATGTCAGTTTTCAATGTTTTGATCTATAAATACCAGAAATCAGTCAGTCATTTGATATTTTTCATTGTTTTATATGATCTTGAAATATATAGAAATATTTGTAAGCGTGAAATGTGTGTCGCAATGAAGGCAGGGGAAGCTTGAATTACCATTCGCTTTAGCGTTATAAATATCTCCTATACCTTAGCTAACAATAAAAAAAGATGCAAATGCAACACAGTTGCAGATTCTTAAAAATAGATACGACTATTCGACTGGACTGGACGCGTTTGACTTTTGTTTCAAATGATAAATTTAACTTGAAAAGATTTTCTCAACACTGTTTGCTAACACCACCAAAATGTATTTGAACGTGTAATCGTTCAGCGCATCGTAAACCTGTAAGCCCTTTGTAATTAATTAGTGAATTCCATTACACTTAAATGAACCCTTTTTTTGTACGATAATGTGTATTATTACGATACGCTATGTTTTTAATATGAAATCATAAAATCGTACATTTATTAAATTACTGGTGACCTTAAAAAACATTATAGGTATTCCAGAAAACTAAATTGAATTCAAGAAAGCATATATGCTACATAATATATTATAGCTTAATCAATTGCTTTGAAAGGCACACTGCAATTAACACAATTTGTGGGATCAAAATTGCTGGTTAACATCTAAAATGAAGTTATTGTTAGCTAGCTAAAATATAAATTAAAGGAAATAAATCGTACAACTAAATGAAATCTTATTTGCAATAAGAATTCTTAATGTGTGATGCTAATAATAGTATTATAACAGCGTATCTATTCCTTTGATTTCAATGCATAGATTGATTAAATAAATTTATAATTTAGCAAGGTATTTTCATTTAATTAGCCAATAATTTAAGGTCGTAAAAAATCTCAAGTACCGATCAAGTCCATGGTTAAGGCCAAGATTGACGGGATCCTTCCACTTACCCTTTTCAGGGGCACTAATGTCAATATCCAGAAGTCGTGCATAGCCGGCGCCGGTTATGTGTGGTAAGTGTTACTACTTTCTCACCTCAATGGGTCTGGGTTCAATTCCAGCCGAGGTCGGTGGGATTTTTCTGAGGCATACAAATCTCTGGTCACGTCTTCCTTCGGAAGGGAAGTAAAGCTGTTGGTTCCGGCCCATGTGTGTTGAATTGTGAATAGGTGCGATATCCTACGCAAGTGTGGAAGCTACTTTCCTGCACATTGGCAATCGATGTCCGTCGGTGATTATTGGCACCAGATTGCGGAACAGAGACCGACGTTAAATAAAGGAAAGAAAAGAAAGAAGTCGTGCACATCTGAAAATTAAACTAGCTTCTCTACAGCAAACGCTAAGATACCTCATGATCGCCAGATGTGGGAATGTGCCAATGTGTAAACCGCATGAACAGATTTTGTAATGTGATCGTCGGAAGGATTTTTTTAAAATAATTTTGTAATTTTTATGTTAGCTTAATGTTTGTACTAAGTTTGGGCATCCAATGAAGCTATAGCCAACATTCGTTAGCCCACATTAACAATAAACGAATATTCTATCGAATTATGGAGCTCTGTTGTTTACCATCTTTTGTTGCCAATTGAACCTTGGGGAGGTGATGATTTGACCTTTAGCAGGATTAGGCAACTACACGAAAATAATTATTCACATTGAATGTATTAAGCAAACCACAAAGATTTTTGCCATTGCCATTCGCTCATGAAAAGTATAAGGATAAGTAATTAAACATATGTATAAGTCTTATTAGTCGTGCTTAAATGAAAAGTATAAGGCTGATTAATACTTGTTATGAACTTTGAAGCGTAAGAATCATTGAACTCGATATAGCATTGATGAGGTCCCTTTTCAATATTGTTTACTTTTATATTTCATTAGAAAAAAGAATTGGTGTGAATAGATTTTTTTTTATATTAATAATGATATAGGGAAAATGGCTCTAATGTTGGCCTATGGATCTAAGATTGGGCCCATCGCTAAAAATCTGCTATTCATCAATTTTATCTACACTCAAAATAATCTACACGTTGAAGCTACGTGAAAAATCACGTAAGTTCTCTCTTTTTCCTCTCCTCTCAGTTTTACGTTGCTCACGTAGAATGTACGTGATGTCCCTTAAATTTCACAGGGAGTTCCTGTTTGACACACCTACATAATCAATTAAATGTACGTGATTTTCACATAACACTGAATCTATGTGCGTTTCACGTAAAGCTTGAGATGTCCACATGTAAACAAAAGAGTGGTACGTACACTCAGAGCGGTGCAAATCATGGCAGCATAATAATGGGCTTCGGTATTTTTTAAAGAATGTGGCAAGATGTAAGTACAACATTAGGGATTATTTGATTCTGTTTGACAAAAACAAACTGACTTTTTCATCGTACTCAACAGAATGATGTCAAGCTGTCCAGCAGTTTCTTCATCAAGGGAGAAAAGCATCTAGGCCCATCTCCATAATCTTCCAGATTTGTGCTGCGTTTCGAATAAAAAAATACTGATGTAGTTTATTTAGTAAATTTTAATAAATTACAGGAATATTACTATTATTACTTATAATACCGCGAAGATTTTATCTACATATTAAGGAAATATTTGTATAAACAGTGTCAAATATTGACACTAGAATCATCCAATGAATGTCACCGACCAAAACACGTAACTTCTATGTGATAATCCTATGGCGGTTAAGTTTCATAAAATGAGTACCACTACATGAGAATCACATAGCTCTTATGTGAAAAGTACGATGGAAAAAATCTACGTATGTTTTCACGTAGCATTAATGTGAAAATTAGTGTAGATGAACGCGTTATTGGGACGATACTAATAATTGACTTCTCGACGCAAGATCTCACTAACACAACCTTGCAAGTGTAGTCGTGTAAAATCGATTTGTTTATTATTTTCAACCACGAAGTCAGCTGTCGGTTCTACTTGACAGCGGTTTGTTTTTTATTTATCGAATTATTTACAGCACCGGGCTTCCGAGCATGGATCTGGAAGGTATAGTGTGCAACTGAAGATGAATTTGTCACTGCTTTATGATTGGGAACCGAAATTGTCCTCATGCCGTTGATCCTTCTGCATACCTAGAGCACCTGTCGTATCGAGTATCTCTGCGTTGATGATTTAAAATCTATTAATTGAATGATGATTATTTTCTACTCACGTAGTTGACATCCTTTTCCGATTCAGTCAAAAACAACTGTTATTTTTCAAAGCAGTGATATGTAAAAAGTATAAGTGAATATTTATAGTTTTTGGTCATAACACATGGTTAATGCTTTTTAATAAAATATCTCTTGATTACTTTGTGTGCCTTCATGAACTTAATGTGTGTGAAATAATGAATAAAACTTAGTATAAGATAATGAGAAGTATGAGTCTATTCTTATAAGGGCCTGTTCATAAACTACGTAGACAGTTTTTTTGGATTATTGACTCCCCCCTCCCCCTGCGTAGACAATTGCCCATACAAAATTTTTCAAATTTGTATGGGCCGTGGATAATTGTCAACCCCCCCCCCCCTTAAACTGTCTACGTAGTTTATGGACAGCCCCTAAACAAAATAATTGATTTTCTATGAGTGTATGTCTTCTCGTGTAAATGTCAGTTCCAGAAATCAAAATAGAAGATTATTTAAGTCACTAAAGACAAGACTGAATGTATAATTTTGTCTGTGGTATAATATTGGTTTGATTTAAAGATGTTGGTACGGCCAAATAAAAAGGCGCGGTACTGTTATTGAGCAGCGTTTTATTCCTTTTAGGATCGGTTCAAACTATACATTTAAGTTAGGGTTAGTTTAGCAATGTAGGTTTAGATTTATAGAAGTGGCTTAACCTCAATCTACCTGTGCACCAACTCTCAAAACACAAACAATTATCATAATATTGCTTGCAATGGCTAGATATCGAGTAAACTAGAAGATTAAGTGTATTTTTCAACCGATTCGAGTATGAATATGGCATTCAATCTGGTTTTGAAAGTTGGTGCACAGGTAAAAAGTGAGGTTACGGGACGCCACTGATTTATAGGTTACCACTTACAAATCATTGGCCCTTCCTTCACAGGCCTTTTCACTGGCGTTGCCAGAACCGGTTGACTTGCCGCTGGATGCGGTCCCATGAGTCCAGAGAAGATCGCTGCTGAACCTCGATACCCACGCTTGGCTGCTCTACCCCATTCGAGCTCTCAAGTAGGAAGTGGTTCGGCTTAAAGGCCTACGCACATTAGATCCGGATCGGACGCGTTGTGGCATAGTGACAGCCAAATCTATTGTCTAACTGTCAAATTTACGTCAACGCAGCGCAAACGGATCTAATGTGGGTGGCCCTTAAGAGCGTCTGATTCCGTGGAATCAAGTGGTATGTCCGTAAGTGGTCTGGTGTTTACAATGCCCTCTGCCTCCATGATCATGGTCTGCAGCTCTTCATCGTTGAGTTTTCCTTCGCGGTACGCATCCCTTATCGCCGTCTTCACTGAACGGACGAGTCGCTCCCATGCACCGCTCATGTGTGGAGCGCTTGGCGGAATGAAGGTCCACTTCGTGTTGGTACTGGTGAACGTTGCTTATTTTTTTTTCCTCTGTTCGGGACCTAACACTACTGTGACCAGTAAATTGATCTATTGTAGTATATCCCGTGTCCTTAGTTTAGTGCATGTCGTATTACTCCATCACTATTGAGAAATGATGAAGTATTATTCGATTTTTTTACAGTTGCCACTCTTGCATTTATCGCAAGGATCCGACTTTAATTGAAAGGTCCCGCTATTTATACCCTTCGGAGTATTGAAACACCCTCCAAAGGCGCGCCCCTTTGTCAGTAAAAATTGTATTCCTTAGCAACAAAATTAAGGTATGACACCGATAATGACCATGCATCAGAACCCTAGTCTTAACCACTTCAAACTAGGGAACAACGAAGAGAAGATTAGGAATCACATAGATGAAGACAACTAACTCATTTTTTCCTTGTTTCAAGATCATCCTCGGTAGACAAAGCCGAGTCTTTTCACTATCAACAAGGCATAAAAAGTAACAAGGACTAAGATGTGTTCCTTGGATTACTGAAAAATCCTGTTCCCCTAGTTTGAAGTAGTCAGGACTAGGAATCGGTGGTAGATCTTACATCCCGTAACGTACCACGAAAAGGTGATCTACCCACGTTACGGGGCAACGTTGCTGATACTCCTTCGTTGATCTGCTCACGAAGTTGTCGTTCAACCCCGTGGACGTTCGTACCGTTGTCACTGAAAAACTCCAACGGCGATCCTCGGCGGCAGACAAATCGTCGGATGCAGCAAATACACGACGCAGCTTATAGGCTGTATGCCACTTCGGGGTGAACGGCACAGTCAAGCAAGTGAAGAGCGCAATCCACCTTTTCACGTTCGAGTGCTTGACTAACAATGGGCCGAAGTAGTCCACTATTAAGTAACTGAATCGACGCTCGTGTACGGCCAACTGTGCTGGTGGCAGTGGTGTCATCGGAGGAATAGTCAGAAGTGCCTTACGAATTTTGCAGAATTGGCAGCTTCGTCCGATCTGCTTTAACACCGATCGCAGTTTCGGTAAGATGAACAGCTGACGGACTTCGTTCACTACCGTTTCGGAGCCGATGATAGCGTGCGACCAGAAGTTCCGTGCACCGATGCTTTCTTGGCAGGATTACTGGAAAGCGCACGCTGTGATGAATATCCTAAGCCGCTGCAATCCCCCTTTTTGACGCATCAAACCCCGTTCATCCATCAATGGCATCAGTTGGTAAACGATGCTCGATCTGTCAATCGATTCCTTCTTGTCTTCCGGTAGTACATGATTATTCTTCAGCGTCGTTACCTTATTCGCAAAGGCTTTCTCCCTTCTTGGTCACGTTGAAAATGAATCGTAGTATATAAGCCATACTACGCTGCAACCTCTCCCATTTGAAGAACGGCTCGTAGGCGATCACAGGTTCCCAAGTTCTTCCGACCCAAAGTTATCAAAGTCTGCATCCCGTATTACTTCCGCCTGGTATACAGAACACTGTGCTCCCGAGCGTTCTTATTCTTCACGAATTGTGCCGACGCTGGTTAGCATGTCGACCCAAACGTTGCAACATCGACCAAGAAGATTTCCGGGTCCTGGCATGGATCGAAACGCCACAGGATTCGCTGCGAATGCTTGTCAGCCATGTGCATCAGAATCTGCAAGAACATTTCCTTCACGTCAGAGCACACCGCAATCTTGAACTGCCGGAAGCGGAATAATACTCCTAACAGCGACACCAACTGTTCCGGCCCTTTTAGCAGTATGCTGTTTAGCGAAACTCCGTCCATCTTGGCAGCAGCGTCCCAAACGATGCCTGTTTTCCCTGGTTTCTTCGCGTTGGTCACCCCACGGGGAGATACCAGTTTCTGCGGGGATTCGCATCTACGAGTTCGTTCGTTGTGGCTTTATTAATGTAGCCCTTGCTTGCGAACTCTTGCATCTGCCGGAAAACGTTATCTTTCAACGCTGGATCCCGTGACATCACCCTTTCCAGGCATTCCAGCCTGCGAAGTGCCATCGTGTAGCTATCTGGTAGCTCCGCATCGTCATCTTTCCGCAGGAGTCTAGTTTCAAATTGCTCACCGACACGAACCGTCGTCTGCTCCAGCAAATCCAGCGCTCGCTGTTCTTCTTTAGATCGTAGGGTGACATTTCCTGCTTCAACTTACTTGAGATCGTAGAACTGCTTGACAGTATCATACAGATCCTTATTCGTCGTGCACTCGCAAACGTGGTAACTGTATTCACTTTTCGATCCAGGCTGTTGCTTACCGTAGACGCACCATCCGAGTCTGGTCTTTACCGCAACTGGTCCATTTCCGTTACCTTCCCTCGACTTCAATGGAACAGCTAATTGTAGATTGTCAAGTTCAAATCAGCAGCTTAGGTACGGCGTTCTTGTAGCTCTGTATCGGTAGCTGCTTGAGGTAGTCGAACTGCTCGTCTTTAAGAGATGAACCAGCCCAAGGCTAAAAATGTCTCTAATAAAGCAAAAAAAAAAGTAGTCGAACTGCTTCAGGCTTCCATCAATTGGAAGGTCTGGCTGAGAAGGTTCTGATTAGTCACGGTACGAACGTTCGACATCTTGAACCGTTTCTGTGAACCGGCTCCACCGATGGTGATAACCTTCGGCTTTTCTTCGACGTATTATCCGTCCACCGTAAGCACAATGGTTGAGTAGTTCCATTTACTCCGAGTTGCTCTGCAATATCGTTCTCCATCAGAGTCAGCGATGATCCTTCGTCTAAGAAAGCATACGTAACGTAAAGCGTAACAGGCACAATCCGAAACAGAACGCTCGATCCGAGGTACTGATGAGTATAACTCTCTGCCTGTTCTGTTGGTGCAGTAGCTGCTGCAGTTCGCCTTGTTGAATGCAGCAACGGATGATGGCGATACTGACAGCCATCGATATTGCAACGGTTGTTGCTTCTACACGACCGCCTTCCGTGACTGGATAGACAAATCTGACATAGCGACAAAGCTCTAACTTTTCGCCAGCGATCGTCGACATTCAAACTCTTGTGCGTTGGAATCTTTCAGAAAACTTTTTTCAGTGTATATTATATTCGCTATGTTCAGTTTCTTGGACCTTATTTTCTAGGGATTTTAATTGTTGAGAAGTGACAGATCTCCCCAAAAAATGATTGATTCAAATAGCGTAAACTAGTAAAATACTTTCTATTCGGTTAAATGCTTTTATTACAGGCTGTTTCAAAGTTTAATCAATCTTTTTTAATCACATTTTGATTTCAGGATCCTTTCCAATCCACAACTTAGAACAATTAATTAGGAGAAGTTCTTAACTGTTATGTTTATGAAATTATAA
The DNA here is from genome assembly GCF_037179485.1 of Ochlerotatus camptorhynchus. NCBI lineage: Eukaryota > Metazoa > Arthropoda > Insecta > Diptera > Culicidae > Ochlerotatus > Ochlerotatus camptorhynchus. Next base: position 582,663 of record NW_027041172.1, read on the forward strand.
ATGATAACATCAATCTAAGGTAAATAACTACTGCATCACAACAATTAAAAAAAATCTCACATCTGTATTTTTTAGATTTTATCGATGGACAATTTAAAAATGTAACTATTCTATTAAATGAGCCTTATCACCATACTAATCTATGCAAAATGTGTGATATGTCGACCAATAAAGAAGAAATAACTTCACCGCCATCCAACCGAAAAGATGTTGTTTACTCCATTAATAGCTATGAAGACACACGGAACACTAACGTCCCGGTAAGTTACGAATCGTAAGAAATCAATACTATACATATATAATTTAACCTCCCTCTCCCATACGTAGTAATTGAACAATAATTTAAAGATATCATTGTAGTAGGCTGTAATGTCGGCCTAAATACCCCTAATTTGGGCCCCCATACATAAATTCAGCAATCGACTAAATTTTCAAAAGCGACCAAAAATATTTATTAGTACCGTCCCAATGACGCGTTTTCATCTAGATAAAATTGATAAATAGCTGATTTTTAGCGATGGGCCCAATCTTAGATCCATAGGCCAACATTAGAGCAATTTCCCCTATTCTGCACTTGTGAGCTACAAGAAAAGTTTCGACGTAGAGGAAATGACTCTAATGTAGGCCTATGGATTTAAGATTGGGTCCATCGCTAAAAATCTGCTATTTATCAATTTTAAATAGATGAACGCGTCATTGGGACGGTACTAATGGATGTTTTTGGTCGCTATTGAAAATTTAGTCGATTGCTGAATTTATGTATGGTCTTAAATTTGGGGCATTTAGGCCGCCATTACATCCATTTCCACTATTTGCTATAAAAACTTGTTATTCAGAATTATGAAATCATTTGATGTTATGATGATGTGTCAAACACATACTTGACGATCTCATATTGTATTTTGCATGTGCAAAATATCATCGTATCATCTAATGATTCATACTTTCGAAAACCATTTTTATAGCAAACGAATGACCGCAAACCTGACGCAAAGTAGTATGATGCCGGCATTATGGCAAATTTATTTTAAATTATTCAATGATTTAAAGCATCATTTATATTCTTTCAAGGTATCATATGACCCTACTGAGTACATTCAAAAGGTACGTGTGACTAGGGCACTACCACCTAAACCTGCTTACGACCCACTGCAATTTGTTCAACTAAAACCATGTAGCTTGGTAAAGACGGCTCAAGAGCAAATGAAAAAAGTAGACGTTGTTAAAAAAATTAAAGATGAGAAAAAAGAAGAGCCGGAGGAGTGGCAATGTGTAAGTATCTACTGAAAAAAAAACAACGAATGTTACATAACTTTCCCTCCAAATGATATAACATATCACTTTAATTATTATAGAACTTAGATAATTGGAAGTCATCACGAAGGAAAAGGGTTGAGCATATAATAGATCGAGTTGTTGAAGTGAAGAAGTTAGAGCTTGAGGAACATGATCGCAATAGGAGAAAATCCAAAACGTTCAACGAAATGATGGAAGAAAGGTTGGTGCCAAAAAAGCTACATCATACTAGATGAGTATTTATTCCTATATTTCATCCCGATTTTCAGATGTTCCAGACGTCTTAAATACCTTCCTATTTATACTGATGATGATAACAATGATTTGAGTGATCTTGGGATAAGCACTTCTGATGTAAGATTTTTTATTTTCTTTATTTAATTATGCTATCTTAACTAGTTTCTTTGCTTCACAGTCCTCAAGCCAAATAGTAGACACAATCTCTGAGGATACGTATAATGCCACATCACAAGACAGTTCCACTGACACTGATTTGAATGAATACACATATGAGGGAGCAATTGAAGATTACAAAAGTAGAATTTCTCGAGCCACGCATATGACTTCGGACAATAATCAACGATACGAAAATAATGCAAATCAGAATACTTTTTTAGGCACAACACAAAATACAGCCAACTTCTGCAAAGAGGCTCGGTTAACAACTAAAGATGAAACAAATTTATTCGAAACATTGTTACCGGAAGTGCCCAAGGTTGAATTTTCAAAAAGGAAAGAATTATTTGAAAAAGACCAAGATCTACCTTCAGAAAGTGAATCAAGGAGGCAGTCATCAGATTTTGTCAGTACTTTAAGTATAAAGGAGCGCCTGTCAGTATTACAGTTAAATCAAGCACAAGAACCAAACGAGTCCGACAAATGTCAAAAAACGATTCCAGACGTTTCTTTTACCGATTTAAAAAATAGATTGGAGATTTTTGAAAGGGAAATCAGAACCCTTGCGAATGATAAAGAAGGCAATTTTAAGTCTTCACCACATAAAATCTCGATAGAAGCATCAAATGCAATAGGACATAATATGAAGCTTGCATCACTATCGCCGGATAAGTCAAAAGAAGGAAATGAACCCTTGGATAAACCACCGTACTTTTCGAGCAGTTATAACGATATCTTAAAGCAAAAAGCAACAATGGGGTTGGATGAAAATGAGAACATTGATACGGATCGAGAAGACAGTGGTATTCATACTACTGACGTTTCTTGTTCTGTTTCTCAGGCGGACGATCAAAATGAAGAAGTTGAGCAGCTGACAAATGAAGATTCTGATATAAAAACAGATGAAATTTTACTCAAAGGTCAGTCCACTGCGCTGATAGATGAAGTTACTCAAGTAGAAGCCGATGAAACAAACGATATAAATGTAAGTTCATTTCATTACGGAAATGTTGAAATTTACTTCTAAGCTAGTTGAAACCTAGATCTAATGACTTATTAATCGTTGTTTGTTTTCTGTCTGTCTGTGGTGGTGGATTACTTAAGTAACAAATATTTCACAGAATACCGTGCTGCACCAAAAACCAGACACGTCATAATCCTGTGCATATTTTTGTAATCATACCGAGTCTGAAAAAACCTAAAACATGAAACCTTCAACACAAGGGCTGTGATAATCCTTTATCAATACGCAAATTTCTGGGAGAACAAACTGTTTGGTTTCGGTCCAGCACGGTACTGCATACTTCGAAAAACACATAAATTTATACTAATCTCTTCTGCTACCTACTCGCAGGCTTACAATACCAATGGATCGGTTATCTTTGGGGTTTAAAGTAAACCAACTACTTCCAGATAGGTAGATGCTAGCACCAACAAGAAATTTCATACGATGTATGTATTGAGATGCTTTGAAAGATGTATGCATGAAAGTAGACTACTAAACTTTTATTTGTTTATTTTTTTAATGATATGTTATACTATTGGTTTTCAGTCCTTAAGTGAAACTAAGTTTTTTCATTGTCTTTCGTTTCTATACTACTATCGTCAGCCCCTATATTTGAGGTTGTGCAGTTTACGCCTGATTTGGGTAAAGTAAACCTACATTTGGGTTATCTGATCTTAGCGTGTAGGAAACACAACGAACGCCCCTTCAATTAACGCCAAATAACTCACTGAAACATGGTCCATCCTCATACAGAATCAAACGCTCAAGGCAGCGTTTCCCAACCGGTGGTGCGTGGCCGAGAGGGGGGGGGGGGGCGCAAAGTCTTTTTAGGGGGGCCGTGAGGGTCTTGGTTTGTTTGGTCTAAAAAAAAATATGCCAAAAGTGACAATATCATGGCTAAAATAAAAACATTTTTTGAGTGGCTTACAGTGGGAAAAAGTAAGTGGAGTTAATATCGATAGCGCTCTAGCAATGCTTGGTAACAAATCAAGATTTCAGAAAGAGATTATAGAGCTTGCTCCATACGCCACAGGTGTTAGATATGCCCTAATCAGCAAGAGCAAGACTCTGCCGGAACTAATGTTAAAAGTACTTGATTCTGTCATCAAAATTGTAAACTATGTCAAATCTAGAGCTCTGAACACTCGTTTATTCAAAGAACTCAACAAGCAAGTTAATTCAGATCACGTGGTTCTTATTTTCATGGTTGTTCAAAGGCAATGTTCTCAACTGTGCTTTTGAATTGAGGGACGAAATCAAAATGTTCTTGGAAGTTCAAAGGAAAAATGATTTCATTACTAATTTTAGTGTGGAAGGCATAAGCGACTCGCTTGTTCAATGATTTTTTGTGCATCAAAATTCGCTGGACTTGAAACTAGGAGGCCAGTAAATTTGTTTTTAAATACTATTAATGAGATTTTTTGCCGATGGCATCTCAGAGGGCTAGCAAACCCATCTAATTCACTTCCAAGACGATCTTCAAGCAGTCAAGCAAAACTGGCCCCGAAAGGTTAGTATTGGAAATGTTGCCATGTTCCATAGACTCTGAAGTATGACTGAAAAAAGAGCGAACGAGCTAAATTCGGATCTTTAATCAGAAATTATTGCTCATTTTCACTCACTGGATTATCAATGTGAGCTGTGTTTCCCTGAGCTGATACAAGAAGATGCTGATGTAGTCTGCAATCCGGTTTCTTCCTTAATGGATGTGGAAGTCTTGATGAAACACAGGATGAATATTTGGACCCGAGAAATTATTCCTCATCTTGTGATTAGTTCCGTAAAATTTTTTTGAACCAGTGGTTCTGGCGTGCCATGTCGTATCCCAAAGTCTCATAGCAGACATTGAAGATCCTTGTGCCATTTGCATCTTCGTACGTACGTACGAGAGCGGATTTTTAACTCTTCTCCACATTAAAACCATGACAAGAAACAGATTGAATGTTGACAAGATTGACATCACAAACGCAGCATCGTAACTAGATTTGAGATCTACATCAATCGCACTGCACGAGTTGTTGGCTGTTGTTAACATGGTATTTTGAAATAAAACGAATAACTAACAGAACAAATGAATGGTTTTTATTCATCTCAGCGTAATATATACAAGGTACTTTTCAGGGCGCCGTGGAACACCCAATTGTTAACAATGGGGTCGCGGAGCTGAAAAGCTTGGGAACCACTGCTCTAGGACTTTATTAACCCTTCAAGGGATGAATCGCTCTTTGGCGCAGATTTGTTTGTAGACAATCTCGTTGTTTATGCCAACTATATTTAAAAATTAAACGAGGAATCAACAACGACTAGGACAATGTCGTCGGCAATTTTACGCGATTGTTAAAATAAGGATTTTATTCTGTATAGTATTGTATTCTCCCGATCAAACTTCAAAAGTGTGTCTCGGTGCGAAGATTTTGAAGTTTGATCGGGAGAATACTAGCATAAATATATCTATTTTAAGATGGATTAACTGAAAATTCAATTGGACTTAACGTTAGCTTTCTATATTTAAATGTAATGAACGATCCCCCAAAGAGCGATCCATCCTCATCCCTATGATTATTGAAGGAATGCCATCTGGCGTAGGCATTATTTTCCCTACATTTTTTATGTTATTAGAATGATTCAAAAATTGAAAAGTTATGTTTGTTCTTCTGCTTATTTCGTTTTTTTATTCATTTCATGATGTTTTTTCCACCTTTTTGACGATTCAAAAATTATAACTGTCTTATAAATGACAACATTAAAATTCTAATCACCTTCCTTACAGCGCTATTTTATGATAAAATATGCAAATTTTTATTTACTTGCTTTTTTGGTATACAAAAGAAACATTACAATCATTTGTAAAGACTACAGTACACTCGTTACTCAGGTAGTTTTGTTTACACGAAGAAGACCGCGTAAATACATCGATTATACATACGTAATTTTAGCATGCTTGAAACTAATGAGCTTTTTGAGCATAACCCACGCTACTGCATCGTTTAATCAAACGATTGCGACCAGGGCGGCTACAAATTATGAGGTAAATCCTTCTCTGATTACCTCCGCATACAAAACTATGCGCTTAAATGCCTTTTTCCATAGTTTGATGTCAAAGCTGGTCTATACAGGGATTAGTGACATTTATAGAACGCACAAAAACGAACGGACTGCCATGTAAAGATGTTTATAATTTTCCTTGGGTACTAAAAAATAATGCAATTCGATCTGTCAAAATACGTTCTCTAGATGAAAAATCAGAATTTGCACCAAGGACTCCAGGACGAGTAGTTTAAAGTATTTTATGGACGTGGATATGGATTGTATTCTATGGACATGAATTCCATGAATCTGATCGGACATTCTTCGTTGTACCAGTCGTTGTTGATCGAGTTAATCATTAGGTCTGAGGTGTAGGACGATTTGGAAAACCTAGCACATCTAATATGCATGAAATTGATCCTAATGTGCTTCTGCAAGTACCCACCCAAACTAGTAAAACCCTATTTGGGTTTTGAGAATTTAGTTCGAAATTTTGATTTATGCCACCATCTATATTTTGGCTCGTGCTTTGGTTTTGCACGGCTTTAATATCTCGTAAACTAGTTGGTATTTCTCAATGCAGTCTTCTGACGAAATATTCTTCACATCAAAATACAAAACTTACTAGAGTCGATCGTAGGATATTGCATTGTTCAGCAAAGTTACTCGCGCTTATGTAAGATAATCATGCTTAAATATGCATGATTTGTAAGTTATGGTCAAAAACGTGAGAAAAATTGCATTTTTTTTAGCTTTATGCACTAAAAACACCCCGTTATATTATATTCGGGCCCTAACATGTTCACATGAGTTTTGTATTTTGATGTGAAAAATATTTCGTCAAAAGACTGCATTGAGAAATACCAAATAGTTGACGAGATATCGTCGTGCAAAACCAAAGCGCAAGTAAAAATATTGATGATGGCATAAATTTAAATTTCAAACTAAATTCACAAAACCCTTTGTTTTTTTTAAGGAAAATTTCTCCTTTCGAAAAACCATGATTCGTCAAATGTGTGCAAATTTATTAGCAAATGAGCAATTCGTTATCACAATTGTGAATGCAAAGCGTAGTAGGTGACCATGTCTAACGGAGACTTCATGCTCAACTTGGAAAGGTAAGATTATCTTACTGTTTTATATAAAAGATACACAGAATCTGAAATAAACCACAGTACACGCAAAAAAAAATGGCATGAGCATTTAGTGTGGATTTATTACATCATCTGCAGTGTCAACAAATTTAGCAAGAATATATATTTTCGTATAAAACCTTCATGAAATTATGTTCTAGTCTCACTGCATTGTCGCAAAACAAATTTTAAATCTTATGCCTTCTAACATGTTAAACCTCTCTAATAAAAAAAAACATAGCATAAGATTAAAAATGTGTTCTTCGAGTGATATTATAGCGATCCATTGCAAATACAACGGTGAGAACCGTACTAAGCACAGATGGAAGTTATACAAAAAGCATGAATCCGAGGAAAGTTGGTGGCACTTTTTACTATGTACTGATTAAAAAAAAATCTGGCAAATATTAGGTAGAATAAATTGCATGCCAAATTACACATTCTACTCGCTTCTTAATAAATATGCACATCGCTATATTCTTTGGTAACGCGTAACAGAATCTTCTATCTCTTATATGCTTGATACACTTTTCTTGGTTTTTACTATTTTATTACCAGCCTTGTATAGTAAATCTGTCAATACTCCACCGACATCAGACCGTCAGTCAAGCATTTGCCAAATGTACTTTACAGGAGTGGTAATAAAATTGTATCGTACTAGAAGTCAACTTTTAGCGCATTAAGGCACACCTCATATAACATCACATCGCTTTTGTTTGTTGATTTTTTTATGAATTGATTGATAGTTATTTAATTTAAATAGATACTAGACGATGCTTTGGAAATGGCATTCCAAGAAATTGATAATATGGAATCAACTGTGCCTCAGCCTATAACCTCTAACACGCAGGAGCCAATTTACCAAAATATTAGCGACATCAACGACATCTTGCCGCAGCATACGGATGTTAGAAAATTTGCAGAGATTGAGCCCTATTACCAGGTTCCAAAGTCCCAAGAGCCATACTATGAAGTACCAAAGACGAAACCGATTCCATTGTATGAAAATGTTGATATAATGCAGTCTGTAAATATTATTTCTGAAGGCGATACAGGTACCAATTTCAACATCAGCTTGAACCATCTAGAACCACCGAAAGAGAAACCTCCCCCTCCACCTGTTGACATAAAACAAGATGCTGGTGGTTGTAATGATTCTACTGCCAGTAACAGTAGTGAAAACTTTAAGCGCATTAATTCTACCAAACGTATTAAGAAAGAGCTACACAACAAGCGATCAAGCTTTCTTGGAATTGATTCAGAAATGGCAGATGGAGATAGATTGTTAAACTTTCCTACGGCTACTCCTTCAAGAACTGTCGCATCTTTTTTACAGGAAGAAAAACAGTTAGAAAAGCAATACATATTGAAGGCAGGATCATATGACCATTCCGATGCAGGTATGTAATTAATCAAAATTAATTGATTCCATTAATTCTAATTAATTTGAATCTTTAAATAATTTAAGCTGATAGTCGTGACTCAGGAGTATCGGAAAATCATTCACGGCAAAGCAGCGATTTATTCACTACTTCATCGGAAGACCCAGAAGAACTCATTAAACCAAAAATAGGAGAAAATAAAATATCGAAATATAGAGTCTATCACAACAGTTCTATCAACAATAATTGCTTCCTGCAAGTTGATGATGAGTTTAGGTATCAAATGAGCGATAATCATTTGCTGCAACCTGAGGTATGATGTATGTCTATACATATTTATAAATAATATAACAGTATATTCCCACTGATCGTTTGCTATTTATACCGAATACGTGTGTATCGGCATTTATATCTAAACTGCACTACTTAAATACTCAATACTATAAATACTATGTATTGCTCCCATAGATATTCATAACGATTTTTAAATCGTTGTTGAATTATCTCGCTGACAGTTCATCCTACACCAAAGTGTTTTAAGTATAATAGTTCTAGTAAACAAAAGATGATGAAGAGATATCGATACTTGTTTGAATGAAGACGTAGATTTCATACCTTCATTTTAAATTAAATTGATTTTGCCGATTCTACAACATTCCCCAGAAAACCATTCTCCCGATAACCATTCCCCAGAAAAGTATGCCATGTATTAGATTGACTATTTTTGTTTATTATAGTCACTCCTGGAATCTTCTTTCGCGTATATAAAAAGAAAAGAAAAACTTTTTAATGGATCAAGCAAAGGATTTTCCCGTCTTTGAAAACATAACAAAAGGAAATAATTAATTCTTTGGATATTTATACACACTTAGAAAAATTGTTGTAAATTTAGGTGCTCTGAGACTGACATATACAAGCGTCAAATTTGACTTAAAATTAAGTCATAATAGACGTGAAATTCAGCTCAATCAAACGTACTTTCAAACTGTCTCATAGTTTATGTCAAAAATGGATTCCATCACGTGTAAGGTTAGGTATTTCTAAGTGTGTACGATAAAGAAGGGAATAATCAGAGAGTTTTATCATGAAAAATATATTAAATCAAATGTGTAAAATTTATCGAGAAAATTGGTATTCAGAAGATGTATTATTCAGTGTGCAAGATACTTGCGGACCTGTTCATTTATGGAGAATGGTTTTCTGGGGAATGTTATAGAATCGATTTTGTCCTCCCTCAGTTGTGCGGTGATGATGACTTTTACAAATGTTCAAGTCAGACTTACTTTCATTTATCTTGTTACTCACAAGTCGGTAAGGTAAAACAAGAAGTATAAACTTCTTCTTTAGCTAGACACGTTCCAACTAGAACTTTACGCCAGCCGCAGAGACGAACCAGCCAACGGCTGAAAGTCTCTATAATAAATTAATCAATCAATCAATCTACGTCAGCCCTCAAAATCGTATTCTCTCTATCTAATGGCTAATGTTTAATATTGGTTTTTATTAATTTGTTTAGGGTGACCCTAACAAAATTGGTTTTATTTAATTGGCTTTTAATGCATTGATTTCTCAATGCTTAATTATTCAAAACATTTTCAGAACTTTTGAAGGCACACATTTTTGTTAAAGTTACCAGTTGTTTTGTTTACTAAAAACGATTATCGATTGAAAAAATGAGACACTTTTGCAATCACAGTAAATCTGGATGCAAAGATATGCAGCTAAAGTTTAGCATAAATGAAAATGAATATTCTTGAGAACATTTTACAGTAGGTTTGGTGATGGGGAATCGAGAGGCAAAGTAAACTTTGAGTATTTGGTAGATTACGGTTAATATATATTTTTTTTAATTTTAAAAGCTTCGATTTTGTAATTGTGATTGTGTAGTATAGAAGGGGGTCAAGGGCCATGTCTCCGATACTTTTATGCACCGTACATGTTATACCAGTAGACAGGGGGTGGCATCACAGGATCTTTACCAGCAGGGTTTGTGTCGATTCATAGATAGCTGTAACTTAAGGTGGTTAATTCGAGTATAAATAAAATATAGGTAAAATAAGTAAGAAATTACCCGATTGTTTATGGATGGCAGCATGGCGATTATTTCTTCTTCAGGGAATCCCTCGAATTTCGTTGGGTAAAGGTCATCACTGCTGCTATCGTCCGATACTGTTCCACCACTCGCTCTTTTCAGAAATTCAAGGAATGGCCCGATCTCTTGATATCCTGTTTCACACTAGTTTTCCAGGTGTAATACGGCGACAAACTTTTTTCTTCCCTGTGATTAATGATCGTTGTCTTCTTCAAAACTCCATCGTCTTGATCTAAAGAAAAGAAAATCGCCACTCGATCAAGCCAAATTCAAAGGTGGTACCTGTGTGATGTCGCATTCCAAAAGTGTTGAACCAAATGAATAATAATAATAAAAAAAACTTTTTTTTATTTTTACAGCCATTAGACTCAATTATTTAGAAAAAAAACAATTCATTGTTAAAATCATAATTTTAAACTACAAAATTATATAATTTTGGATTGTAGTTAAATTCAAACAAACTTTTGATCCGCTACATCACAACCACTGTGCATCTTTCAAAATGTAAAGAAACAGACAAGCCTTGGGACCTGGTTGCAGTTAAGCAATCTTCAGGGTTATGTCAATGCCCAGGGAATTTTAAAAGATTCGATATGTGCTGCTGTGCTACTACAAACAGAGAGTCGCAATTTCAAATGTGTATGTTTTGTGGAAGCTGACATTTGTGCCTTTGAAGTTTCACGCTAAGGCTTCCTTAGAGTATCACCTTAAACAAAAATGCACAAAACCGCACACTTAACTCTTTACTTTCCAAAAGGTTTTTCGTTGTTTTGAGATGCAAGTATTTTTTTTTTTTCAAAAAAGTGCTTGAACAAAAGATGTTTTATACAGTCTAAAATTATCGAATCCATTAAAAAGATCAATAGTACTTTAATGGTTTTGCAATTCAATGAAATTGAATTCTCAAAAATACATATTGATGAGATTATTGAGCACGCGGAAGGGCTTAAATACGTACTAACTATTTAATGGTAGGTTGACTAACTAACTGAATAAAAAGTTTTTTTGGGTTCACCAAATTCACCCGACACCACCCGACACAACGACCTGACCTCTTTAAAATTGGTCAAATCAAAATTTTAAAATGTGTACATCTTTGACCATATAGAGAAGAAAACATGATTTTCGCGACGTCAATTTCTTTTTATTGATGGCCTACCTATTGGAAACCACTAGTGTTCAAACGATTACAAATTTGGTCATGATCATCAGATTATAAAATTTGAACTCATTTAAATGAAAGCTGATTTAATAAAATGCTAGATAGCTGTAGTAGTAATAAAAAATTATCTCAACTATAACTAAAAGACAAAGAACAGCTATGACTAAATGTAAGGAACAAAAGTTATTAATGATTGAATACGTGAGACATGCTCAGTAGATAACATTTATGTTTCAGCCGCGTGGATAAGAGTAGGAAAATCATGCACGCCCGATGAGAGTAACTCAAAATTGAGTCGAATTCGACTCAAAAATGCAGTAAAAGTGGAATTACTCAGTGGATGAACAAAATCGAGAACAATTTTTCTCATCCACTGAGTAACCACTTTTTTTTTCAATTTTGCGTAAAGTTCGAGCTACTCTCATCGACCTTGTGCTACTATGTCAGACTGCACAAAAACCTTATTGTGCAGTCTGACATAGTAGCCACACATTGTTGCTTGCAAAGCAGCTGCTTGTTCATGTCTCGAGACCTACCAATGTCTTAAATAATTATTCCTACAAGAATATGCACTTTTACCATTCAAATTCAAATTTTGGTTGGCTAATCAGGACACAATTTAAGGTCGTTTAAATACCGTTACGTTCTAAATTTTCAACAAATTTTGTGAGTTCTAGAACTTCAAATGATGTTTTTAAGTCCGAGATCTCAAATGTCTCAGAATCTCTGAGCTCTGAGCTTAACGCTGTTAAATTTCGTGAGAGATTGTACTAATAATTTATTTAAATTAAAAAATAACATGATTGTTTTATTGAAAAGTTGTCGACCTGTGAAAACTACCACGACCCCATTTTTTAAAAATAAATCAATATTTTGTGCCCTGGAATAATTTGGATATAGATTGTTCAAGGGTATTCTGAAGAAAACACCAATGAAATTCTGGAAAGTATGTTTAAAAATTCCTACGAAAATTCGTCTGAAAGCTGACTCTAAATTCTAAAAATTTAGAATTTGACTAAGAGGACTACTTCTGAAGAGTGTTCCATACACGGAAACAAATCCGATTCCATTTTCATGAATAAGAAATCATGAAATGGAAAAACTTGCCATCCCATGAAATCATAACAATGATTCATGATTTCGTCATGGAAATTCATGATTTCATAATGCAGTGGAATCAAGGCCGCTACAAGCGTTACACGTACTTGGCAAACCGTGTTCATAGACCGCACTACATAGGTATCTCTTATACGCTTTTTGTCTTCCTTCTTATACAAATACTGAGAGTCTAGTGGTCAAAGAATGGGTTTAATAATCTCAAGGTTCTTGGTTCGAATCCAGTCTGATGCTTTATTCTATTCTTTTTACATTTTTTTGGTAAAAGTTAAACCCATGAATTTTAGATCATGATTTGAAATCGGATGATTCATGATTTTGGGAATGTTTGCTGCGTTACGCAAAAGTTGCTCATGATATCATGAATATTATTCATGGTGTATTTTCATAACATGAAAATACGCTTTGTTCATGAAATCATGAGTCATTTTTCTCATTTCGGAGATCGGATTTTTTCCCGTGTAGGTATTGCGAATTCCAATGGAAACTTTGAGTAAAATTTCAAAGGAATTCTAAGGAGAATCGAAAAATAAAATAAAGGAATTATGACATAAATTTTAAGAGAATTGTGATTACAAGTCTCATGGAACATAAATCTGAAGATATTCCAAAGAAATTTTAATGAGAATTTAATTTTCTAAGTGGCAAGGTATGTTGAAGAGAATTCCTAGGAAGCATTCAGAAGAATCTCAATGAATCTCTGGCAGCATTTCAAGGATATTTTGTAGATAATTTAAAAAAGAATTTCGGAAGAAAACTTATAAAATGCGGAGGAGAGTTCGAAGCGAATTAACAAGAGAATTGTGAGAATCGTTCCAAGACAATTCAGAGCAAATATCGATGGAAATTCCCTTGATTATTTCGAAAGGATGTTATTTTGAGGGGAATTCTGGCTGACAAACAATATCTGTTTTTACATAAGTCACATAGTCTTTGACTAAGTTGTTCTGTATAGTCATAGGTTTGGTGTGAATCGAGCATTTTTCGGTTTGGTGTGAATCGAGCAATTTTGTTCCGTTTTCCATACATTTTCGCATACAACTTTAAAGTTCCCGCGCAAATCCAAATCATAACCGAATTCGTAATTTTGGCACAACTGTTTGCGATCTCAATAAAAATCTATAGTTAGAAAAGAATTCTAAGGATAATTACATTGCTGAGGATAGTTTCAAGGCAATTACTAGGTGAGTTCAAGAGAATTCTAAGAAGATTATCAAATTATTTCTGGGAGCATTCATCGAAAATATGGAGGAGAATGCTGAAGAGAGTTCCTAAGATTTTTTTCTGGAGAATTTAAATAAATCTCTGAAAGCATTTCGTGGAAATGTTATGGGGGATTGCATATGAATTTTGGAAGAATACTTAGGGCATGCTGAGAAGAGTTCCTAAGGAACATAAATCGGGAAACAGGATAACTCTGAACATAATTCCAGAACATATCTGCGGAGAATTCCGTGGTTATTGTGAAGGGTATAGGAAATTCTGATTTCAAGATGATGCAAGAGATTTGTAGAGTGAATTAGAGTTGTTGTTGTGTGAAGCGATCAAGCGTTTAACGATTCTGTTTTTCAGTTTATTTACAGCTAAAATGGTTGTTGGTTTTAAGTGACAAACCAGCCTATTATTGAAAGCCTCTATAATGAAGGCAAAAAAACTGTTGGTTACAATTAAAAATATGCAGTAGAAGAACTCAGTTTATTCAAAAATTGTCGATGTGACTTAATCGATTGTTGGAATCCTTTTTTTTTTTAATAATTGGTTTTACCACTTCGCATATCTCGGACTCACATCTGGTCATCAACCAAATGTTTTAAATGTATCTACCTAGTGTTTAAAAGTCTTTGCTGTAAGGAAGCAAGTACCTAGTTTAATTTTCAGATCTATCTACCTGCCCCCAACGGTATGCTTACCGTCCCGAATTTTGTTTTCGTGGAATTGTTTAGATTTATTTTATAATATTTGAAAAAAATATCTAAATTTTAAGAAAATCCATTTAAGTTGCTTTAGCATCTGAGAAAAAAAAACTGTGTTTTTAAGATTTCCGATACCTGTTTCCAATATTTTTGGAAAAATTAAAATGATTTTTTTTTCGGGGCTTTTAGCTTGACAGATTTTTTTGAATATAGACAATAATCCGACTCTAAACCAAACAGTATAATGTATATCTGACTATTTAAAAATATGTTAGCGTAACTGTTAGCCCATTCTTGCATTATGCAGGATTGCGATTTACGAAAAAAAAAAACCGTTTGCCATTATGTTTGAAACTAGGGGAAATGTCTCTAATGTTGGCCTATGGATCTAAGATTAGGCCCATCGCTAAAAATCTGCTATTCATCAATTTTATCTAGATGAACGCGTTATTGGGACGTTACTAATGGATATTTTTGGTTGCTATTGAAAATTTAGTCGATTGCTGAATTTATGTATGGGCCCAAATTAGGGACACTTAGGCTGACATTACCTGCATTTCCCCTATATTTGTAACTTTGGCACTTTATACATGAACATGCGGAATATGTTTTCCACAGACAACCATATAAATTGACTGAGATTTTCATTAGTAAATTCATCACAACCTGATCACAATCCTCTATATCTGCAAAATCTTCATAACGAGTTTTTTTTAAAGATGATCGTGTTTATTAACTTTACTTTTTTTTTATCGGTTTCATGCAAAATATTGAGTTTTCCACATTCACCTCCGAATTTCTATGTATATACTATATTTAATTTTAACTGAAGAAGAAGTTTTTCATCTAACCAATGGTAAAGATTAGAAATCATTAGTTCATTAATGTAATTTTAGTACAAAATCTGACGTCTGAATGATTAAAAGTATCTACAACTTCCACCCGATTTATTATAGAACTAAGCATAATCTTATGTATAACATATACTTCACACTCTTCTACAGGATATGACAAACCCTATTCCTCCTCCAATTCCGCCAGCGAAGCCGTTGCGTTCTCCACAGTACATGCAAAATCAGTACAATTTTTACAAAGAGCACAGTAAATCTCTGTCAAACGTATCAAACTTAGACTATGGCGAACTGCAGAGCTCTACAGCATCACCAAGTGAAAACCATGTTGCTTACCACAACACATGCAATAACATTAGTACATTATCCAATGAAATTTTACCTTTGTGTGATCCAACCCGCCTTCTCAATAACCTACACGCGACTGAAAGTGGAATAGATTTAACGAGTTGCATATCGAAAATCAAACCTTCAAATGAATGGGCTCAGTATAGACTGTCGCACGACATTAAGGAATTAGCACAGGACGTGTATCCTTCCCATAACAGCATGCTTCAACAACGTAGTTTAACGGAATGCTCACCGCAGTGGAACGTAAAGGCAAGTAGACAGGCCAACCGAAACAGTGATTCGTATGCTCGGCACTGGTTTGTCCAGGAGGCTGAACAGCGCAGGATTGAGCAACAACAGCAGGCAGCAAGCAGCAATTATCTGTCGGGTTACTCTCAGAACAAAAGTGTCAACAGAAAATCTCTGCCGGAATCGGTCATACAAACAATTACGCAACGGGTACAGAACCTTGGAATAGGCTCAGATCGTCGGTGGTAAGAACAAACTTTTTTCATTTTATTTTTTAGGTAGCTATTTTTCTTTATGCCGATGCATATTTTATTTTCACTTCTTGTCATTGCATAAAAAAATTGAGGAGGAAAATATTCTAAAATTTTACCAGGTAAAATATTGCTGATTCAAATGTTGTTTTAACCGGAGGTCTACGACCTGAAAAAAAAACACTTATTTGTCTAAATTCTGCAGCATCTGAAATGATCTAGAATTTGGCAGGTAAGTGAGCTTTATTTTGAAAAACAAAAACGTACCCTCTAATGACATTCAAAATATGAGCCTGTACAAAAAAGTGGAAAAGCAGTTTTGTATGGCGTATTTTGAAATTTTGCTAATATCTTACCAAAAAATCAGCAACTTTAGTATAATTTTCGTCTATTTTAAAAATCTTGGTTTGAAATTTTATCAAAAGTCTTAATTTTAAATAAGCTCTTAAATGCAAAAATATTTAGTTTTGAAAAGTTTTTTTTATTTAAGAGTTTAGCGCTATTTAGTGTTTCTTTGATAATTAATTTTTCTATTGTGTGAATTGTTTATATACATTCTTCAGAAATAAATCATTAAAACATAGGATTTAAAAAAAACTCAATTCGTATGCACAATACGACTTAAATCAGAACGATAAACCTATCTGGTTTCACTAAAATGTTACCTGGTTTTCGAACAGCTAAACAAATCATTACAATTTCAATTGGGTACAGCGGACTCACTCAATGTTCTTGTCACTTGGGAGCTAGTGTGAACTGTCAAACGGGAGCCAAACATTAAGAAGCAACAAATAGAGCTAGTTTTTATGACTCAGCTGAGCTTTCAATTGTAGTAAAAGGGCACTTTGGCGAAACATGTATGTAGACATACTATACATAGAGTCAGGGGGCTCGAGCACTCCTGGCTCAGAGCATTTGGCGGGAATCAACTGAGAATGAGTAAAACAGGTTTAAACCTTTAAAAAATCAAGCAGTTTTCCAATGGCTTGCAAAATAAAATCGATCGACTCCGCAGTAGGGTGCCACCTTAACAATTGTACGTTCTATATGTATATGCCAAATAGTGGATATTCAAAGGAGTTTCTACACCGTATTGCAACTTCATATTATTGCCTTCATACATCAGCAATGTAATGCAAATTATATCTCGTCATAAGTTGTTTAAATTTTTTTCAAAATGACATTTCAAATCTTTTTTTGAAACTGCAATGGGAAAATAGTGCCAACCCCTATGGGGCAAAAGGGCCATGCGTCTTAAATTGAGTGAAATCGATTAATGCTTGTTTGATTAATAATCATGCTAGCAACAGCAGTTATTGTTGACTCAATTTAACTATTGAGTTTTACATAATTATTCAATATATAACAAATGAACTATGTTTACCAATGAAATCAAATGAAAACTATTGTTGTTGATATTTTATGTAACTGGTTTTGTCAAATTTGGTGAAAACAAGCTTACCAAAGACTTAAATGGGAAATGAAGCAATTTCTTTTACATTTTTGTATAATTTTATTCATAAATATAGGGGTGGCACTCTTGCCCCGTGTGAGGTTCATTTTTAAGAAAATTATTTTTGACCAATTAAAGGGAATATTTATCTATTCTTTGTTATTGATGTTTCAATTAATCATTATTAGTAATACCTCAATGTAGGATACAATATTTGGAAATTTCAAAATTTCTTATTTTATGATGTCCAATTATTATAAGTAATTTCGATTTTTAACACATCAGCACAAAATGATGTTTTGCCATTTTTGTAATACTTCATTTCGGAGAGAACTTTCTGTAATGCTGCATAGGAATACCATTCATAGTTTCATGGGTAAATTACCATTGAAAACATGTTTATTTTCAAAATTATAGGGGGTAGCACTCTTGCCCCACCCGACCCTGCTCAAATCAGCAGAAAAGGAACACCAGCGATATTCTTCCTCTATAGTTTATTAACTTTATTGTAGAAACTGGTAGAAACAAATCGCGAGTTTTAGACCGAGTAAGTTCTACCAGCTCAATATAACAACGAGGATTTCAAATTATACACAGTCCAGAGTTGCTTCCACTCACTTGCTATAATAAAATGATTTTCTGAATTTTGAAATCATTAGATGTTATAATGATTGTTCCGTCTCCGCCGAAAGTCAACTGTTATGAACACCACCAACAAGCAGTGAAGAAGGAGACCATCACTAGGTTACAACATCCACCAATCAGCGATGACCAAATCATCGTTCGCCGTTTTAAAAGAGGCATGCATCACCGTGCCAAACAGAGTTCTTTTCCGACCAAACAGCAGTGAACATCAGCAGCAGTAGAAGTAGAATTTGTAGAGAGAAAGAGGAGAGAATAAACAGTTATATAGCGTAAGTTTATTGCTGCACACATCCCTGATTTAGAGCAGCGTCGAACCCCCAGCTCTTTTCAGAGGCCTTACAAGCTGATTTCCGATCGACGCTTGCTGCCTCCACCACCCTGTCGATACAGTCCACTATCAAAAGAGAAAGTTCCCTCCCAGTCCAAACAATGATATTTTGTACTTGTTAGATACAAGAATAGGTTTAAAGGCAAGTGTTTGACACATAAACCTGTCAATTTCACTTCCAGAGTGTTACAATCAGCAATTTTATGATTCGTGAGCGTTAACTCACAGTGAGCGCTCGCGAGTCGTAAAATCACTGATTGTGGACACAGCCAATATCGTCTATTTGGGCATTGAGGATAGAAGAATGCAGGATCAGGAAGGTCATCACCATGATTACGAATCTCAGTAACAATACAAATATGTCACAACATAAAGTTAAGCACCCTTAAGGATCTGATTTAACGGGTGTTCAATAAAAAATGATGATTTCAGTGCCGTCCAGCGCTCTTGTGAGAGCATCGCGACTAAGTTGCGTCGTATGGCTGACCAGGGCCCCTTCTCCAATATTCATTGACGTTTTTTTTTAAAGAATAAACAATATATTTTTAATAAAAAAATACTGAATTCGTTTTTTTTACTAGCTATATGACTGAAAAAATTCTCATTTTTTATTGCACACCCGTTAATCCACCTATGGTGAAATCTGACATTTCTTACTAATAAAAATTCCACCAGAAATGCTCATATGATGTGATTAAATAAATGAATTCTGATGTGATTTAAGGTATCGACCCAAGTCAAAAACTGGTCAGTTTCCGGGGGTTCCTAAAGCATGGCCAGATGTGGTCAGTGTGGTCCTGGGCACTTAAAACGACTACCATTGAACTGGATTTGATTTTTCATCTCATTTGAGGTGTCACATGATGGGTTTTATTCGTTTTAGGACGTATTTAATGTAATGGCCCATACAAATCGGATCATGTTCCGGTCATATCTCCGGAATCAGTTGACCTGTTTTTCAAAAATATTCAAAGGCGTTTTATAGGATCTAAGTACCTTTCATTTGGTAATTGTTGTGTCCTATTCGGTTCAGTGGTTGTCGAGAAACACGACTTAGTTCTATAAATCCGTGTTTTTCGGACGTCGATGCGTGCATATCTCCAGAACCAGCTGACCGATTCCAAACATTTTCAAAAGCTTTCTATAGAACTATGAACCCTCTCAATTGGTGGTATTTGCCGAGAAACACCCCTTAATCCATGTTTTTCAGATGATGTTACGTCCATATCCCCGGAGCAGATGACGTATTCTATAAATTAAAAACTAAATGAGACCATCAAAACTTTCATTTGGCGGTTGTTTCTTCCAATGTGGCTAAGTGGTTTTTGAGAAACACGACTTAGTTCTCTTGTCCGTGTTTTTTTTCGGATCCTTTTCCGTCCATATCTCCGGAACCAGTACACCGATTTCAAAAATATTCAAAAGTGGTCTATAAGACCACGAAAAATTAGTGGTCGCGACGTCCAATTCCGTTCGGTGGTTGCCGAGAAACATGCCTTTTAAATACACTGAAGTCTTTTTTTACACGGTTTTTTACGCGGTTTTTTTACACGGTTTTTCGCGATTTAAACGGTACGTTTTTAACGATTTCATGACAACGATACAACCTATCGACTTGATTCCAATCACATTATCCGTTTCAAGCTATAGGTAATCGAATAACATAATTAAAAAAAATCACAATTTTTGGTGTAAATACAGAATTTTTTTAAATATGTCTATATGGACCATAGCATGCTATAATTACAAACGGCATTAAAATCCGATTTTTTTAAAACGTTTAAGCATGAGAAAAATCAAAATGTCGTATGTTTTAATTAACACGATTTTTTTTTACACGGTACATATCCCCCGTGTAAAAAAAGACCTGAGTGTAATGTCGATACATACCGAGCAGAGAATGAAAACAAAATGAAAACTAGATTTGATATTTCGATATAAGCGTTCGTGATAACATATTTTGCATATTTTGTTATCATAACAAAAATGTGATCTAAATGATGGTATATGAAGGATATTAAAAATATAACAAATCATGTTTGCTTGATAACAAGTCCATGTATGCGTTACTTATTATTTTGATATCATGATATCAAATTTAGTAATCTATTGGTTGATATCTATGCTATGTTATCAATAAAGTGCTAATGGTGCCATATTAAAGGACAGAACCGGAAATAATCATCAAATGGTACAAATTACATGAAAGTATATGAATTGTTTTTGTCATTATAGACAAATAGCAGATTCAACTCTAATCAAAAACTGGCATTCGCGACTTTGGTACACGAGGAAAACCCAAAAGTTAAAATATGACAAATGACAAATGACAAACGAAGTTAATTAGATTCAATAACAGAAAAAGTAGATTTCAGTGATAAATGTGGATATTTGTAGAATGTCAAACCTTGTTTTTAATTATATTTTTGAGAAATAGCAAAATATGGATTCAACCGAAATTAAAAAATAGCATATTAAACAAAGCATATCAACATGATGTCAAAAACATAATTTGATATCATTTTGATAGTATTTTGATACCCGACTTTACTTGGGTACACACACCCAGACATTTCCCGATCTCTTCGAGCTAAGTCGATTGGTATATGACACTCGACCCTCCGAGCGTCGGATCGATAGTCGGTTTTCCAAGCGATATGTATACCTTTCTAAAAAGGATTAAAACTAAAAGATTATCATCCAAGCTTCTAAACCTGTTCCCTGCCAAATTATGTCGTCAATAATAATTACGTAACACATTTATTAAACTCTAAATGCTAGATGCTAGATGCTGATTGATTTTTCATAAAAATTATGTTTTTTTCAGGCATCCTGAAGGACCCTACCAAGCTAACGAAAATGGACTAAAATCTGAACAATTCAACAAGCAAAACCATCAGCGGTCAGCTGAGCATGATGAAAAAATTCTTAGTGTTAGTGGGAAGAAGAAGTGCTCTCACTGCAATAATGAATTAGGTAAGGATAAAATAATGTATTCGTAGGACAATGTTAGTAACATTCTTCTATTTACAGGACGTGGAGCTGCTATGGTAATTGAGAGCCTAGGTTTACTATACCATATTGATTGTTTCAAGTGTTGTGTTTGTCACATTCGCCTCGGCGATGGCTTCACGGGCACAGATGTTCGTGTGCGAAAATTCAAGTTGCACTGTCAAAATTGCTTTTCGAGTGAGGATGGCGTAAAGTTTAGTTGTGTATAAAAACGAATAACACGCAATAATTAATAATTGTAAATATATATAACTAACTTTAAACACCCTTATTTTCGTTAAAAAATTGTTAATTTTATATGTTTATGATATTTTATTTATAAAATAAAAAGAAACCCAATAAAAAAATTTCCATAATTCTTCCACCGAAAAATCCATATCGTAAGTTGCGGCTTACCTTCCAGTTTATAGCTGGTCCAATTTACCCCGGGTGGCTACGAGCAGAGTACTTTCCCCAAAGTCGTTCGGATATGGGTGAAATGATAGCAAAAGAGAAAGAAAGATGAAATTTTAGACGTCTATTAACTAATATGACCTTCCCTTTCTCCTCGCTGATTCTCGCTGACGGTGGGTCTCTTCGACAATGGTGGCGGCGGTTGCTTTTCGTTCCGATTCACGTCGGCTCCAGACACGATCTGTGCTGTCTCCTCTCCTTTTCTATTGGCTGCCTAGCAGCGCTCCTTAACTTTTAGCGGGCGGAACCCCCCGGCGACGATGGTGACGAATCACCGAACCATCTGCTCGCCGTGGATGGTTAGCGGGCGTGTTGCCACTCTCTGATCGGTTTTCGGAATTATCCCTCAGGCTCCTCACCCGTTGTGAAATTATGAACCCACTGGTGATTGCAAACTTTGAGAAGCTTCTTGAGTTAACGGCGCCGGTAGTGTAGTGGTAAGCGTGATTACCTCTCACCCCAGCAGGCCTGGGTTCAATCCCAGTCGGCGCCGCCGGGATGTTCTGAGGCATAACATCTCTGATCACGCCTTCCTTCGGATGGGAAGTAAAGCCGTTGGTCCCCGGTTCATGAGTTGATGGGTCGATAGGTAGGGTTCAGGTGTGGGAGCTGCCTTCCTGGCACGTCGGTAGCATTGGTGCTCAGCACGGAAAACAAGTTCGACGGAAAAAAAAACCAAAGGAAAAAATAAAAAGCTTCTCGTTTTATGACATTGTACCAACAATCAATACGAAACTAACGATTTTAAATTGGCTCACTACTTGACTAGCCTAGCCAGGTTCCAAGCAAACGATTTACGTACCCCATTCTTGTCGAAATTCTACGACTACACAATTGATTCACTATGAAAGTTTGACAGATAAAATGAGTGGTTAGTGGATTTTCCTATGTTTCGAAGGGTGAATCGATTAGCTTGGGATCGAAGAGAGTACCAGAGCTGAGCCAAAAATTTGAGCACGTTCTTTCGGGAGCTTACCTCTATGATTGAACTACGTGTACATAACACAGGATGTCAGCCCTTCACAGCATAATCCTCATCATGTATGCTTCTCCGACTTCGGCAATTCAGTCAGTTTTGATTTATCTATGACGCAAGAGATTCGCGGAATCCCAGAACATCATCGTTCCATGATTGTTCCGTCATTATACACTGCAAAGTTTGGCCAAGTTGATTCCGCAAGATCGTTCTTCACAGATGAATCACTAATAGAGTCGTCCGCTGGTTTTGGTATTTTTAACGAATTTCATAGCGCCTCTCGAATGCTTCAAGCTCCTTGTTCCGTATATGTTGCTTAGCTGGCGGCAATACATTATACGCTAGAAACTATCACCTCGCTTGTACCAGATCATTATTTTATTTTTACGGATAGTCTCAGTTCTGTCGAGGCTATTCGCTCCATGAGGCCGGTAAAGCACTCTTCGTATTTTCTCATGAAAATACGAATGCTTTTAAGTGCTTTTTCTTAAGGAACTTTTGTCATCACCTTTGCATGGGTCCCATCTCATTGCTCGATTCCGGGCAATGAGATGGCGGACTCACTTGCTAAGGTGGGCGCTATAGAAGGCGATATTTACGATCGACTAATCGCCTACGATGAATTTTTCATCATTTACCGTTAACAGTCACTCGTCAGCTGGCAGGAAAAGGGGGGTGAAGGGAGTTTGGGATGATGGCTATATTCGATCATCCCTAAGGTGTCGAAGAGTCCTTGGTTCAAGGGGTTGGACGTGGGTCGAGACTTCATTCGTATGATGTCTCGCCTCATGTCCAATCACTATTCGTTAAACGCTCACTGGTTCCGTGTTGGGCTGGGGGACAGCAATCTCTGTGAATGTGGACAAGGTTACCAGGACGCTGATCATATTCCCCCCTATTCTGCGAGTCACGTGACTCTCTGTCACCGGTGAGGTGACAATTGTCACCTCGTGTGAGGTGACTCTCCATTTGATTTGCACGGAGAGTCACCTCACACGAGGTGACAATTGTCACCTCACCGGTGACAGAGAGTCACGTGACTCGCAGAATTAGGGGGATTATTTGGTCTTGTGCTGAGCATCGTGGAGTCAGATCTAAGCTTTATGTTTATGAAACTCATATATGTTTACTTTAAGAATATTAACCTTAGATTGTAAGTTTAATTAACCTTGTGTTTAGTTTGTATTTTATACGTGTGGGTTTTTATGTTTGTTTTCAAGATGAATAGAAATAAGTTCATGTTTTAGGATTAATTAAATATTTGTATCGTAAACCACATTTCAAACCTCCTTCTCCCTTTTCCCATCCAAAAAAATTGTAAACCTCCACCAACCTCGAGACAACCGCGAGTATCCGGTCCAGCTCCTTTAACTTTAAATATAAGACATCAATAATGTATAACGAAAATGATAACTCGGCTCTGTAAAGTTTATTCGATTGAGCCTGGATAAATAAATTAATTAATAAAAAAAATTGCCTCACCTTAGTGCGCTTCCAGATAAATATCCTGGAATTATAATTCCCTACATTTATATACCTAAACGGCCTGGATTTTTAAAATTCCATTAGGACTGTTATCGCATACAATTTCCTCAGGATATTCAAATCTTGAAACATGATTCTTAATTTGAATATTGTAGCTTTTGCTGTGATTGCAGTGATAATTTCGATCTCAAAGTATCTTGTAAAGTAGTCAATAACGACTAATAGATTGACTCCATTAGCTTCTTCAGTGAAATCCAACGTCAATTTACATTAAAGACCTTCTTGCAAACCTGTTCTTGTCATTGTTTTATTATTTGTGTCAGATAGCAGTAAATAACCTGTGCACATTGTAGTCGAAATACGTATGTGTCATGAATAAAAATTATTAAGCGGAGATAAATGGAAAATAATCACCTTTTGTTTTTTGCTCTCATAGAATTTTTTTTTCGAGATTTTAGGACATTAAGCACAATACTGCTAGAATCCAAAACACGTCAGCATACCAACAGTCGCTGTTATGGATGATATAGCACGATAAATTGGCCATGTGTGGAATCTATCAATCATGTTCTTGCAAATGTCATTCCGGATCTTTCGAGACCCTTCCCCGATCAAAACATTTAAAAATTCTGCCACTTAAAAAAATCATCAAGAGCTTTAACTATGAAAGCTATCTTAAATCTTAGACCTGAATATATTTTCAAATTGAATTAAGTCTAAAAATAGGTACAAAAAATATGTTAAGGATGCAATCAAATTCCCGGTTGCTCTCAATTCCGATTGATTACCCGTTCCCTCGGTTCAGTGGCCAACATTTTAAACAAAATGTTCAACAATTGAATTTGAATTGACGGTAGGATTGCAATTTTACGTTGAGATACACAGAAAAAAAAATAATTTTGATATCATAATGTTGTGGCCATCAAAATTACATGAGATTTTCGACATGACTGAAGTGCATCCTCTTGGATGTAATATTAAAATTTATTTGTTGCTATGTAGGAGATACTACAGACAGGCTCAGTATGTTGAGACTGTATAGAAGTTTTAAGACAGCATGTTCTTCTTACGACTATTACTTGAGATAGATTACATCACCTTCACCTATGTGTGTGTTAAGGACTATGGAAATTTCAAGAAATTTGGTATAATAGTTAAAAAGTTACAGCTTTTTATGTGTGTGCCATTTTTGATGAATATACCCTTTAAGATATTTCATCACTGAATATCCATTAGCACAAAAATATCAATATTTTCAATATTTTCACAACTTCCTGCATTTATCCATGTTGTCTCTTGCTAATTTCTACCTTTCTGCTTAATGTTTAGCTGATAACACGGAGCTCAGATCATGCTTGATCAAAACCTGACGAATTGATTAATATTAGCTGTCAGTTTTAATCCCACCTGATTTGTACATATTTAAAACAATCTTAAACTTGAAAGTCAACCAATGTATGACTGGATTAAAAACTGGATCCAAATCTATGCCCCAGTTGTCTCACCCTAATGTCATACTGTGTATGGACTCCACGATCCTATCCGCCGCCAGACTCGACGAAGTCTATTCCAAGCATGGGGTTTCAACGCTAATTTTCTACAGTATGATGGGGAGTAGCACTACTTCGGCACATGGAACCCAATTTACGCGTCAAAAACAATGAAGACAAACAGCTACATCCAACATTCATGCAACAAATTCTTTGCTCACGAGTTAAATTTGCGAATGCTGTAAGCTATGCCGAAATGGTGAAAAGAAGGCGTGATCAGAGATTTTATTCCTCAGAAAATCTCGGCAGCGTCGACTGGGATTGAACTCAGGCCTTTTGGGGTGAGGAACAATCACGCTTAGCACTATACCACCGGCGCCGCTTGCCATGGGCACTTGAAAACTGATAAAAATCGTAAAACAAGAATTTTGGTACAGTTTTGAAACTCTTTGTAGGTAGATTTGCGTGTGTATTTTTTCAAAATGTCTCAAGCATTATCATTACAGGAAAAAACGTTTTTACAAAAAGTTCAAAAATTTGAAAAGTTCTTGTTTGACGATTTTGGTCTCCATAATATTAAACATTCCAAAAGATTGCATTTTTCATGAGCTTTTATTTTTAATAAAAGATTGGACAAGGACATTTAGAGATATGTTGGATTTAAACATTTCTTTGTGACTTTTTACTTTTTTTTTTTACTTAAATCTAGTAAAAAAATCGTGTTTAGTAAATTTTGCCTAGAAAAAACATTAACTCACAGTCACAGTGACAGAAGTGCCATGCTATAATTTTTGAAAAATTTCAAATGCGCTATTTTGAAAATTTTACAAGATTCAAAATGACCGAATTATAGCAAAAAAAATCACCCAGTAGACCAGTCGGGAAATTTTCGGGTTGCGAAAAGTTCCACCGGCTGGAGCAAAAATCGAACCCTCAACTTGTGGCACTCACAATACGCAAGAAAGAACGGGTGACGCCGCTAACCGCACGACCATTTCTGATTCATAAAATCTCTGATCAAGCCTTCCTTCGGAACGGAAGTAAAGCCATTGGTCCCCGGTCCATGAGTTGATGGGTCGATAGCTCCAGGTGTGAGAGCTGCCTCCCTGGCGTCGGTAGCATTGGTACTCAGTACGGAAAACAAGATCGACGGAAAACAAATCAAGGATGAAAAATCGGAAGATCTACGAAAAACTTTCTCAGTTTAGTAAAACCTCTCTCATATTCGAATAGTTTTTTCTGGAAAATCAAGGATAATTTTACTCAGTTTATGAGTAACCTACGTTTTCGCCTGAACGAAACTCATATTTAGGTTGGTTGATTCGGCCGTGTTTGTATATGCAGAAGCTATTTCGTATGAAACGTTGCAGAAATTCAGACGCTATTCCGATAGACAGTAATCAAGAACCATCCCAAGTAACCAAAAGTTCTAATAAAAGGCTTTTTGTGGCTTAAGCAGCTTGGTTGAAGGTGGTCTATAGAATTATAAGCAGCCTCATTTTTAAGTCGTTATAAGAACTTGAAAGTTCCGGTACCATAATTGAAGAGCATTCTAAGCAGCTTCTGACGGAACTTGAACGGAACTTTTAGAAAATAAATTAAAAAAGGTTTTTGTCCTCTATTCCAATTCTATATTTAGTTCGAACTATTATGAAAGTTATTTCTAAAGGCAGGTATTAATGTGTATTGATTTATCACAGCATTAATAGCAGAATTGGAGCTTTTTGAAGAATTAAACCCAGTGAGAGAGCCCCAGCACGAACCGCTACGTCATCTGAGATATATTAAAGTGAGCGAAACACATCATCTTGATGAATTTTAAATTGGTGTTTCCTCGCATGGTATTCCAACACACTTGTGGTGTAGTGGTTAGCAATCGTAGATCGCATGCCGAATACACGGATTTGAATCCAGGAAATTACTCTTTAATTTTTTTTTTTTTGATGGAATGTTGATGCACTGCATGAATATATGAATTATGATTTATTCGAACCACTGATCATTTCATATTTACGTACATTAAATTTTGTTACTAATAAAGACTTGTGCGGATTGCATCATGTGGCTTGAAAGTTCTGTTGGAGCTTTATTTGAACTTTATGGAACTTGGAAGAGATTTTAATCGTTGGCCTTCGGGGACCATTGCCGGAACTCGTGCGGTTTTTTTCTACGGTCAAAACAGTGCAACGGAACGGAATGTGCGTGAAAGAGCTCGGTACGATCGGTGTTGATGTTGGTTCGGTTGCAACTATTTTTGCAAAAAAAAAGTGTTTTCGTACGAAATTGATATCGAAAGTGTACCAAAAGTGCGTCTGAACGTGTTTCGCAGTTGGGTGTGATGAAATTTGTAAATTCGCGTTTTTTTTTTCAGTGAAAATTCCGTATTACACAACTGCTCACCGAGTTCCCGTCGACGACGGCGGGTTTGTGAGAGGAAAATAAGCATCGGGAATGTGCTCACGGATATATTGATTTGGTGAGTACGTTCCAGTTGAAGATTGCTCTTAGGGGCTGTTCATTAACTACGTAGATAGGATTTTGGGATTCTTGACCCCCCCCCTGCGTAGACAATTGTCCATACATTTTTTTTTAATTTGTATGTGCCGTGCATAATTGCCAACGCGACGCGACCAATTCAAGAGAATCTTGTTATTTTTTTATTAACGTCGTATAAGAGTAGAATTTAATGAAGGCATAAGCGCTTTTTCGTAGCTTTTTTGTCTCCAGGTTTAAAAGATCATCAGTAGTAGAGGCTTATTCTTGTGTAAAGGGCACCACCGTGGTGTTTGAGTTTGAATAAAACCCAGGTCCTATTATATTATCATTATATATTCAATAATAAATATTTATAACAGGACCAAAACACAACTGGAAGAAGCAACGTAACATTATTTGATTTTCTCTAATGTATGTTTAACGTTTATATGACAGTGCAATTAACCATTTTATTTTTCCTTTCCAGGAGAGAAAAAATTACATTACTGTTGATATATTTAATTGTATACTTGTAAATACTTATTTAATCAAATTCGGAATATGATTGATGAGGGAGCTTATTGTGTTCGCGAGTCCTTCGTTTTGGCTGGATTTACTGATTTAAATCTTTAAATTTATTTTCAGTTCTTCGATTATGGAACATTTTTAGAATAATATTATAATCACAAACGAAGTGACAGACGGAGCGGCTCGAAAACTTTGGTGACTAACCTGCTATTGCAATTTTTCAGTGTACCGCATGGCAACACCACTACTACTGGATTGTACCACATGGCTACACTACTACTAGATTGAACTAGAATTTTCACCAAATGTATTAGAATGTTTTGGTTCTATCTCTTTCACTCTACTCAAAACTGAAATGCATAAAAAAAAATGACAAAAGGATACGCACTCTCTGCACACTGTCAAAGAATCATTGTACACAAAATCAACTTTGTTCAAATCAAAACAAAAAAACTAACCCATCTGGTGGATGATGGCACAAGCTACCAAGAAAATTCTATTACAGTGAACCACATTATTTAAATGGATTTCTTCGCCAGTTAGTCGTCTGTAACTTCGTTTGTGATTATAATGGTTCACTTTTTTCAGCCTTCGTTCAGGAAAATACAAAAACATTGTAACGCATGAAAACTGCTAACTGTCCAAATAACCTCGATTTTTCTGACTATTGATTCATTCTTAAAGTTTACCAATATTTAAAAAGCATTCCATATTACTTTACACAATTCCATGGTGCATAATAAAGTGTTTGTTTCAATTTAAATAAAATATCAAACGTTGAAATCAGTTAAATGTACTGAGGTTAAATAAAATCGAGCTTATTCGTATTTTGTAATGCTTGTTTATTTCTTATTCATCAAATTTTATATATTGCATGATAAGTAAATTATTTTTATTTCATATATTTAAAATCCCATTATATCATTATAACTATAATTTTTTTTACAGAAAATAGTTGTCCTGCAGATCCTGAAGGACCAGCAAATATCAAATCATTGTTATTAACATTTTATTTTATTATAATATAATATGATCTATTGCTTTCAGAATTTGGATTACCCAGAGAATAAATTGAATATCATCATACATTAGGCCAATGTTTTTAAATTGTTTTACCTTTGCAGAATTATTCATGGATACTTGTTTTTATAACTCTTGTATGCTCAAATAACCTCGATAGTTTAGCAAATTGATTCTTTACTTAAATTGTGAATTCATTAAATAGGCAAAGTTGAGTTCAATCATACTATGCAATTAAAATATTCATATATAGCTTGAGTTTAGAGAAATTGAGTGACTAAAATCGAGGTTGTTTGTATTTTGTTATATTTTATTAATTTTATATCGACGAGATTGATCCGGAATTTTGACGTCTGTGTTTTAAGGAGATACCTGCGATGGGTCGAACAAAGTCCATGAAGAGGCCAGTTGCTATTGATGCAGCTGCATTTGGTTATTGGAGTGAGATCATTCCTTTTTATTTATTTATACAGTAACCCCTCCCTATCGTTAGGACGTCAATTCAGCTTATCGTTTACCAAAACGAACCCGGCTGCAAACCCTACCCTCTTATCCAACATCCCAGTGATTCCTCGTGGAAGTGCAGAGGATTTCTCGGCTTCCATCAAAGCGAGTGTCACGTCAACACATTCCCACCCATTCCTTTCTTGACCTGCGTTCGGGCGCGGCCGGCACTGGTATTGTCTAGTTTGAGATCACCAGTTTTAACACATTGAGGATGATTGCTAGTCCCAAGCATCGTCTATTGGTTCTCTGTGTAAGTACAGCTGATCTGGCAATAGCAGAGTAGCAACCGTGGGCGGTCAATCATGCTCATGCTCATGCTCATTGAAGTGATTTTAATCGTTGAATGTGGAACTTTTGGTTATTTGGGATGAGTCCAAATTATACTCCTGCGCTTAAAATAAGTACACCGTAATATTTTCGCACTGTTCATAAAATTTAAATGATATTGGGCTACTTAAAGTTTTTGAGAGCTCATTGTAAATTGTTCATTGTTGAAGTGTTCAAAAGCTGCAACTGCTTTCAAATGAGTTGATTTTTCAATTTTTTTTGGCTTGTGCGAAAATATTACTGTGCCATGTATTTTTGCACAGGAGTGGTGCAAAATATGCAATATTGTAATAGATCGTTTGATACAACAATAACCATCATTTTCCTATAACGAATGCCAAACATATTTAAAACATGCATGAAGACAATATTGCTAATACTAAATACCAAATGCTCATTCTTTAGCAATCGACAATTGATCAATGATTAACATATCACCATGATTGGTAAAAGTAATGGCCGTGGATAAGTAAACAAAGTGAAGTGTGCAATAATTGGGTGGTGTTCAACAATTAACAAATTACTCTATGTAGTGTTTTGTTTCTATTAGTATGTAATCCTGACTTATTGTTACAAATTGAAATTAATTTACAGTTAATAATAAGAAATTATCTATTATAGTATATATTTAGCACGGTGAAAATATACGAAACACAGGAGCGTCAATCGAAGAACATTCATCCAAAGTTTAATATAAATTGTACAACCCATTTTAAGTTGCTTTTGTAACATATAACCTGTCGGAAAAGCCAATTCATAAATGTATCTATATTAGTATAATGCGAAAACGAATACATTACAGGAAATTATATTTATGTAGTTCAAAATAATTAATTAATTGTTTAAATATTTACAAACAGGAAACAGGTTTGGACAGAATCAGCATAACATCATTGGAGATATTTTCAATTTATATTAATATAACCTTACATTACAGGGTAATAACCAAATAATTTTATCCTTACAGGAGTCCAATATATGCAATCATTGTTGATTTATTAATTAGTATACTTATATATATATAAATATATTGTTTAATGTACAAACAACCTAGATGTTTCGGTTTATTGATTCATTGCTAAAAATATTATCGATATTTTCAAAATATTCCATGATGCGTTATGTAATTCTACGGCACATAAAAGGTTAATGTATAAAGCCTAGTATATTATAAAGTGATAATAAATAATTTAAAAAAGTGCAATTGTAATCATGTAAAATCTAGGTTATTTGAACATTGTCATGCTTATTTACTTTCTTATTTTGTATTTCACTATATATTTTATAAACATTAAATAATGCATGTTATATATGTAAAATTATATTGTATACTCATAAAATGCGGGGACGGGAGGGAGCATCAAAGTATTATTGAAGTTGTAACTGGACAATGGAGTGGAGTGCCAACCGGAGTCTAGGAGGGAATGTGTACTGTCATTTTAGATAGTTACAGTTTATTCCAACAGTTGCAATGAATTTGACGCGCTCTTCTCAAACAAACCATCCCGTGGAAAGCTTAACATGTATTGCGAATTTCGTTAATCGTTTTGTTGGATCATATTGTTGGAAGGAGATTCTCTTACTCCCGCGGGTTTCGCGTAAGTGTCTCTGCTTACGGGCCCGCCCAATCCTTTTTGGCCCTTCATACAGCAATATGTTGAATTAAGAATGATGACGAAATTTGATCTTGCTGTTGAGTGGAGCCGCATGCACGGCAAGACCCAAGCTAGGATTGTGGCTTCTTACATACATACATACACATTAGTATGTAATCCTGACTACTTTGTGATGTACTTTGTAAAAGATTGAAAATATTCGATGTTTTATGCTTATTTGTACATGGCAAGTATTGTTAGTGGCCAGCTCAAACAGGCTTTTCCTAAACACGAAAAACTTCCATCAGACAAAAAGTTAGATGAAGCATCACATAAAGGCCCACGCACATTGCACCTGTTGGTGATACGTTGCGGTAAAATTACAACTAATCTATGGTTTGACTGCCAGATTTGCAGCAACGGATCACCAACGATTTCAAGGTGCGTGGGCCTTTAAAACGTGAAGCAAAAAAAAAAGAAAATTTCAACAATGTAATTTTTGAAAAGGATGTTGGTTTTGTTTATCGTTTGTATTCGGCACGTATTTCAAAATTATCTTGTAAAAATCAGACAGAATACATAAATCGATGATCCCACTTACCGCAGGTATCGGTTATCCTAGTGTACTCCACAAAAAAGTAGTGTGTAATGATGTGGTAAAACGATGTGGAATTAACTAACACGCTTGCTGTGTATACTCGTTAAAACATATGCGTCTATCACTGTACTTTATGCCCCTTCTAGTGAAATGAGACAAGTTCGGTTTTCATTGCATCGGTGCTAGTCTCTGCTGCCGAAGAAAATGGTCGAGAAAGCTTTGCGATACAGAAATATGTGCATAAACCGAATGCATTTTAGTTGGCTTTATACCATCCTTTGCGCTAGTCACTTTTCTTCGCGCTCTTTTACTATTCGTATCTGCAAATATTAATTTTCCTCGCTCATATTTTTCAACCGATTTGAACTTGGTGCTAATTGAAAATTAATTTTCTTCTATAGATCACTAGCTATTATATTTAGAAAAAAAATATCCTTATTACTATTTGTGATCCCTCCATGTGTTACGTTACGAAGCAAGAAATGATCTAGTGTGTAGTAAATTACATAACAGTTTGTAAAGTTCTACGAAACGTTCTGTGAAGATGCCAAAACGAGTGCTCATTGTATTTGAAATTAGTTTACTCATTTTATCGTGCAACTTCTTGTTTGCACACAGCAATGAAAGTTATGACGGTAAAAACCAGTCGGCTATTGCTATTACGAAAAACAAGTACCAACCAATAACCAGGCATAATGCAAGCATCGTTGCACCGATGAACGTTATATCAGAATCGAAAGATTCGAACCTACATTCCAATGTGGAATGGCCTCATCCACATGTAACTACTGCACAAAGTGATATAAATTTGCAAGATGAAGCAAACACTGGTGTACTTGTGGGTCCTGACAAAAAAGTTGATGAAATAATGGTTTACACTCCATTGAGCAGTACACGAAACTCGTTTCCAAAGGAACCTTTTCTTACTACATCACTTGATATACGTAACATACACGACAACATGCAATCGTCTATCAGTACCGATGAATCAAATGCATATAAGCAAATGGTCAGTAAAAACGAAAGAACAACTGATGGCATGGATCCCGCTGATCGAGTGTCAACCAAAAAGATCTACAAGTATATTCGTAAAGGAGCAAAGAACCAAACGTACGGAAACCTTCCGATTCCAGCATCAGTTATGAGTGACCAGGAGATGCAATCAAATCCAACCAACTACTTCCATCTATTCATGAACCTCTATGACCATCACTCATGGGATATATCGGTCTTTAAAAATGAACTAAGCTACGATTGTGCTGTGGACATGGACATCTATTTGGCGCAACTTGTTGCTTCACAATTATGGGCGATGCAAGGTAAGCCACAAGAACTTTACAACAATGAATCGTATAGAAGGGCAATTTAAAGTGAACTTGATAATAGTCATATTTATGTGTCTAGAGTAGGGGAAAGTACTCTACACCCAAGTGGAAACTGTAGGATTTTTTTAACAATTTTAATGGTAAATGAATCGTAATTATCAGAAGACTTACCAAATAGGTCTTTAAAACTTATGTATGCTAAATATGTAGCCTCATATTATCGTTGCAATTATTTCTTAAAATTTGAACATACATAATTGATTGTGTACTCTAATTTATTTATATAGCGAAATAAATAATGAAGATTTAAATTGATTTGAAAATTAAACAAAAAAATCTAATAAATCCCCCCAGTAACGGCATGTGGCCTGTTAGATTTAGCTTAAGTCATCTCTGAAAAAAGTTAGTGAATAAAAAAGAACACACACACACAGAAACGCACACACTCGTAAGCACGCACATAAACACACATTATCTTATTTCGTTGAGCTGAGTCGATTGGCATGCAATTCTTGACCCTCAGTGCCAACAATTATTTAACAACCCTGTTTGCAAGTGGTATGATTGCCTTATTGCTCTTCGGTACACCAAGCTGTACTAGAAATATAATTATGTTGCGCTAGGTAACGTTCAACACGTAGGTAATTCCATTTAATAATGCAAACCAGATAAATTTCACAAGATTTTTCTCACACAAGCTGATGGCTCCACTTTTGAGATAGAGCTATTTCCCATAATGTACGTTAACGTAATTTGAACTTCAAATTGTTGTATTCTGATAGGTAGAGCATCTATTGACAAATAGATAGATAAAGGAAAGGATTTATAAGAATACGTGACAGTTAAGTTTATAAAACTATTAAGTGGACCGTTTAATAACGTAAAAATCAAATTTACAACCATCCATCTCTTTCACGCTGAAGATCACGAGGTGAAATCATATCCTCGATCAAGTCATGAATGCCGTAACGAGTGTTGAAGCACAAGCAACTACAATAAACAAAATCTCAAAACAGACAAACAGACACACATCTAGAATGTTTTTTTTTATCGAACACGCATTTAATGGTAAATTAATTTGTTTTATCAGTTGCTAGTACTGCCGTCTGTGGCGCGCAGAGTCAATGCTCTTGCGTTCGACGTTTACTCAAAAAATAAACTAAATAGTTTAAAAGTCCCGCTATTTACCTGGTTGACACATGGGCCACATGGCTCGGTATAAAGAGAGATAATACGAATTTAGTATAAACTTGGATTATACATTCAAATGTGTAAAGTGTGAATATTTAAATTATGTATAAAAGGGCTTAATTTTTCAAATGAATTATTGCTGTACCATCTGCTGCTTTTGTATTTTTTTTTATTGATTAAGTTGAAAAAATAGTCAAGTTTTATTTTTAAAGCAAATAAATTAGCATTGAATTTAACATTAATAACTCAAAACAATTAAATTAACATTAAATTTAACCTTAACTTAACTACTTAAAATGTGGGTTTATCCAGTAGTTTCTAAATTCTCAATACTTCACTGTGAAGGGCAGACAGCAGTGCAGTGAATGTATTTTTCTGGGTTACTTGGCTTCCGGTGATATACGCGCTGGCTGTACGCAGTTTGGTGATGTTCCATATTCGGTAAAAAATTACAGTATACTGTAAATAAATCTTAGTGTGTATACACATGCAGAACGAATATTTCACCGATAATAGGACTTAGTATAATTGAAGAAAATTTTAATCGGTTTAATATATAAACATTACTTAATTAAAAATGATTATATTTTCATCTTTCATTGTTTAGTAATATTTTTGAGTGTACACACTGCCATGTGTTGAGCTTACTTCCCATGATAGTGTACTTAACAGATGGCGGAAGTGTTTTACTGACGATGTTTCCAGTAAAAAATACGCAATGCGTTATGTCTGTTTGTCTGTGTTTATAGCATTTGTAATTCTGAGCCCAAAACGAATTAATCTCGAATTCACGGTTTGAAGCACTGTGAAATCTACCTGCTATTATTTTATATTATGAATATTATATATTATGAAACAAACAATTTGTTAATACAACATCATTTATTGTTGATATAAGCGTATAATATTTTTGAATAAATAATAAAATATTGTTGGTCGCGAATCAACAATATTTCTCTCTGTGTGTAGTAAAGAGATTGGAAAGCTCAAATTCGTCTGTATTCAGTAATCAACTAGGATGTATACACATTTGAGCTAGAATTACCTGCTTTCTTTACTTTTGCTGGTCCGACGTCCCTCAGGATTTACCCTGATGTACAATGTTGACCAACTAACATTTTTCGTGGCTGCTTGTCTCCTGTTTCTTGAGTGTCCCACACTTCCTAGATATTACTCCACTTGGTCTAACAACCTAGCTCGCTGCGTTCCTCTGCGTCTTGTACCAGCCAGATTCGATGTGAACACCATTTTCGCGTGATTGTTACACTGAGGAAACTAGAATTACGATTTTCATAATATGTTTCGTATGAACGAGCATTTTGAGCTCTGGAAATAGTTTCATACGACACGTATAGTATCCATAGTATTCAAAAATGATCCCCGTAATATATGCGTCTAAATTTTATACGAGGCTGCAATGAACTTTATGACTTGATCTTGTGTGAAACAAATCGTACGTAGTTCGTATGAAACGCTCGTATGATTTGTTCAAAACAAAACAATATGGCGTACGAGCCGAAGTTACTACAGCGTATCTCAAAGATCCGACGGAAATTAGGACTGTATTGAGAGTTAAAAACTCTGAGTTCCAAATGATATATAGTCTACGGCATAATGTTCCTTATACTGTTCTAAAAATTTCGTTCAAACATCGTCATCGGTCGTCATTGAAAAGCAATGCAACTATGTTCTGTCAATCTAATTGAAACTATTATTGGCTCTGTTGTCTTGCAAATTTAAGCTATAACGGCCTCTTTCTGATTTTTATCTATCAATCTATGGAATCTACACGAAAACTATGTTTGAACGAAATTTTTAGAACAGTATAAGGAACATGAATATGTCGTAGATTAAATCAGATGATGGTCACTTACAATAAGCATTGCGAAACTATTGACTTTACAATGACAAAAACCAAATTGAAGTAATACTTCAAATCTATTTGTAAATAAAGGGTGATACGGTCAAAATTTGGTCAAGGGAAAACGCGTGTAAATCGGTGAAATCGTTTATTTAAAAAATCAAATTAAATTTCTTTTTCAAGTTCAATTAGTATAAAATTCAGGAAAAATATTCAGTTAGGCTTCCGCTTTTCCAAATCCGAATTGCCGGGCCTTACGCTTGACCCCTGCCATCAGATTTTGTACAGCCACCTTGTCCACCTTCTTCGCCGCAGAAAGCCAGTTTGCCTTGAACTGCTGCTCGCCCTTAGCTTTTTTTTTTTTTTTGGTCTTCTTTAGGTTCCGCTTGACAATAGCCCAGTATTTCTCAATTGGGCGGAGCTCTGGCGTGTTGGGAGGGTTCTTGTCCTTGGGAACCACCTGCACGTTGTTGGCGGTGTACCACTCCATGGCCTTTTTACCGTAATGGCAAGATGCCAAATCCGGCCAAAACAGTACGGAACAACCGTGTTTCTTCAGGAAAGGCAGCAGACGTTTATTCAAACACTCTTTCACGTAAATTTCTTGGTTGACAGTCCCGGAAGCTATGAAAATGCTGCTTTTCAAGCCACAGGTACAGATGGCTTGCCAAACCAGATATTTCTTTGCGAACTTTGACAGTTTCATGTGCTTGAAAACATCTGCTACCTTTCCCCTTCCTTTTGCCGTATAAAACTCCTGTCCCGGAAGCTGCTTGTAGTCGGCTTTGACGTAGGTTTCGTCGTCCATTACCACGCAGTCAAACTTCGTCAGCATCGTCGTGTACAGCCTCCGGGATCGCGCTTTGGCCGTCGTATTTTGTTTATCATCGCGATTTGGAGTCACTACCTTCTTGTAAGTCGATAGTCCGGCTCGTTTTTTGGCTCGATGCTTATTTGCGGCTTATTTGCGGCATCTCGGAGAGAGAGGTTAGGGTTTCGCTTGAAACTACCGGCAACTCTCTTTGTCGTCTCAGCGGCTTCCGGTTTTCGATTCCCCCCCGATCCAGACTTCCTGGCTGTCGACAAACGTTCCCCAAACACTTTAATTACATTTGTAACGGTTGATTTGGCAACTTTTAGCGATTTTGCCAACTTTGCGTGCGAGTAGCTCGGATTTTCGCGATGCGCGAGCAAAATTTTGATACGCTGCTCTTCTTGCTTGGACGGCATTTTGACAACTGAAGAGTGAATTCCAAAATCAAAATAGGAGCAACATTCTACACACACACACCTTCAAAATGAGGGGTGTTCAGGTTTTTTAAATGCAAAATTGAAAGAAATACGTCAAGTTGATATTGACCAAATTTTGACCGTATAACCACAAACGAAGTGACAGACGGAGCGGCTCGAAAACTTTGGTGACTAACCTGCTATTGCAATTTTTCAGTGTACCACATGGCAACACCACTACTACTGGATTGTACCACATGGCAACACTACTATTGGATTGAACTAGCATTTTCACCAAATGTACTAGAATATTTTGGTTCTATCTCTTTCACTCTACTCAAAACTGAAATGCATAAAAAAATGACAAAATGATACGCACTCTTTGCACACTGTCAAAGAATCATTGTACACAAAATCAACTTTGTTCAAATCAAAACAAAAAAACTAACCCATCTGGTGGATGATGGCACAAGCTTCCAAGAAAATTCTATTACAGTGAACCACATTATTTAAATGGATTTCTTCGCCAGTAAGTCGTCTGTCACTTCGTTTGTGGTATAACCCTTTAAGACACACACAAATAAATACAGTGTTATAGCAGATGCTGCTTAGTCTAGTCGTTTTGCTTATATAATTTTTAGAAATAAGACATGAAATGTGAAATTTAACAAAACGGTCTACACTTGATTGACATATTTATAACAGCATTTTGAAACACTTTTCATTTACTAAATATATTTATTTTAGTTTTACGAATAGGTTCACTTATGGATCACCCACAATTATGAACCGCCCACAATTATGGATCATCCACAATTATGGATCACTTCCATTTGATTACCTCGGATAATTGTTTTTAGCTGATCCATAATTGTGGGGTCAGTGTATCAGAAATACATACATGCATATAACCTTAACTTTCCCAACTATCCACTGTTTACTTTTCATCGAATATGTTTATTAATACAGTTATGTCTATATATTGTCTTTCCAGTGTGTGATTCATCAGGACGATATGGTGGACTATCATTTTTCGGTAACGACTACTGGCTAGGCTCAAAGTCATCATGTGAAGAAGTAAATCACCAATATAGTAATGAAAATCAGTCGACGTTTGTTGAAATGCGTTTTTATGTTGCGACAATTAAAGTAAAGATAGCTGACATTATGCCTGAAGTAAGTAGCAATATCAATAAAAATAGAGCAGGTTATGTGCGATACCCGATTTTTCGTATCAGTAAACATTCTTATTTGTTTTTCAAACCAATCATTTCAGGTCAAGCCTCTACAGCTGGGAGAGTGCTTACCCAAAACATGTTCCATTAGAGATATATACAAAATACTTCAGGAAGACCCAACTTCCAAGAAAATTTTGGAATCAAACAATTGTCAAACAATGAACTCAACAAATCACAGTCCTTCCTGTAGCCTGCTAGATATAACAAATCTACGAGAGGTTCCAGGCAGTTACAGTCTCTTTGACGACAGCAGATTTTATTTATTAAGGTATGTACAAATGTTTACCCAACAAACATTTTCAGCTTTGTAAGCCAACTTTTCCAGCGTTGTGCTGTAAAGTAGCTGAAAAGAAGCTGCAGATACAGCTACAAGCAGAAGCTAGCAAAATAGTTTTGGAGAGCGTTTACTCAACTTTCTCACAACCATTATTCAATTTGTCAGTCGCACTGAATAACATCAGCCAATAAACGCTAATGTCACTTCTATACACACACTACCCAACTTTCAACTTGTAGCTGCAAAACAAAGCTAACAAAGTGAATATATTACTCATTTGATGGCTTCTACACAACCAATCACTCTTGCTGAATTGTAATTGTAATTGTTCAGTGCATAGGCTGTACCTTCCGCTAAGAAGGCTTATCTAGGGACCAACCCCCTAGTCTATACACCTACTGTCCTTCCCGTTGCACTCGTCAGCTCGTGCGATACTCTAGACACACATGGGTGGTCGTATCCGGGTCCTCCCCTGGGTAGGCTCGTGTCCGTCCAGGTTCTGGTACATTAACTTATCTATATGCATGGTAATTATACTTTTAAAACTCACCTTTTGATTATAATGTCGAAAATGCTGAAACTAAATAAAGGTTAGCGATCCATATAAGGTGTGTGCTGCGACGGAGTAGTAATTGAAGGAAATGAGGTTCTGATGTGAAGTATAGGTAATTCTAAAATAGGTAAATCAATTAATCATTAGCTGCTAACAGTTACTAATAAATGGGTACGATAAATCACTCATCAATGAGTATTGCCACTCCCACTGAAAAATGGGCAAAACCTTTATCATAAATGGATATTCGATTCCTACCGTGTATTTAACGTAAAGTTAGGATCTTATCAAGCAAGCACACACCTTTTACGATTCTTATCCTACTTACGGTTTCCTGCACATACGACTTTTCCTAGATACAAGCTTCGTCCAGTATACATTGGCTGTCTCCAACCGGCATGAACCTTTCTGTCTGCTTCCTCTTGCCGGTGCAAGTTTAATTCTTCTTTTCTTGTTCGAATTTTCTTTTTCTCCTATTGATCTTCTGGTCGTGTTCCCATTTGTCCTCATTCAGTTAATATTAGTACATTATAGGAAGAAAGAAAGAAATAGAACAAGTTAAGTGTGAGCCGCATGCATTGGTTACTTATTTTGGTCATGGTGTTGTCTTTCCTATTTATTTGCCTCTATTCGCTCTCATATCGCAACGTTTAACTCACCCCCTTCCCTCACACTAATATTGTTCGGAAAAGAGAACCCATATTTAGTAATCTATCGCGAACTGCGATGCAGAAGATATTAATAGCAAACTAATCTGGAACTGGTCTAAGACACATGACCCAGTGAGTATTGACACCTAACACTGTTGTGAATGAACACGGACGCGAGATTTGCTAGAGTATTAAATGCAAAACGCAAATTCAAAATAAACTTGACAAGACATCGCCAATCCCCTTATTCTTGGGCAGGGTCTGACGATGTGAATCTGATTTTTGATCAGTGAACGGGCCCCATATGGTACATTTTCTCACTATGAACCTGTCATTTCCAGCCTATCTGAACTATTTAATAAATGGAAACCATAACATGGGTTACGCTTCCCCTAAGCGGGCCCTCCGCATCCTATCTCTGTCTTATCTCAAATGCCAATGGTTTGAATGTATCAATATATACATTGGAAATGACGTTCAATCAAATAAACCCATACCCCACTCACTTGGCCAGGCTTCAGAATCGTCCAGTGGGCAGTGCGCTCTACACTCCAAGTTCCCTTTCTTTCAAATCCACCCCAAATTTGATATTTTACCCCTTTGAGTGTTGATTAATCACAATGAAACCACAGACAAACAGACGTAACTCTTCATTGTGTATCTTCGTTCATGCATTTAACGGTTGATTTGAATATTATCAGTTCCGCGAACTACTCGCCGCAGCGCTGGCATCGGATCACTTTGACGTTTCTATACATTCTATAGAACTTTTATGCAATATTGTTTACGAGTTAGCGAGCAAGCTTGTTTTCCGCGAGAAGCCAGAGAGATGTCGTTACTGAGGTTATATGTTTTGAGATACTATGTTTTCAAGAACAAGTTTTTCAAAGAGTTACGTCTGTTTGTCTGTGATGAAACATTGTGACAGAGCACGGACTTGAGGTTACTAGAGTATTAAATAATCTAGGTCCTATTTAGGATTATATCTGAAAAATCCAAATTTGGCCAACGCCCACCACAACCAATCACTCTTGCTGAATAACATAAACATCAAAAGTACTTTTTCAACAACTAAACAACCTGTACTCAGCTTATAAACTGTGTTAGAGCAACTTCGGAAGCATTTTCACAGTCAACTAGGTTTATTTTTAGACGTGTGCAGTTTTACAGCTTTTACTCTGTTCTTTTATAACTAGTCGAGAAAAGTGATTCATGTATACTATTATAAAGCCTCTACTCAGCGATTTTGTTGTAGAAGCGAATGTTGATTTGTTTACATAAGTTCAAAGTGTTGGCGTAGCACAGTCGGTAGTGTCAAGGTTTGCCAATGAGGTCGTCTCGAGTTCGATTCCAGGTTCCGGTGCAGGGTAAATAATTTGGTGATGATTTGTAACTAATTTCGATTTATTTGATTCACTCACAGCAAAATAAACTCAATAAATTCCTTCATAAAAAAGCTTAACAGTATTTATTTAACCCGGCTTCAAGAGAAAGCTGTGTAGTGATTATTGGATAACCGGGAAAAGGTTGAATAAGCGCCTTTCAAGTTCACACACAACTAAACAACAGGATAACAGCTGTATAGAAGCATTAATGGATATGCAATAAGAGCTTCTCCCGACCGTTCTAACAGCCATAAGTAGCTGACTAAGTTCGCCAGATTTGCTTGTATAGAGGTTGAGTAAAGGTTTCCTCATATCGTATAACGTTTGAATACAGCTTGAGACTGTATAAATGAAATGAGTAAAGCGTTTACATTGTGAAAATTGTTAGTTGGGTAAAGCGTTTACATTGTGAAAATTGTTAGTTGGGTACTTTTCATGAATCCGGCTATTGGGGATGGACCTGGCGTAGTGGTTCCATCCATACCTCTCACGCTAATGGTCATAAGTTCAAATCTCAGTTAAGATCTAATGTCCGTCATACTAAGCAAATCCCACACTTTACCTCTGTTTTTCGAACGAGTTTAGATCTAAAAATGGAATGTTACTTTTAAAGTTGACTTTTAAATTTATTTACCTTTCCATACGTATACAAAAAATATTGTAAAAATCTAACACTGCTTCTTGATTCCAATTCCGTCATACGAGTTTCAATTCCGTTGAAACGTCATTGGATACACTTCGGCAAGCGAGAGGAGACAGGAGCGCTAGGAGCACTTCTTTTGTTTTGAGAAGACTGGATGTAAATATTGAAAGTATTCCTTCTTAAAGGGAAATTTACCGCCCGAAAATAATTTATTTTTCCGACCATTTCTATTTTTCTAAAAATATTACGAAAAATTATCAAACATCCAAGAAAAGCAGTTTTTTTCTTAGATTACTGGAAAAATTTACCTGTAAACATTTTTTTTATCTCATCATGAAAAAAATAGACCATCAGCAAAACCGAAAAGTCGATGTTTTGTGGTTTTTCAAGTCCAATTTTATGCCATGATGCCTTTTAAAAAAGGTTTTTGCACGTGACTTTAGATTTTAGAAAAATTAGAAAAATGTGATTTTTTTCAGATTATTGATATCTTTTTACAATATTTTTAAAAAAGAAATCAAGACGTAATTATTTTTTTCGGAGCGGTGAACTTCCCCTTAAAGACTTAGTTACGCGGAATTTTAAGAAGTTTTGTATGACATTCCAGAGGTAAAAAACTAATGAAGAGAAGAAAAGAAAAAACCCTGAAAATGCCAGTCTGACACTTGCGGATGTGTGGGAAACATCATGATAGTTGGATTTGATTTAAAGGCAGAGTATGTGTATGTGAATTCGAAACATCGGTGCTTTCTGGATTGAACTTAGTAGCAATATGTTAATGAAGTGTGGATGGCATCTCACGTGCAACGTTTCAATATTGGTTGTAAATGTATGGATCTTGACTGCTGATCGCCATTCCGCATTCGTCGATATGGTGAATCAATCTACGAAAAATATTCTTTAATTAATCGTACCTAGATCCTACCCGTATCCTGTTCCATCTATTTGCAGGATACCATCATAATCTTAATCAAACTTCTTTCTACCTACTCTATTTTAGAAAGAGTCGTAGTATTATGTACGGCATCCACTTTCGATACCAATTTCTCACGCCACCGTTACCATTTCCAGGGTAACAAAACAACGCTTTCGCGCTACCTGTATCATTGCATTGTGA
Organism: Ochlerotatus camptorhynchus; assembly: GCF_037179485.1. NCBI lineage: Eukaryota > Metazoa > Arthropoda > Insecta > Diptera > Culicidae > Ochlerotatus > Ochlerotatus camptorhynchus. The sequence goes on from NW_027041172.1 coordinate 627,229, forward strand.
ATAGTGAAAGATTAAATTAAGAAGCTGTTCAGAAATCTTGAACATGAAACAATAAGATCTAGCAAAAATATCGATATCATGGGAGCTCTAAGTGTCCCCCTTTCTGACATGAATTTCAAAGCGCTTGTGAGAAGAATTCTATAGAATATATGTAAATTGTGAGGAGAACTCCAAGTGAATTTTATGGTAAATTCTATGGGAATTCTGAAAAAAATGTATACGAACTTTTGAGGATAAATTCATACGAATACTGAACCTATACCTATACCTAGATAGTTTAGAAGAAAGTTTGATGAAAATTCCAAAAAGAATTCCCACTGAATCGAATTCTGTATTTATAATATTCTAAATAATTCTGAAGAGATTCTTGTGGCCATCTGAGAATAATTTCAAACGAATCAAATTCTGAGGAGACTTTCACAGCAATTCCAGAGATGATTTCAAGAGACTTCTTAGAAAAGTTTCAAGGCAATTCTGCGGATGATTTCAAAGGGATTCAAATATATCTATGGGTATTTTCGCGTGAATCACATAATAGTTCGGATCAGAATTCTATGGCATTTAAGTGTGATGTAGAAAACTATAGTATATGAAAATGAAAATCTAAAAAAAAATAAAATGCTGATTCGTAGGAAACTTTTAAGAAAATAAGAAATCGCATGAAGAAGGGTTCATCAGACATATAACAATTTTCTACATGCATAATAGGTATAACAAATCCAAGATCCATGATTTGAATCCATTTTTCCCAAGAGAGATTTCGAAAGGTATCGAGATTTTTTTGTCCTAATTATTTTAAGTTTATTTTCAAACAGTTTACTGTTAGAGCTGTATCGTAATACTGTTTTACCAATTGTATCTTAAATGAAAGGCATACATTTCATGCTAGCCTTCTCTTACTTGAGAAAATGTTTATTGTTGCTTGTTACTCCAGGGGAAGATGGGGGTATTGATAGATGTGTTATGTATGGTAACAGGGGGTGGAGGTGAAATTTTTTATGTTAAGTAATTTGTGAACAGACTTACAATATTTTTTAAATTTCAAATTTAAAAATTATGATATAAGGTGAAATTGATCAACCCTCCGGATAGCTTTTCAGTGTAGTTATAGTTAATGTGCTTTATATATTTAGTTTCTCTGAATCTAAATCACACGTTGAAATCGTTGCGTGAAGTGTATCTAAAAAAATGCCAAAATAGATTTATTAATATACACAGTTGTGCCTATTTCGTAGGAAATTTGACGAAAATCCTCTAATTGCTTGATATTGGAAACATTTATTTCCTAATATTGTAAATAATTTGAATGTAGTGACACTTGGTTTAGTCATAACACCACTATCAAGTTAATAACAATAGTTGATGCAAATCTGAATGTTTGAATGATCAGCTTTTTAACGCCGGTGAAATAAAATTGATTTTTATGCAGTAAAATATTCTTTTTTTTTTTGAGAAATCTAACAAAAAAATCATTATAGCTCCTTGGTGAAATACTATAAAGATTTATCTTGATATCAATTATCGAAAAATTTCTATGGGACAGCTGAAAACGCAAGGCTTCTGATCAATTTCACCCCGGTGATCAACGTATAGTGTTAATGGATTTAGGGGGATGGAACAATGGATTCAGGTACGATTCGAAAAACTAACGGATATTATTATTATTTATCTTTATTAGGGAGGCTTTCAGCCTTGGGCTGGTTTGCCTCCAAATCAACTAACGGATACGAGTAAAGCATACTTTTATTAGCAGTGAACTTGTCTGGAGAACTCTCAACTTTGAACTTTTACCCCACTGCATAATCGAGCTACAGAGAATTCATCTCTGGGCACAAAAGTTTTAAACCTTGTTTTAGGAATCCTATATAATTTGATATTTTGATTTCAATCGCTTGGACTACAACTAACTAACATCAAAACCATAGGTCAATTGCATGATTCTAATTATTCCCATTTTCAGTTCAACATTGATCGTTTTGGTAACAACTGTCATCTTTGCAACATACTACGAGAGCTCTATTGGAGGAACTAAAAAGCGTCCAAAAAGCAATGACAGAGGATCACATCCCAAAATTCCTGAGTCTGAACTTAAATTTACAGCCACAGAAAAACTAGTCGAGTCAGACAAAGCACATGAATTGATTCATATAAGCCGGAACAACAATTTCGACGTCTGTGTGAATAAAGAAGGAATAGATGCATCTATTCTTAGATCCACACCTCCCAACAAGCACATAGGTATTTTTCTCTCATCGATATTTAATAAAAGATTTGATCTAACCATTCTCCTAGTAGGCATTATTTCAGATATTCTTCTATGTTTTGCCGCAGGGTCAAACTCTAAAACTATTTTATCAGTAGCAAAGGCTAGTAAGGTAATAATATTTTACATTAATTCGACGGGTATTGTATTAAACAATATTTTTTTTAATTGTAGGATTCTCTAACATGTATTCACGGTATGAGATTGTACTCATTGCTTTGGACTATAATGGTGCATACATATTTACAATTATTCGCAGTAGGTGAAAATAGGGTAAGTTATGCATTTGAAAGCAGCAGTGGACACACCCAATTTGCCCAATTTGGAACCGTTTGAACACTGTGGAGTGAAAATTTCAAATTTTGCATCAGTCTACTGGACACTAAAGTGTATCACTCAACGGCTTAAATATATTGTCAAAAATCATCTCTGTTTCTTCAAACGAAACAACATCAACAGGGTCTCGTGTACCGGTGTGGGTCACCAAGTTTTGAATTGGTTTTTAATGATAACTATTGGTTTTTGGCTTGTCCTGTGATCGTAAAATAATAATATGTTAGTCGCAATTTTTCGACATATATACTAGGGTGAAATTCATAATAAATGCATAAAGAGAGCTTTACCAGGCTGAAGCAATACAATTTAGAAATTATCAGTGTGACAAAAATCCTGCATAGAAAAGAAAGATAACTTCATGAGGACTATTTTTTAGAATTTAAAATTATCAACGATGTGGCGATGGTCCTCTGTTATGATGGCATTGTTAAATAAGAATGTCGAGAGCTTCACGATGACGAAGCATAAGAATGACTAAATATTCAATGAGGTGACAATCATATTCTGCTGAAACATTATTTCAAAAAAATTCCTATCGAGATGTTTAGGAGGATGAAGCATTAGAATTTCATAAATAACAATCATTTTCCAATGGTCCTCTGGAAAGTGACAAAAATATTCGCATATCGAGACCATCATAAGAACGGAAAACTAGAATTTATAAAATTATCAACGAGGTGGCAATGTTCCTCTGTAAGTGATATTCCTATAAATGAGAATGTCGAGTACGTCATGAATAACCATATTTAAAAACGATTAACGAGGTGACAATGATCCTGTGTTGAGCCAATATTCCATATTGAGAACTTCACGAGGACAAACTATTAAAATTTCAAAATTATCAACGAGTTGGCAGAACTTCATAAGGATTAAGCATATGAATTTGCAGATCATGATTGAGGGGACAATGATCCTCTATTAGCTAGAAATTCCATGGAAGATGCCGAGAACTTCATGAGGCAAAACATGAGAAATATGTTTTAATTATCAATTAAATGTCCTCAGGAAGGTTGACATTCCTTTAAAAAGAAGGTCAAGAATATCATACGTACGAACATTAGAATTTTAGAGTCCGGAATTTCAATATTCCAAATATCTGCGAAGGAACTAAGGACGAAGTATTAAAATCAAAACTATAAATAAGGTGACAATGACAATGGGCTACTTTCCTAAAATAAGGATGTCGAGAACATCATGAGGACAATGCATTAGAATTTCAAGGTCTGCGAAAGGCGATATTTCAAATATTTACATATCGAGAACTTTAGAAGGAAGAAGGATAAGGATTATCTGTTGAGCCAATATTCCAGATATTCGCCATTCGAGAACTTCACGAGGCCAAAGCATTAGAAGTTCGAAATTATCAACGAGGTTACATTGGCCCTGTGGAAGGTTGACATTCCTTAAATAAGAATGCCAAGAACGCAGCATTAGAATTTGAAGGTTCTCCGGTAGGCCACCCCCAGGAATCACTTGTTATGAAAATCCTGTGAGTTTTCACCCCAACAGAATTATGGTTTCTTTAAGCTGCCTTCTGGAACCACTTATTATAGAAGTCCCACTGACGCAGCGAAGAGGTTTCGGGTGGTCATCGAATTGTATATAAACTAGCTGCATGGTCAAAGGATGACGGGTAACGATACCTACACCAAGGGAGAAACGATCGCTTATAGATTTTTTTTTCGACTATGCACCGAGAGGATAGGAAAATGTAGAAAATTAAAAAAATAAGTTGTTCTATATTTGTTTCCAAATAAACAGAAAATCAATGAACAAAGCGCAATATAGTATAATAAAATTTCAGTTCAAATGAATTTAATACAAAATCAAAACATCAGCAGTTCAATGCACCTAGTTGTTCCAAAATAAAAATGCTTGATTCAACAAAAAATATTTTTAAATGCTTGATGAAATAAAAATCATATTTTGTCGATAAAACAGGAAAAAAAGTTATCTTCCATTTAATTCCACTTAATTCAATTGGTATCCATGACAGATACGTACAATAATTTGAAAGACGTGCAATATGGGTAAGAGCGCACAGAAACAGCACAAAGAGAGCTCAAAATTAGCTCGAGTAAAGCTCATTCCGTTATAAACAGTTCCAAACCTATGTTAACATGAACAACATTTTGGATGTAAGTGCCGTAGCATAGAAATTATACTTCACCCAAAATTGAAAAATTGTTATATTTTGAAAAATCAGCACATTCTCCATGAGCGCAAATTATTCATTAGCACAATCTCATAGCATTAGCACATTGCACGTCTCTTTATGTTTGACGTGCAAACACACAGATGTATGTGTTTACTCGGCTGTGCGTGATGCTGTTCCCTATCCTTCCTTAGTATAGAATTATTACCAATTATCCCCAGCCCCCACCCTCCCAGAATTATTGTTTGCTTCACCTGTCTTCCGGTCGCCCCCAGGAATAACTTTTCATGGAAGTCCTGTGAACTTTTACCCCACAAGATTTATGGTTTCCTGTAGCTGCCTTCTGTTCACCCCCAGGCAACATTTATTATGAAAGTCTTGTGAATTTTCATCCCAATTTTTTTTTTTGGTTTTCTTAACCTACCTTCTGGTCGCTGTCATGAATCACCTATGCACACCTATTATTGTGTGTATAGGAAAACGGTATTGAAATCATCCAATAAAATAATGCTGATTAAAATTGATCAACAACCCCTCATTGCATCAACTTCAAATTCAATAATATTTGGGAAATTCTCAGTTAAAGTAGATACATGTAACCAGAGAAAAATATATAAAATATAAAATATTTTAGTATATTATTGAGTTTTTATCTGGCTTCCGGACTCTGTGCAGCGCGCAGAAATCGCCGTCGGAAGCATGCCATGGCCTCGAAGCGCATGTTGAAATACCTAGGAGTGATGATCGACAACCGGCTAAACTTCAACAGCTACGTCAACTATGCCGAAGGAGGCGAAGGCCATCAAATCTTTGTAAAAATAAATATTAGAATATAGGGGAAATGGCTCTAATGTTGGCCTATGGATCTAAGATTGGGCCCATCGCTAAAAATCTGCTATTTATCAATTTCATCTAGATGAACGCGTCATTGAGGGATATTTTTGGTCGTTATTGAAAATTTAGTCGATTGCTGAATTTATGTATGGGCCCAAATTAGAGGCATAAAAAATAATGCTTTTAACAGATTTCTCGTGTTTTCTCAAGATTATTCAACAATTATTCTAACTCCTGAATGATAACATTTGTGATACAAATATTTAACGATTTCTGATTTTTCTTTTCAGGTTGCACGTAAAATCACTGAACGCTCCTTCAGTTATCAAATAGTGGGAAATGCAACATTTTCGGTTGACACATTTTTCTTCATTAGTGGAGTATTAGTCGTTGTGCTTTATTTCCGATCTGCTAAAAATGAACCATCGAAAGAGAAACAAAACAGCACTCTTTGCAATCCATCAGCGTGCTCAAAAATCTTGTTCTCAATTCTGTACCGATTCATAAGACTAACACCTGCTTACTTGTTTGTGATAATCTTCAACGAGCTCGCCCTAAAGTAATAGCTAAACCCTGCTTAAAACTAGTGAAGATTAAACTGTTATTTTAATTCCAGATGGACCTATGGAAGATCAGTATTCACACCAGGAATAATAGATCACATAACGTGCAATAAATATTGGTGGCGCAATATTCTGTACATAAATAACTGGTATTCATTCAGTGAAATGTGTATGATTTGGTCCTGGTATCTGGCAAATGATATGCAATTTTATGTTGTTGCTATAATCGTTCTAACGATTTCATCAAGGTGGGTATTCCTTTATTAGACACATTCTACGTGACGTTTCAGTTACGTTTATCAATGTTTACACTTACAATGAAAAGTAACCCCTACATATTTTTGCAGATTTGGAAAGTACGTTGAATTTCATATAATTGTATAATTGTATAATTGTATAATTGTATAATTGTATAATTGTTCAAAATATTGTGGATTTGTTCTGTTTTCGCACGATATCTTTGGAAAAATGATCAAATATCCATTCCATTTGAAAAACTTGGCGCCATGCTGTCAGTAGTGGTAATAATGAAACTGACTGCTAACATTAATACATTCTCACTTTCAAATCTACAATAATATTTGGGAGATACCTTTATAACTCTTTGATCGACAAATAGACATTGGACCTTTTCAAAAAGGTCTTCAGAATTAAATTATTTTTCCATACAATTTGGTTCCAGAAGTCATATCGATTAGAAGTGATGTTTTCGAGCTACGATTTATTGAAAAATGGTTAATACGCCATTTAAAAAAAAAAAACCATCATTAAAAATGGCCGAATTTTAGCATAAATGTGAATGATTGCCCATTGAGTTCTCCAAGCAGGATCTCACAAACACTACACTAATAACATAATTTTACACACACATGTGCACGGTAAGAATCAAACATCCATTTATGAGTAAAAGTGAACCAATTGTCAATAAAAGTGGCACTACTAATTAATGAGCAATTTATTTTGCCAATTAAGTAGTAACTGTTAGCTACTGTTAGCAGAAACTTATTGTTGTTAAAATAATTTACTCATTAATGAGTAAAGCCACTGTTATTAAAAATGGGTTAACTTTTACTCATAAAAGGGTATTTGACGTTACCTTACAAGCTTAGGGTTTGTTTTCGTTTTGTTGTTTATTTTTATATTAAAATGACAGTTATTGTAAGTTTGCTGTAGCAAACAAAAAAATTCTCACAGCTAACAAAAAATTTCATCTCACTAACACACGCAAATCGCACCAATACGAACCCGCCTGGAGAGGACTATACAAACAATTATTTAAAGTGTCATGCAAAATCGGAGAAGGTCGGTCTGATCGATTCGTCATTTGGCGTGGAACTACTCTGCTTATAAATGCATAACAGTCCTATGTGACTTTTTGGAAAAAAAATGTATCTTCTGGAATCGATTATTAACTACCTGATATGATTTATGTACTGTTTTTTCTATTTTTTTTTTTTCATTATAGTCACTTTAACGCTCTTGGGTCATTCGTGACTTGTACGGGGTGAGATTTGAACTCGTAACTTTTGGCGTGAGTGGTGTGGATGCTAACCACTACGCTGGGGTAGCCCCCAATTATGTACTGTTTATGTACTGTTTTGTTCTCAAAATATCATTTAAAAAACCAAAACTTGGTTGTCCCAGCCATAAGATACCATTAAAGAAAAGAAAAAATAAACTGCGATATTCCACATGGAACTTGTGCGTTTGTGGCAGTCAACTCTGATTTTATACGAGTTTTTTTAGCCTCTTTTGTTGATCACTCTTTACCTTATGTTTATTGTTTAACTTTAAAATTATTGATATGCAAAAATTAAATGATAATTCTATTTTTTTAATTTTCGTTTCAGATATATGAAAACATCGGCATTTCTACTTGGTTACTAGTGGTGTGCTCGTGGGCTATATCTATTTTTCTTTCAATTCATTTTAATTATACTTACAAAGTAGCAGAGCCATTTGAATCGTTCGATGTGTTGTACGATAAACCCTGGCAAAGAATTACGCCTTATATAATTGGTAAGTTGGTATAACATAAGATAGATAAAGATTAGTGAATTTTTAATGAGCATGCACTCCTGATGTTTAAATCAATATAAACCTGAAAGATATTTAATATCATCCCTTCTCCTTCTAATCTCCATGAAATTATGCAATTTATATGTATATATATAGATATATATATATATCGATTCTATATATATATATGTATATATATATATATATATATATATATCTCCTATCGATTTGGTATGTTCAGATGAATTATTCACAAACAATTGTTCAATCTCATCTCGCCCTCCTCACTCATATAAATGGAAGTAAAGCTTCAAACTACAATAGCTTCGGTGCTTCTGATCTTGTCAAGTTGGTATGTTCAGATTTATTCAAAAACATGTGCTCCATTTAATAGGCGGTCCTCACTCATATCAATGAAAGTAAAGATAAAGACTAAAATAACTTCGGAGTTTCCCATCTCTCGAGTTGTTCGGATGGGTTATTCAAAAACATTTGCTAAATCTCATAAAAGCAGTTGTAAAGCGAGTACCCCCGTTCCCTTCCCTACTCTTTTGGTGTAATATACAATGTTAGATACATTCACACATATGTTATTGGATTGTACTGATTATATCATTTTATATTTCATTTTAATATATTCTACGATTTCTCAGGGTACTCTTTTCATGTTGTTCTATCCCCTGAAGCAAATATTGCTGTTGAACTAGGGCTCGGGTGGATCTCTTGATAAGTCAGAAATTAGCTTCACCCCTC